>NC_092420.1:6276548-6622048 GCF_040894005.1 Engystomops pustulosus | reverse complement strand
CTCCAGGGACAATACATAACACTGGCTGCAGAGAGCACAGAGCACAGCAGTGTGAGGTCTGATTACACATCTCTCCAGGGACAATACATAACACTGGCTGCAGTAAGACCAGAGCACAGCAGTGTGAGGACTCGTACTCAGTACAATCCTAGAATATAAATCCATATTTCACTGCTGTTACTACCAACATACACAACTCCTGACTTAGGACTGTATGGTCGCACCTGCTGACAGGTTCCCTTTTTGTTGTATTTACTTGGGAATCGTTTGATATTTTGGATCTCAGAGGTGACTGCTGGCTGTGTAATAGGGGGGGAAGTGTCTGCTGTGTGACCCTGGCCCCAGCTGTGTGGTCAGACCTTGCAGGACCCTCTTATCAGCGAGGGGGACAGGTTACAGCAGGGTCCCTGGGAACAATGGTCTTTATGGCGTCCTCTATATTCTGCTCCATTGGCCTTTATGAGCTCACACCTGCATCCAGTACTATGAGAGTATCGGGTGCAGGGGCAGTGGCGAGGTCACACAGGTGCTGGGACAATACACAGGAGATGAGTGAGCGCCATATAACAGTAAAGCCCCGCACCATGTATATACTAGCACCAGAGACCCGCACCATGTATATACTAGCACCAGATACCTGCACCATGTATACACTATCACCAGATACCCGCACTATGTATATACTAGCACCAGAGACCCGCACCATGTATATACTAGCACCAGAGACCCGCACCATGTATATACTAGCACCAGATACCCGCACCATGTATATACTAGCACCAGATACCCGCACCATGTATACACTATCACCAGATACCCGCACCATGTATATACTAGCACCAGATACCCGCACCATGTATACACTAGCACCAGATACCCGCACCATGTATACACTAGCACCAGATACCCGCACCATGTATACACTATCACCAGAGACCCGCACCATGTATATACTATCACCAGATACCCGCACCATGTATACACTATCACCAGAGACCCGCACCATGTATACACTATCACCAGATACCGGCACCATGTATATACTAGCACCAGATACCCGCACCATGTATATACTAGAACCAGAGACCCGCACCATGTATATACTAGCACCAGATACCCGCACCATGTATACACTATCACCAGAGATCCTCCCCATGTATATACTAGCACCAGATACCCGCACCATGTATACACTAGCACCAGAGACCCGCACCATGTATATACTAGCACCAGATACCGGCACCATGTATACACATGTATATCACCAGAGACCTGCACCATGTATATACTAGCACCAGAGACCTGCACTATGTATACACGTGTATATACACATGTATATCACCAGATACCCGCACCATGTATACACTATCACCAGAGACCCGCACCATGTATACACTAGCACCAGAGACCCGCACCATGTATATACTATCACCAGAGACCCGCACCATGTATATACTATCACCAGATACCGGCACCATGTATACACTATCACCAGAGACCCGCACCATGTATATACTAGCACCAGATACCGGCACCATGTATACACTATCACCAGAGACCCGCACCATGTATATACTAGCACCAGATACCGGCACCATGTATATACTATCACCAGATACCCGCACCATGTATATACTAGCACCAGATACCCGCACCATGTATATACTAGCACCAGATACCTGCACCATGTATACACTATCACCAGATACCCGCACTATGTATATACTATCACCAGAGACCCGCACCATGTATATACTAGCACCAGAGACCCGCACCATGTATATACTAGCACCAGATACCCGCACCATGTATATACTAGCACCAGATACCGGCACCATGTATACACTATCACCAGAGACCCGCACCATGTATATACTAGCACCAGATACCCGCACCATGTATACACTAGCACCAGATACCCGCACCATGTATACACTAGCACCAGATACCCGCACCATGTATACACTATCACCAGAGACCCGCACCATGTATATACTATCACCAGATACCCGCACCATGTATACACTATCACCAGAGACCCGCACCATGTATACACTATCACCAGATACCGGCACCATGTATATACTAGCACCAGATACCCGCACCATGTATATACTAGAACCAGAGACCCGCACCATGTATATACTAGCACCAGAGACCCGCACTATGTATACACTAGCACCAGAGACCCGCACCATGTATATACTATCACCAGAGACCCGCACCATGTATATACTATCACCAGATACCGGCACCATGTATACACTATCACCAGAGACCCGCACCATGTATATACTAGCACCAGATACCGGCACCATGTATACACTATCACCAGAGACCCGCACCATGTATATACTAGCACCAGATACCGGCACCATGTATATACTATCACCAGATACCCGCACCATGTATATACTAGCACCAGATACCCGCACCATGTATATACTAGCACCAGATACCTGCACCATGTATACACTATCACCAGATACCCGCACTATGTATATACTATCACCAGAGACCCGCACCATGTATATACTAGCACCAGAGACCCGCACCATGTATATACTAGCACCAGATACCCGCACCATGTATATACTAGCACCAGATACCGGCACCATGTATACACTATCACCAGAGACCCGCACCATGTATATACTAGCACCAGATACCCGCACCATGTATACACTAGCACCAGATACCCGCACCATGTATACACTAGCACCAGATACCCGCACCATGTATACACTATCACCAGAGACCCGCACCATGTATATACTATCACCAGATACCCGCACCATGTATACACTATCACCAGAGACCCGCACCATGTATACACTATCACCAGATACCGGCACCATGTATATACTAGCACCAGATACCCGCACCATGTATATACTAGAACCAGAGACCCGCACCATGTATATACTAGCACCAGATACCCGCACCATGTATACACTATCACCAGAGATCCTCCCCATGTATATACTAGCACCAGATACCCGCACCATGTATACACTAGCACCAGAGACCCGCACCATGTATATACTAGCACCAGATACCGGCACCATGTATACACATGTATATCACCAGAGACCTGCACCATGTATATACTAGCACCAGAGACCTGCACTATGTATACACGTGTATATACACATGTATATCACCAGATACCCGCACCATGTATACACTATCACCAGAGACCCGCACCATGTATACACTAGCACCAGAGACCCGCACCATGTATATACTATCACCAGAGACCCGCACCATGTATATACTATCACCAGATACCGGCACCATGTATACACTATCACCAGAGACCCGCACCATGTATATACTAGCACCAGATACCGGCACCATGTATACACTATCACCAGAGACCCGCACCATGTATATACTAGCACCAGATACCGGCACCATGTATATACTATCACCAGATACCCGCACCATGTATATACTAGCACCAGATACCCGCACCATGTATATACTAGCACCAGATACCTGCACCATGTATACACTATCACCAGATACCCGCACTATGTATATACTAGCACCAGAGACCCGCACCATGTATATACTAGCACCAGAGACCCGCACCATGTATATACTAGCACCAGATACCGGCACCATGTATATACTAGCACCAGAGACCCGCACCATGTATACACTAGCACCAGATACCCGCACCATGTATATACTAGCACCAGATACCCGCACCATGTATATACTAGCACCAGATACCCGCACCATGTATACACTATCACCAGATACCCGCACCATGTATATACTAGCACCAGATACCCGCACCATGTATACACTAGCACCAGATACCCGCACCATGTATACACTAGCACCAGATACCCGCACCATGTATACACTATCACCAGAGACCCGCACCATGTATATACTATCACCAGATACCCGCACCATGTATACACTATCACCAGAGACCCGCACCATGTATACACTATCACCAGATACCGGCACCATGTATATACTAGCACCAGATACCCGCACCATGTATATACTAGAACCAGAGACCCGCACCATGTATATACTAGCACCAGATACCCGCACCATGTATACACTATCACCAGAGATCCTCCCCATGTATATACTAGCACCAGATACCCGCACCATGTATACACTAGCACCAGAGACCCGCACCATGTATATACTAGCACCAGATACCCGCACCATGTATACACTATCACCAGAGATCCTCCCCATGTATATACTAGCACCAGATACCCGCACCATGTATACACTAGCACCAGAGACCCGCACCATGTATATACTAGCACCAGAGACCCGCACCATGTATATACTAGCACCAGATACCGGCACCATGTATACACATGTATATCACCAGAGACCTGCACCATGTATATACTAGCACCAGAGACCTGCACTATGTATACACGTGTATATACACATGTATATCACCAGATACCCGCACCATGTATACACTATCACCAGAGACCCGCACCATGTATACACTAGCACCAGAGACCCGCACCATGTATATACTATCACCAGAGACCCGCACCATGTATATACTATCACCAGATACCGGCACCATGTATACACTATCACCAGAGACCCGCACCATGTATATACTAGCACCAGATACCGGCACCATGTATACACTATCACCAGAGACCCGCACCATGTATATACTAGCACCAGATACCGGCACCATGTATATACTATCACCAGATACCCGCACCATGTATATACTAGCACCAGATACCCGCACCATGTATATACTAGCACCAGATACCCGCACCATGTATACACTAGCACCAGAGACCCGCACCATGTATACATGTGTATATACACATGTATATCACCAGATACCCGCACCATGTATATACTATCACCAGATACCCGCACCATGTATACACTATCACCAGATACCGGCACCATGTATATACTAGCATCAGATACCAGCACCATGTATATACTAGAACCAGAGACCCGCACCATGTATATACTAGCACCAGATACCCGCACCATGTATATACTAGCACCAGAGACCCTCCCCATGTATATACTAGCACCAGATACCCGCACCATGTATACACTAGCACCAGAGACCCGCACCATGTATATACTAGCACCAGATACCGGCACCATGTATATACTATCACCAGAGACCTGCACTATGTATACACTATCACCAGATACCGGCACCATGTATACACTATCACCAGAGACCCGCACCATGTATATACTAGCACCAGATACCGGCACCATGTATACACTATCACCAGAGACCCGCACCATGTATATACTAGCACCAGATACCGGCACCATGTATATACTATCACCAGATACCCGCACCATGTATATACTAGCACCAGATACCCGCACCATGTATATACTAGCACCAGAGACCCGCACCATGTATATACTAGCACCAGATACCCGCACCATGTATATACTAGCACCAGATACCCGCACCATGTATATACTAGAACCAGATACCGGCACCATGTATATACTAGCACCAGATACCCTCACCATGTATATACTAGCACCAGATACCGGCACCATGTATATACTAGCACCAGATACCCGCACCATGTATATACTAGCACCAGATACCGGCACCATGTATATACTAGCACCAGATACCCGCACCATGTATATACTAGAACCAGAGACCCGCACCATGTATATACTAGCACCAGATACCCGCACCATGTATACACTAGCACCAGAGACCCTCCCCATGTATATACTAGCACCAGATACCCGCACCATGTATACACTATCACCAGAGACCGGCACCATGTATATACTAGCACCAGATACCGGCACCATGTATATACTATCACCAGATACCCGCACCATGTATATACTAGCACCAGATACCCGCACCATGTATACACTAGCACCAGAGACCCTCCCCATGTATATACTAGCACCAGATACCGGCACCATGTATATACTAGCACCAGAGACCCACACCATGTATATACTAGAACCAGATACCAGCACCATGTATATACTATCACCAGATACCCGCACCATGTATATACTATCACCAGAGACCCGCACCATGTATATACTAGAACCAGATACCAGCACCATGTATATACTATCACCAGATACCCGCACCATGTATATACTAGCACCAGATACCGGCACCATGTATATACTAGCACCAGAGACCCGCACCATGTATATACTAGCACCAGAGACCCGCACCATGTATACACTATCACCAGATACCGGCACCATGTATATACTAGCACCAGAGACCCGCACCATGTATATACTATCACCAGATACCCGCACCATGTATACACTATCACCAGAGACCCGCACCATGTATATACTAGCACCAGATACCGGCACCATGTATACACTAGCACCAGAGACCCGCACCATGTATATACTAGCACCAGATACCGGCACCATGTATACACTAGCTCCAGATACCGGCACCATGTATACACTAGCTCCAGATACCGGCACCATGTATATACTAGCACCAGATACCCGCACCATGTATACACTAGCTCCAGATACCGGCACCATGTATACACTAGCACCAGATACCCGCACCATGTATATACTAGCACCAGAGACCCGCACCATGTATATACTAGCACCAGATACCCGCACCATGTATATACTAGCACCAGATACCGGCACCATGTATATACTAGCACCAGAGACCCGCACCATGTATATACTAGCTCCAGATACCGGCACCATGTATATACTAGCTCCAGATACCGGCACCATGTATACACTATCACCAGAGACCCGCACCATGTATATACTAGCACCAGAGACCCGCACCATGTATACACTAGCACCAGATACCCGCACCATGTATATACTAGCACCAGATACCGGCACCATATATATACTAGCACCAGATACCGGCACCATGTATATACTAGCACCAGAGACCCGCACCATGTATATACTATCACCAGAGACCTGCACCATGTATATACTATCACCAGATACCCGCACCATGTGTATACACTATCACCAGAGACCCGCACCATGTATATACTATCACCAGATACCTGCACCATGTATATACTAGCACCAGATACCGGCACCATGTATACACTATCACCAGAGACCCGCACCATGTATATACTAGCACCAGATACCGGCACCATGTATACACTATCACCAGAGACCCGCACCATGTATATACTAGCTCCAGATACCGGCACCATGTATACACTATCACCAGAGACCCGCACCATGTATATACTAGCTCCAGATACCGGCACCATGTATACACTATCACCAGAGACCCGCACCATGTATATACTAGCACCAGATACCTGCACCATGTATATACTAGCACCAGATACCGGCACCATGTATACACTATCACCAGAGACCCGCACCATGTATATACTAGCTCCAGATACCGGCACCATGTATACACTATCACCAGAGACCCGCACCATGTATATACTAGCACCAGATACCTGCACCATGTATATACTAGCACCAGATACCGGCACCATGTATACACTATCACCAGAGACCCGCACCATGTATATACTAGCACCAGATACCGGCACCATGTATACACTAGCACCAGAGACCCAACCATGTATATACTAGCACCAGATACCGGCACCATGTATATACTAGCACCAGATACCGGCACCATGTATATACTAGCACCAGAGACCCGCACCATGTATACACTAGCACCAGATACCCGCACCATGTATATACTAGCACCAGAGACCCGCACCATGTATATACTATCACCAGATACCCGCACCATGTATACACATGTATATCACCAGAGACCCGCACCATGTATACACTAGCACCAGATACCCGCACCATGTATATACTAGCACCAGATACCGGCACCATGTATACACTATCACCAGAGACCCGCACCATGTATATACTAGCACCAGATACCCGCACCATGTATATACTAGCTCCAGATACCGGCACCATGTATACACTATCACCAGAGACCCGCACCATGTATACACTAGCACCAGATACCCGCACCATGTATATACTAGCACCAGATACCCGCACCATGTATACACTATCACCAGAGACCCGCACCATGTATACACTAGCACCAGAGACCCGCACCATGTATATACTAGCACCAGATACCGGCACCATGTATATACTAGCACCAGAGACCCGCACCATGTATATACTAGCACCAGATACCCGCACCATGTATACACATGTATATCACCAGATACCCGGAAGAGTTGGATTTTTTCCAAATTCTCATCTAACCACAAAAATCTCTGTGATCTCCATTTTTTGATCATTCCATTTTCCTGTCAAATTTTATCTCGGTAAAACGTCTAATTACTCACAAACGCCCGGGAGGATTATTTTTGACGTCTGCTATTTTCATCCAAGTTTACGTTGTGGATATTTCTGTACTTGTTTGTTACATGTACAGTCGATAATTCTATTAAATCAATTACATTGGGGCGGGGGGGATTATTAAAGGGACTGTTACCCTGCAAAGGACCATCTTCATGTTGCTTTTTATGCTGAGCTGCTGCTCCCTGTTATCAGCCACTTTAGCTCTGCAACATGTCTGTAGTCTTCCTGAAAGTCATGCTTGATGATAAGGCGGCTGCCTTACAAGGTTGCTAAGAGGCAATGTTTTCCTTATCCGGACCTGGAAAGCTTATTTGCATATTTTCCAGAATCTTAATGATAACAATTTTTACGCTCTAGTCACATCTAAAGCATAAATTGGATTTTTTCTTCTTCAATCACATCCAAAGCTAAAACTTTCATCCTAATGACCCCAGAGCGGTGTATTATGGGATAAAAGTTGGCGGTTAGAGCTGAGTCTTCAGATCACACTGGTATAGAGAATGGATTTGCAGCAGCTTTGGATGTGAATGGAGGACAACATGAAAAACAATACGGCAGAGTAACTTTTTCTGTGCGTCTTCTGCTCCACAGCACAGGGACCGCGTTATTTTATATGTGAGAGGCGATGTATTTCTATGTGACGGGATACTCGATACCGCTATATATTTACGTTGTCGCTTTATGAGAGGGTTGTGGATTTAAAGATGCCAGAAAAGTGAATTCCGACTCCTCTTTTAGCCAATAAAGCATTTTCTGGGAGGGAAATAAAGCGTTAGTTTGTTTTCCCACGTCCTCTGTCCCCGGCGCCTTAATGAGTCACAGACGTTCGGATCCCGCACTCGGCTCACAGCTGCTCCGTTTCCCACGTCCTCTCCTTGTGGAAATCCGGAATAGCTTGGACGTTCCCTGTAGCCCCTCTACCCCAGGCAGGCGCAGTGCATTGGTTCTAAACCTCTTGTAAAACTACAACCTCCAGCATGCCCTAACTGTTAGGAGTCATAGTTCTGCAATAGGTGGGCACCACAAAGCTGCCCAAAAACAGAACACTCCTGTAAAGTGGCCCTTTGCGCATATTGTTAGTAGCAGCAGAACTGTGAGAAATGGATTCATATTCCAGGATTGTAGCTTCTCCAAGTGCTCTGGGGGCGTGTCTTCAAACTGCCGTGCTCTGTGCTTTCTACATTGAACTGCTACACAGCTTCTTTGGTCTGCTGTAATACTTAACCAGAAGCCTAGTAAGTCTTACTCGTTGTAGAGGGGAGGGTAAAGTAAAGCAGTATGAGGTCAAGCCTCCAGTGCACTTGGAAAAGATACAATTCTGAAACATGCATCCGTTTGTCACAGTCCCGCTGCTACTAATAACCTACACAAAGGTATTATTACACAGCTCTTCATGGGCAATACTCATTACTGGGTGCACAGAGCACAGCAGTGTGAGGACACGCCCCCAGTGCACTTGGAGAAGCTACAATCACAGAATATAAATCCATATTTCACAGTCCTGCTGCTACTAATAACATAGAAAAAATTACACTTTTTGTACAGGTACAATATCTAAAACTGCCTGCAGTCTGCATGGTCACACCTGCTGACAGTTTCCTTTTTAAAACATTTTGGGAATTGCATAGTAAGCAGTTGTCTAATACAATGTTATTGGAATCATTCCCCTTACAGTCAGCAGGGATTCCAGTAATAAAGCAATATAGGGCTGTGGGAAAATCAAATTCCCTACCGCTGTTGCAACATGCGGATGATCTTCACCAGAGCTTCTTCTAGTTCTAGGGATTCCTTCTGGGAATACAGGATGATGCGTGTGGCGTCTTTTTCCCGTGTAGACAGGGGTCAGGGTGTCATCGGATTTGATTTCTTTGTAGTTCTTTCTATATATTATAAAGTAGCAATGGGTTACGTATACAATTAGATGAGAAAATTGCTCAACTAGCAACACCCTAATGTTGGTAATGTTCCTGGAGCGATACGTTAAACCGTTCCGATTTTCAGTAAATTCTACGAGCTTGGGGAAATCTTCAGTTTCAGGGCTGGAGGCTGATGGAGCGATGTCTGGGAGTAATTTATGGAATGGGCACATGGAACACAACGCAGATTACAAGATGTGTGTCAGATGTGTTGGCCGCACGATGTTTGTACTGGTTGTAATAACCCGCCTGCGTCCTGTGCCGCGTCTGCCATACATTACCATACGGTTCTGCGTTGGGTTTCGTGACAGTTTCCGCCGTTCCATTGTCCTCTCGTCTCGGTGACTCATAGTCATGTTGCAGAACTCGAGCCCAAACTGTTTCCTGGTTAGAAAAAAGTGAAAAGTGAATCTGCCTGATCTGCGGGTTATGAAAATACGACCCTACACGGAGGAATCTGGGGGAAGCCACGGCCTGTCAGGAGCCCGCGTTATTTTCCAGGCTCCGCTGCTTTGTATTAACTCTTTGCCTAAGTCAACATCTACGCAACCGAATAAAGCGTACTGGCCCTTTAAATATTTCACTGCTGCACTGAGAAATTGTAGCGGAACTTTGTGAAATGACAAAAGTTTACAGGCTGGGAATGAAAAGGTTAATAACTGCAGATTATTGAAGTGTTCCCCAAACCCCGTTCACATATGATGTAAAAATCTGCTCCTATTTCTAGGAGAGATTTCATAATAATAATAATAATATAATAATAATAATAATAATAATTCTTTATTATCTAAACAACCTACCAGTATGTTTTGGAGTGTGGGAGGAAACCGGAAGACCCGGAGAAAACCAACACAAACACGGAGAGAACATACAAACTCTTTGCAGCTGTTGAGCCAGGGGTGTGAAACCAGGTCCCCAGCGCTGCAAGGTTGTAATGCTAACCACTGAGCCACCATGCTGCCCCGTGGCCACTATTTTGAAGAATGGCAATGAAAAAAATTCACTGCACATCGGCAGCTTGTATGGCGCTGTACACACACTGCAGCTCAAGCCTTGTTAAGGCAGATGATGAGCTCCACACATGTTCTGCAGCAAAATCGCAGCAGCAAAATGTGTGCCCATAATCTAATGGGTCCATTCAGATGAGGATTCCTAAGCAAAGCCATGACTTCTATAAGGGTGATGCCACACATGGCGTTTTGTACCCGTTTTTGGTCCGTTTTTAGGCAGTCCGTTAAAAAAAGTATCCTTTTTTGACAGGTTTTACCAATTATCTTAATTAAAACTGGTCAAAAACTGATGCGCTTTTGGACGGATTGCTTAAAAACGGACCAAAAAAGGGTTCAAAACGCCATGTGTGGCATCACCCTTAAAGGGGTTGTTTGGTCTGTAATCTATCCCAGTTGATCAGTTGATCAGGTGAGTGCAGCGGCTCCTATGGATAGGTCTTAATATCAGTAAGACGGTCTCCGGGAAGGACATGGACAACACACAATAATGAAACTATGATGTGTTAATAAGGCCTTAAAGGGAACCTGTCACAAGGTTTACCCCACTAAACTGCTATCCCCTCAGGTAAGGTATGAAATATCCTTTCTAGAATTCCCTCTTTTTTTATGTAACATCTCATACCTATAAAAAAACTTTCCCCTAAAGTCAGGCAAATATGACTCTTCTCTTATCATTTTCACATGAGATGAGTCAAGTTTACATGTGGAGTGTCATTTAGGCATCCCTATCTTTGGTTATACAGTAACTTGAAACATGATTTTTGAGTCATGTTACAGATGACAATCTCATCTTTCAGATTCTCCGGGGTTTATGGTTCTGTGAGCTACAGATCTGGCCGTAGAGTCTTTAGTCATACAACTATGTCTTTAGCTTCCTGTATGTCTGGTTCTGTAGATCAGAGAACCCGAGTACTGAGAGATGATGCCTGCAGCATGTTTCTATGTACTATAGGACCATTGATAGGGGCTTGTAAAATGACTCGGCAACCCACCTAAACTTGACTCATCTCATGTGAGAAGAGTCAGATTTGCACATGAGCAGTAAACACTAGGCGTTACCAGTCCTGCATCCTAAGGGGGACCAAAGGTCACTGAGTCATAGCCGTGCCACCTTTACAACTCACAAATTCCTGCCCTGGTAGGGGTAGTTTATGTGACTCCCTAATCCAGTAGTAAAAATACACATAAAATCCTGTGGCCTAACAGTAAAACATGCGCCCGCGCTGGTGAAAACCTAATGATAAATGGGCGACGGTGACCCCACTGCCGATTGTTCTGCTGTCCCGCCATTGTTATCCACCACATCTGGATCTGGGAAAGCTGGGTGCTCTCCAATATGAGTCGTATAATTCTAATGGAGGAATAATTGGGAGCATGTAACATGTCTATGGCCGCGGTCACGTGATTCCGTCACGCGGTAATACATATAAATTATACGAGGCGCACATTTCCGGGCCTCACACTGTGATTGTTCCCTCTCAGCCATTTTTGTGGCTTCGCAGACTTTGCTCATGACCACTCTGTGAAATTCGTCACCGCCATGTCCCCGAGGAGCGGCGGGGGGTGCTCTACTGTCTGCCCCTCCACGCCCGGAGTAACGAGCCGCTCCCAGCATGCACCAAGTAACCGCAATGGCTCCCTCTCTCTGAAATGCGCCAACTCTGTGTAAACAATTCATGGTGTCATTTTTAGAGAGTTACTCAGAGAAAGGGAAGAAAAAAAAACCCAAAGCCACAAAGCAAATTTCCCAAATCTGGAGGAATATCCCCTGGGGGGAACGTGGAGAACATGTCTTCTGTGAATAATTCACCGCTCTAACATCATTGTTCCCGCCATCAATCAGTTTCAGATGAAGATGTCAGCAGCAGCCGTTATATACAGTATATGTCTTCTTAGGCTCTGTTCACACCTGAGGTTTCAGTCATGGACAGAGACCATGGGGAATAAGTCACATGACCAACCCCAATGATATGTCCCAAACTGAATGGGGGGAATTTGAAGACTCTGACCCATTTTCAGGGCAGTGTTTACCACATTTGCTGTGTTTGTCATTTGGCCGCTGTTTATTAGGGCGTCCTGGCTGCATTATTAGCTGATCACAAACTGGTTATAGGGGCACTGCAGATGGCATTGTTATTTATTCACTGTCCTTCGGAACTCTCCAGCTGAATCTCTTATTTGGGAAGTGTTATTGGCAGCACTATGGGGGCACTGTTATTTGGGCACTATTTATGGGGGTACTCTGGGTGGCACTGTTATTTGGGCACTGTTTATGGGGGTATTCTAGGTGGCACTGTTTATAGGGGCACTCTGGGTTGCAATGTTATTTGGACATTGTTTATAGGGGCACTCTAAGTGCCACAGCTATTTGGGAACTGTTTATGGGGGAAATCTGTGTGGCACTGCTATTTGGGCACTGTTTATGTGGGCACTCTGGGTGGCATAGCTATTTGGGCACTGTTTATGTGGGCACTCTAGGTGGCACTGTTATTTGGGCACTGTTTATGTGGGCACTCTAGGTGGCACTGCTATTTGGGCACTGTTTATGTGGGCACTCTGGGGAGCACTGTTTGTAGGGGCACTCTGAGTGGCACCGTTATTTGGGTACTGTTTATGTGGGCACTCTAGGTGGCACTGCTATTTGGGCACTGTTTATGTGGGCACTCTAGGTGGCATAGCTATTTGGGCACTGTTTATGTGGGCACTCTAGGTGGCACTGTTATTTGGGCACTGTTTATGTGGGCACTCTAGGTGGCACTGGTATTTGGGCACTGTTTATAGGGGCACTCTGGGGGGCACTGTTTGTAGGGGCACTCTGAGTGGCACCGTTATTTGGGTACTGTTTATGTGGGCACTCTAGGTGGCACTGCTATTTGGGCACTGTTTATGTGGGCACTCTAGGTGGCACTGTTATTTGGGCACTGTTTATGTGGGCACTCTGGGTGGCATAGCTATTTGGGCACTGTTTATGTGGGCACTCTAGGTGGCACTGTTATTTGGGCACTGTTTATGTGGGCACTCTAGGTGGCACTGCTATTTGGGCACTGTTTATGTGGGCACTCTAGGTGGCACTGTTATTTGGGCACTGTTTATGTGGGCACTCTAGGTGGCACTGTTATTTGGGCACTGTTTATGTGGGCACTCTAGGTGGCACTGCTATTTGGGCACTGTTTATGTGGGCACTCTAGGTGGCACTGTTATTTGGGCACTGTTTATAGGGGCACTCTGGGGGGGCACTGTTTGTAGGGGCACTCTGAGTGGCACCGTTATTTGGGTACTGTTTATGTGGGCACTCTGGGTGGCATAGCTATTTGGGCACTGTTTATGTGGGCACTCTGGGTGGCATAGCTATTTGGGCACTGTTTATGTGGGCACTCTAGGTGGCACTGTTATTTGGGCACTGTTTATGTGGGCACTCTAGGTGGCACTGCTATTTGGGCACTGTTTATGTGGGCACTCTAGGTGGCACTGTTATTTGGGCACTGTTTATGTGGGCACTCTGGGTGGCATAGCTATTTGGGCACTGTTTATGTGGGCACTCTAGGTGGCACTGTTATTTGGGCACTGTTTATGTGGGAACTCTAGGTGGCACTGCTATTTGGGCACTGTTTATGTGGGCACTCTAGGTGGCACTGTTATTTGGGCACTGTTTATGTGGGCACTCTGGGTGGCATAGCTATTTGGGCACTGTTTATGTGGGCACTCTAGGTGGCACTGTTATTTGGGCACTGTTTATATGGGCACTCTAGGTGGCACTGTTATTTGGGCACTGTTTATGGGGGCACTCTATGTGGCACTGTTATTTGGGCACTGTTTATGTGGGCACTCTGGATTGCAATGTTATTTGGGACACCCAGTATATCCTGATAAATTAGCCGTTTCTGCTGGGTCTCATCACAGCAACCAAACAGATTGCAACTTTCATTTTACTAGAGCTGGTTTGAAAATGTAAGAAGTGTTCTGATTGGTCGGCTGCTTCTCCTGGTAATGGAGGCCTAGGCCTTGGTCCTTTCAGTGAAGCCTAGTAACGTGGCTGACCCCTTGTTCCTCCATTGTTTCGGTCCGCAGCTCAGACGCCATTATTACCAGTGACAGCTGTGTCTTGGCGCTGGTTACGTCTCCATATTTATATTTTTCTTTCTCTCATCAAAGTGTGTGGCCGTAACGACTCGTTCCCTCAGTTATCAATGATTGCGGCTGGGGTGCACATGGCGGGGGGAGGGGGGCACTTACTATTTATTTATTCTTCTAACAAATATATTTAGTTAAATAAACCTAAAAAATCCTGATTCAATACAAGTCCTCGAGCTCTCTATGTCTGTGTCTAGTAGAAATGAAGAAAAACAATGTGGCTGCCAAGGGGAACTGACTGGCACTGATAATGGGGCACTGCTTGCGGAGGAACCCTGACTGGCACTGATAACGGGGCACTGCTTGTGGAGGAACCCTGACTGGCACTGATAATGGGGCACTGCTTGTGGAGGAACCCTGACTGCCACTGATAATGGGGCACTGCTTGTGGAGGAACCCTGACTGGCACTGATAATGGGGCACTGCTTGTGGAGGAACCCTGACTGGCACTGATAATGGGGCACTGCTTGTGGAGGAACCCTGACTGGCACTGATAATGGGGCACTGCTTGTGGAGGAACCCTGACTGGCACTGATAATGGGGCACTGCTTGTGGAGGAACCCTGACTGGCACTGATAATGGGGCACTGCTTGTGGAGGAACCCTGACTGGCACTGATAATGGGGCACTGCTTGTGGAGGAACCCTGACTGGCACTGATAATGGGGCATGGCATGTGGAGGAACCCTGACTGCAACTGATAATGGGGCACTGCTTGTGGAGGAACCCTGACTGCAACTGATAATGGGGCACTGCTTGTGGAGGAACCCTGACTGCAACTGATAATGGGACACTGCTTGTGGAGGAATCCTGACTGCAACTGATAATGGGGCACTGCTTGTGGAGGAACCCTGACTGCAACTGATAATGGGGCACTGCTTATTTGGGCCCTCTTGAGCTGGCAGTTCCTAAAGCAATTCTTGCCTGGCACCATTTAAAGGGATACCTTGACCATATGTATGAGAGCATTGCGCTGTTAATAAGGACACAATTTATAGGAGCACTCTAAGGGTGGGGTCACATGGTGGTTCATTCTCGGTGCATTTCTAAACGCACTGAAAACGTATGAGTTTTGGAATGTTTACCGTGCGTTTGGCTTGTTTGAATCCATTATTTTTCATATGTTGAAGTGTAAGCAGCTGTGAAAATGTTAATACAGCTGCTTACACTTCCACTAATGAAGAAAAACTGATTTAAACCAACAAAACGCATAGTAAACATGCAAAAACGCATTTTCAGTGCATGTAAAAATACACCAAGAACGGACTGAGAACGCACCTTGTGACCGCACCCTTATTGCCGCTGCATGTGGCCATTCTAATACTGGTGCCCTCTTTCTGTCATTCCAAGGGCACTGTTTATAGGGACACCCTGTGTGGCACAGCTATTTGGGCACTGTTTATAGGGGCACTCCTCCTCTTTTTTCACTCCACTTCTGGTTTGGACATCAAAAACTGCAACTGAAAACAGGTTCGGCTCCAGGTATCAGTAGGCCCCTGGGCGACAGAGCCTCAGTGGGCCCCTTTGCAGTGAGCTCACATGATGGCATTAAAAATTCAGAAACTAAAGCAGTCTCCTGTTCCATAAAATATTTGTTAGTTTATCATCCCAAACAGCCCCACATCCCCAAAAAGCCCCCTTCACTCCTATGGATTCATTACATACAGCCCCCCTGTGCCCCCTCCCTCCCAGGAGCCCTGGGCCCCAGTACTTGCCCTGGTATGCCCAGCGCTGGTACCAGCCCTGTTTAAAAAACTGAACATGTGAATTTACACTGCAAGGGGACTGGCAGACACTCTTATGCAGGGGCTCTCATTTTATGGATATGGCACATGCCATTTGGGGGCCCGCCTATAGTGGCTTACATCCCTACTACTGGGGTAGGGGGTGTAGTGGTGGTTTTTGGTTATTTACCCTTTCTGCCATGATTTATCCATTTCAGTCTGCGTTCGTTTTGCTTGGCATAAGTTAAAATATCAGTAATTTGCACAACTCTGTCTTTCTGCCGGAAGTGGGCAACGTCGCCCATCATCTTCAGCGCCTGCACTGACCTGACCCACATTTTAGGTGATGGTGGTTACTACTTGGGGTTCATGCTCTGCCAAGAATATATTACACCTCCGAGACGTGACTGCTGGTGGTGGGGGCTGACACCCATATCTGTGCCAGGGGTGTAAACACATTGCAGCCAGGAATGGAGAGGATTTTTACCATTTTTAATTTATTTTTTGTGTCCTGACATGACATTATATTCACCGTAAATTCATGCTGATACAATCCCACATCCTCAGCTGCAATCAGTGTGGACCCTGATATAGAAGTCTAAATAAATAGCCCCCCAATAAGTGCAGTCACCCACTGACTGCAGTCTACATGGTCACAACTGAGGACAAATTCAGGAAAATAACCTTTATTTATTTAGCGCACACAGATTACGCAGCGCTGCACCGAGCTTTACCAAATAGGTCCCTGTCCCCAATGGGGCTCACAATCTAATCACCATACCAGTATGTTTTGGAGTGTGGGAGGAAACCGGAGGACCCGGAGGAAACCCACGCAAACACAGAGAGAACATACAAACTCTTTGCAGATGTTGATGCTGAGACTTGAACCCAGGTCCCCAGCGCTGCAAGACTGTAATGCTAACCACTGAGCCACCGTGCTGACCCTACAGGATTAGAGGCATGGACAGACAGTCCCCTCTGATGTAATCTGCACATATAGAGGATGAGGGTTTATGAATAATAATAACTTGTCATTTTGTTAAATCATTTTGAATTTACTTCTGCAGTAATGAACCACAACTCCCAGCATCCGACTGAATAATCTCCCGTCTCTTTTTGCAAGAATTCTCACAACTTCTATTTGGTGGCGATACCTTCCTGACACAGCAAGTAACAGGCTGAAAATACATGAGTTGTAAATAGAAGCTTTACACCTTGAGCTGCTGCTTCACCTCGTTTCACTGTCTCAGTTTATAAGGTTGAACTGTATGTAGGTTGTGTTATTGCCCAGAGCTCCCAGGGGGTGTGAATAGCTGCATGACACTGACTCACATTACCTGACGCCCACCTGCAGGTATTTCCCTCAGAAAACTAAAAAATATTCTTGAGTTACTTTCCGTTGCAAACTTTAGAATAAGTAATGTCATGTATGTACACAGTGACTGCACCAGCAGCAGAATAGTGAGTGCAGCTCTGGGGTATAATACAGGATGTAACTCAGGATCAGTACAGGATAAGTAATGTCATGTATGTACACAGTGACTGCACCAGCAGCAGAATAGTGAGTGCAGCTCTGGAGTATAATACAGGATGTAACTCAGGATCAGTACAGGATAAGTAATGTCATGTATGTACACAGTGACTGCACCAGCAGCAGAATAGTGAGTGCAGCTCTGGAGTATAATACAGGATGTAACTCAGGATCAGTACAGGATAAGTAATGTCATGTATGTACACAGTGACTGCACCAGCAGCAGAATAGTGAGTGCAGCTCTGGAGTATAATACAGGATGTAACTCAGGATCAGTACAGGATAAGTAATGTCATGTATGTACACAGTGACTGCACCAGCAGCAGAATAGTGAGTGCAGCTCTGGAGTATAATACAGGATGTAACTCAGGATCAGTACAGGATAAGTAATGTCATGTATGTACACAGTGACTGCACCAGCAGCAGAATAGTGAGTGCAGCTCTGGGGTATAATACGGGATGTAACTCAGGATCAGTACAGGATAAGTAATGTCATGTATGTACACAGTGACTGCACCAACAGCAGAATAGTGAGTGCAGCTCTGGGGTATAATACAGGATGTAACTCAGGATCAGTACAGGATAAGTAATGTCATGTATGTACACAGTGACTGCACCAGCAGCAGAATAGTGAGTGCAGCTCTGGAGTATAATACAGGACTGGTTGACAGTACGGGGTCCCTGAAAAGGTCTAGATCAGGGATCCTGGAGGTCGTCAGATCCTTCTACTCGCACCTCTTGGGCAGGAAGGATCTAGATCGGGATGTGATGTCGGCTTTCCTGGCTGAAACTGTCCCTGAGCCAGGAGTAGACCCCTCTCTTGATGTTTTGACAGAGCTGATCAGGGAAGAGGAAGTCAGCCTGGCGATTGAAGGGCTCGCCCTCAAGAAATCGCCGGGTCCGGATGGCTTAACATCTGAGTTTTATAAGACCTTTAAGGACGCCTTGGTTCCCCTCTTGACTGAGGTATTCAATGAGTGTCTTTCCTCGGGCGCTCTGCCGAAGTCAATGAGGAGGTCTGCCCTGATCATCCTGTCAAAGGGTAAGGACCGATCTCGTGTTGAGAACTGGCGTCCCATAGCGCTTCTCAATACGGACAGAAAGGTTTTGGCAAAGGTGCTGTTTAATCGGCTGGTGCAGTTTGCGCCCCGGCTCCTTTCGGGGACCCAGCACTGCTCTGTTCCAGGCCGCAGTACATTTAGTGCTGTGCTTTGTGTTCGGGAGGCAGTGGAGCAGGGCAGGGCTGGTAACTGGAAGGGGTACTTGCTGTCCTTGGATCAGGCAAAAGCGTTTGATCGGGTTAACCACGAGTACCTCTGGTCTGTCCTTCTGAGGTATGGCCTGCCGGGGGAGTTTGTCAATTGGCTAAAGGTTTTGTATGCAGGGGCAGAGAGTTTCCCGCTTGTGAACGGTTGGATTGGCCGCTCTTTTGAGGTCGGGTCTGGTGTTCGCCAGGGTTGTCCTCTGAGCCCACTACTGTACGTGTTCGCGATTGACCCATTCCTTAGGAGGGTTGATCGTGGGCCGTTGGTGGGAGTCGGGATGGATCGGGCAGCACCGGAAGCCACTCTAAGGGTGGTAGCGTATGCTGATGATGTCACCGTTTTCGTGTCCTCGGGAGGGGAGGCGCAATGGGTGATGTCAGAGGTTGACCGCTACTCAGAGGCTTCTGGGTCCAAGATCAACCGGGATAAGTGTGAGAGTCTCTGGCTGGGAGAGGGAGGTCCAGGCTTTGATCTCCCGGACACTCTTCCAGGGCCCCAGGACTCTGCCAAAGTTCTCGGCATCGAATTTGGCCAGGGGGATTACCCCATGCAAAACTGGGACGGCAGGCTTAAGATCGCCGCTCAGAGTGTGGTCCAGTGGAAGGGTTGGTCTTTGACCCTCAGAGAAAGGGTTAACCTGATTAAAACTTACCTGCTCCCATTACTGATTTATCTGGGCAGTGTGTGCATGTTGCCAGAACCCCTCTGGACTCGGGTCTACAGTCTGTTCTTCCAGCTGTTATGGGGGAATAGGCTGAACCTAATCAAGGGGGAGGTTACTTACCGCACGAGGAGACAAGGAGGGTTGTGTATGGTCAACCCTGTGGTGTTCCTAGTGAATACCTTTCTTAAGATCAATGTAGCAAACCTCTGGAAAGAGAGGGCTCCTCCGTGGGTATACTCCTGCAGGGGATGGTTTCGGCCTTTCTTCCAGGAATGGGAGACAGGAGGGCGAGTGAAGGATCTCCGTACACCGCATGGGCATCTTCCGGCTTACGCTACCCCGGTTCTGAAGGTGATTCGCCGGTGGGGTCTGGGAATGTGGGAGATCAGGACCATGTTGAGGAAACTCCTTGACAAGAGGGTTCTGTTGACCCATTTCCAGAAGCCTCTGGCCCTCAGGGATTGCCCAAGTCGGGATCTGGGGGTGGGTTTGAGTTTATTGAATTCCATCAGGATCCCCTTGAAGTTTTGGGACGTGACTTGGCGCTGCTTCCATGGAAAGCTGTGTGTGAGGGACAATCTGAAGTGTAGGAGCTCTGAGGAAAGGGGTTGTCCCCGGGAGGAGTGCGGTGGCCTGCTGGAGAGCATGGACCACTTCCTGCTTCAGTGCCCCTTTAACACAGAGGTGTACAACCGGGTGGGCGCTTCCATCCATTGGCCCGGGTTGGCCGGTCTCTCCTATGCGGAGTGGGCCTATGGAGCATTCAGAGGCCTGGGTGGCCGGGACCGCTGCACGTTATTCCTAGTCAGTCTAGTGGTCAGGTACCACACGTGGAACGCACGGTGTTTAGTATCGACGCAGCGTAAAATCCTCCCGGTGGATGAGGTGGTTAGGAACATTCTGGGTGACCTGGTGAAGGTGCGCTCTCTGGAGTATGAGAGGCTGGGCACGGGGAGGGCCTCTCTCCTTTGGAGGGGGTTCTCCTTTAGTGTCCCTTAGTCTGTCATCTCCGCTCCTGGTGTTGGGCTGAAGCTGACACTGTAGATTTTTGTTTTGTGTTCTGAGGTCATAGTGATGTTGGGCTTGCAGGCGCTGAACCTGGGCTTTATGTGGTTTTGATTGATGTTGTTGAGATTTTGAGATTTTATTTGTATTCTGTTTTCTTTATGTTGTGTTGTAAATACTGTATATATATTGTATATAGTGGGGTTTGGGACATAGTGTTAGGTTGGGAGGGGGGTGATGGTGGTGGGATTTTGGGATTTATGAACTGACCTTGGACTCTATGACCCTGGGCACTGGTCTGGACTACTTAACGCAAACTTTGGACGTTAGACCAGTGTCTGGGGGAAGGGGAGGGTGTGGGCGAGGGATTTAGTTTAGTGTAGTGTTGTGTGTATTTGTTATCATATATTTAAAAAAAAAAAAAAAAAAAAATGGGTGTGGGATGTGATCTGTGTGGGGTGGTTTGTTATTAGAGGGTGTAGGGTGGGTTTATGTATATTTATAGTCATTTATGTTTTATTTGTGGGTGTGGCTTGTCTTATTGTTTATTGGTTTGGTTGAGGGTGTGACAATTGGTTGGGTGGGGGTTGTGGTATTTGGTGTTCATTCATTTCGGTGTATTTTAAGTTATTGTTTTTACTAGGTGTGAATGGGGCTGGACCAGCAGGTAAGATATTGTATATATTGTATATTATGTTTTGTTTGTATTGTTATGTTTTTTACTTTTATATAAAATAAAAGATCTACAGGATGTAACTCAGGATCAGTACAGGATAAGTAATGTCATGTATGTACACAGTGACTGAACCAGCAGCAGAATAGTGAGTGCAGCTCTGGAGTATAATACAGGATGTAACTCAGGATCAGTACAGGATAAGTAATGTCATGCCTGTACACAGTGACTGAACCAGCAGCAGAATAGTGAGTGCAGCTCTGGGGTATAATACAGGATGTAACTCAGGATCAGTACAGGATAAGTAATGTCATGCCTGTACACAGTGACTGCACCAGCAGCAGAATAGTGAGTGCAGCTCTGGGGTATAATACAGGATGTAACTCAGGATCAGTACAGGATAAGTAATGTCATGTATGTACACAGTGACTGCACCAGCAGCAGAATAGTGAGTGCAGCTCTGGGGTATAATACAGGATGTAACTCAGGATCAGTACAGGATAAGTAATGTCATGTATGTACACAGTGACTGCACCAGCAGCAGAATAGTGAGTGCAGCTCTGGGGTATAATACAGGATGTAACTCAGGATCAGTACAGGATAAGTAATGTCATGTATGTACACAGTGACTGCACCAGCAGAATAGTGAGTGCAGCTCTGGGGTATAATACAGGATGTAACTCAGGATCAGTACAGGATAAGTAATGTCATGTATGTACACAGTGACTGCACCAGCAGCAGAATAGTGAGTGCAGCTCTGGGGTATAATACAGGATGTAACTCAGGATCAGTACAGGATAAGTAATGTCATGTATGTACACAGTGACTGCACCAGCAGCAGAATAGTGAGTGCAGCTCTGGGGTATAATACAGGATGTAACTCAGGATCAGTACAGGATAAGTAATGTCATGTATGTACACAGTGACTGCACCAGCAGCAGAATAATGAGTGCAGTTCTGGGGTATAATACAGGATGTAACTCAGGATCAGTACAGGATAAGTAATGTCATGTATGTACACAGTGACTGCACCAGCAGCAGAATAGTGAGTGCAGCTCACTATAATACATGTATGTATCCAGCTATGATCATATGGCTTGTTCATTATATAACTATTGGTATTTGATTACTTCCAGCAGCAGCCCCAGGACTATTGTCTATGTTGGATACTCCAGCGCCCCCCCCCCCCCCATTTGTCTGAATATGGATGAGCTGCAGTACACGATACAACCACAAAGACAGATTTAGAATTGTTTGCATTTTGGATTATATTTGTAACAACCCCTTTAAGGTAATTTTAGGTCATTTGGTTTGAAGCCAGACCCTAATGGGAATCTGTCATCCCCCCCCCCCTCTAATGTACAGCACTGCTCCAGTCCTTGAGCTGCCGCCTGGTGTAAATTACAGGACGGCCATTGCTCACAATAGAAGCCTCGTTTCCAGATTAGTCGTGAATAATTGTTTAATTATTGGTAAGAAAAAGGGAGAGTTTCAATTAATTTAGGTTTTCCGGCCATTCAATATTTATTCAGGATATTTCCACGCATATTTATAAAGGACTAGTCCACAACACTCCCAGTATCCATATATTAGTCCCTCCTTCCCAGTATCTATATATTAGTATCCCCTTCCCAGTGTCCATATATTAGTCCCCCCTTCCCAGTGTCTATATATTAGTCCCCCCTTCCCAGTGTCCATATATTAGTCCCCCCTTCCCAGTGTCCATATATTAGTCCCCCCTTCCCAGTGTCTATATATTAGTCCCCCCTTCCCAGTGTCCATATATTAGTCCCCCCTTCCCAGTGTCCATATATTAGTCCCCCCTTCCCAGTGTCTATATATTAGTACCCCCTTCCCAGTGTCCATATATTAGTCCCCCCTTCCCAGTGTCCATATATTAGTCCCCCCTTCCCAGTGTCTATATATTAGTCCCCCCTTCCCAGTGTCCATGTATTAGTCCCCCCTTCCCAGTGTCCATATATTAGTCCCCCCTTCCCAGTGTCTATATATTAGTCCCCCCTTCCCAGTGTCCATATATTAGTATCCCCTTCCCAGTGTCCATATATTAGTACCCTCTTCCCAGTGTCCATATATTAGTATCCCCTTCCCAGTGCCCATATATTAGTCCCCCCTTCCCAGTGTCCATATATTAGTCCCCCCTCCCCAGTGTCCATATATTAGTCCCCCCTTCCCAGTGTCTATATATTAGTCCCCCCTTCCCAGTGTCCATATATTAGTATCCCCTTCCCAGTGTCCATATATTAGTCCCCCCTTCCCAGTGTCTATATATTAGTCCCCCCTTCCCAGTGTCCATATATTAGTACCTCCTTCCCAGTGCCCATATATTAGTCCCCCCTTCCCAGTGTCCATATATTAGTACCCCCTTCCCAGTGTCCATATATTAGTCCCCCCTTCCCAGTGCCCATATATTAGTCCCCCCTTCCCAGTGCCCATATATTAGTCCCCCCTTCCCAGTGTCCATATATTAGTCCCCCCTTCCCAGTGCCCATATATTAGTACCCTCTTCCTAGTGTCCATATATTAGTTCCCCCTTCCCAGTGTCCATATATTAGTCCCCCCTTCCCATTCTCCATATATTAGTCCCCCCTTCCCAGTATCCATATATTAGCTCCTCCTTCCCAGTGCCCATATATTAGTACCCCCTTCCCAGTGTCCATGTATTAGTCCCCCCTTCCCAGTGTCCATATATTAGTCCCCCCTTCCCAGTGTCCATATATTAGTCCCCCCTTCCCAGTGTCCATATATTAGTCCCCCCTTCCCAGTGTCCATATATTAGTCCCCCCTTCCCATTCTCCATATATTAGTATCCCCTTCCCAGTGTCCATATATTAGTCCCTCCTTCCCAGTGTCCATATATTAGTCCCCCCTTCCCAGTGCCCATATATTAGTACCCCCTTCCCAGTGTCCATATATTAGTCCCCCCTTCCCAGTGCCCATATATTAGTACCCCCTTCCCAGTGTCCATGTATTAGTCCCCCCTTCCCAGTGTCCATATATTAGTCCCCCCTTCCCAGTGTCCATATATTAGTCCCCCCTTCCCAGTATCCATATATTAGTCCCCCCTTCCCAGTGTCCATATATTAGTCCCTCCTTCCCAGTGTCCATATATTAGTACCTCCTTCCCAGTGTCCATATATTAGTCCCCCCTTCCCAGTATACATATATTAGTCCCCCCTTCCCAGTGTCCATATATTAGTCCCCCCTTCCCAGTGTCCATATATTAGTACCTCCTTCCCAGTGTCCATATATTAGTACCCCCTTCCCAGTGTCCATATATTAGTACCCCCTTCCCAGTGTCCATATATTAGTACCCCCTTCCCAGTGTCCATATATTAGTATCCCCTTCCCTGTGTCCATATATTAGTCCCCCCTTCCCAGTGTCCATATATTAGTCCCTCCTTCCCAGTGTCCATATATTAGTCCCCCCTTCCCAGTGTCCATGTATTAGTCCCCCCTTCCCAGTGTCCATATATTAGTCCCTCCTTCCCAGTGTCCATATATTAGTCCCTCCTTCCCAGTATACATATATTAGTACCCCCTTCCCAGTGTCCATATATTAGTACCCCCTTCCCAGTGTCTATATATTAGTCCCTCCTTCCCAGTGTCCATATATTAGTCCCTCCTTCCCAGTGTCCATATATTAGTCCCTCCTTCCCAGTATACATATATTAGTACCCCCTTCCCAGTGTCCATATATTAGTACCCCCTTCCCAGTGTCTATATATTAGTCCCTCCTTCCCAGTGTCCATATATTAGTCCCTCCTTCCCAGTATACATATATTAGTACCCCCTTCCCAGTGTCCATATATTAGTACCCCCTTCCCAGTGTCCATATATTAGTCCCTCCTTCCCAGTGTCCATATATTAGTCCCCCCTTCCCAGTGTCCATATATTAGTCCCCCCTTCCCAGTGTCCATATATTAGTACCCCCTTCCCAGTGTTCATATATTAGTCCCTCCTTCCCAGTCTCCATATATTAGTCCCCCCTTCCCAGTGTCCATATATTAGTCCCCTCTTCCCAGTGTCATTTTTGACACTCACAAATTGTTCTCTTTTTTTGGCTGCAGAATCTGGGTCCCGCTTGAGGATCTGACATTTTCCCTGCGCATGTTGTTTTCCAACACGTTTTTTTGATGCACAATTAGAGCTGCAAGAAGCCGTTCTACGGAGTTTCACCTTCCTGAATGTGGAGACGGCTCTTACCCTTTTTTCGGTCCTGCGCCTCTAATTTAACCCCTTGCGCCACAATCTAACATCAAAGGGTAACTCCACAAATGACTGGATTTTGAGTCTATGTATCACCAGTTATGTCAGTGGTGTCAGAGCCGTCAGTCAGATCCCACGTGACACTGGAAGGAATCCGAAATCCGGTGCGTTACATATCTCAGTAATAGGAACAGGGGAACGCTTGTCACATCCCAAATCTGTTTCTTATGAGGTCTGTAAATGATGTGCAGGAATCCTGGGAGCCGGTGTGATGGGGGACAGGAAGGAGAGCTCAGAATACAGTCCAATGAGGTCCCTGATCCAAAATATCCGGAAATACATTCCACCTTATAAACACATAACTTATTTTGTACTTGCACAGTCTTCTCAGGCCCTGTTGCCTCTGTGTCACCCTATGCCAGTGCCTGTATGATTTGTCTCCTATTGTTGATCCGTAGTTAACCCTTCGCCGCCCCCCCCCCCCCCCCTCTATACCCCGCACATTAGTAAGATGATCCAGTCTGGTCCTATGGTCCTGTGATGTGACAGGCAATGATATCACTCAGTGAGATGATTGGGAGATTTGCGGGTTGGCTGGAAGCGCTGACAGATGATCCTATAACCTGACACCCACTAACACTGAGATGTGAAGAGATGAACTTTATGATATTTTATGATGTAAGATCTGTGGCCGCAAACCCCAAGACCAGACAGATCTGCATTGTGGGAGGTGGATTCATATAGAACATAATAAATGACCCCCAGATTGTCTTCACACTGCTGCTGCACAACCTCTTCTCCCGGCTCTGAGTAACTGCTGTAGTATTCATCCAGAATCCTGATGCAGCTTTTACACAGATTATATGGAAGGGGCAGTTCATTGCACAGAGCACAGCAGTGTGAGGACCAGGGGAGTAACTATAGGGGTAGCAGCCATAATAGCTGCTATGGGGCCCGCTGTGTCAGGGGGCCCCATCATACGATTAAAGAGTGTAGGATGTTCACCTCTACATACATATTATGCTGCACATTGCACAGTATATTATGTATATACCGTATCTATACGGTGTATGATGTGTGTATGTGCTGTATATGTGTGTATGTGCTGTATATGTGTTCGCATTAGTGTATAAATGTGTGATTGTAACTCGCATGTGTCAGTATACAATTATGTGTATTTTTTTAATTAGGAAGGGGGGCCCCATTTAGAAGACTGTCATTGGCCCCTGTTGAGGACACGCCCCCAGTGCACTTGGAGAAGCCACAATTCTGTTATATAAATCCATAAATCATAGTCCTGCTGCTACACATCTCTCCAGGGACAATACCAGGGACTCTCTGGCTGCAGAGAGCACAGAGCACAGCAGTGCTAGATACCGCCACCGGTGCACTTGGAGAAGCTACAATCCTACTACATGTATCTGTAGGGACAATGGGGCTCATTTACTAAGGGCTCAGTGGCCACACTTTTGTCGGGTTTCCAGAATATTTCCGTTTTGAGCCGAATTGCCCCGTTTTTTTGGCGCATGTGATCGGATTGTGGTGCATCAGCGTTGCTTGCACGTAACAGAAATCGGGGGCGTGGCTGTCGGACAACCCAACAGATTCGGAAAAACCGCGGAATTTAAAAACCGAATTGTGTCGCAAGATCAAGCACTCACATGCACCAGGAAGAAGAAGGTGAACTCCGGCGGATCTCGGCGCAGCAGCGACACCTGCAGGAACTCCAGCGCACGACCTTAGTGAATCCCGGCAGACCCAAATCCTCATCCGAGAACGCACCGCGGGATCGTGACGGGACCGGGTAAGTAAATGTGCCCCATTGTGTAACTCTGGCTGCAGTCTCTATGGTCACTCCTGCTGACAGGTTCCCTTTAAAATTACATCTATGAACTAAGTGGTTTGGAATGAAGACTGATACATTTTATCTGCGCTGATACATTGTAACTATTAGGAGAGGTAGGAGATATCTGCTGCTGGCAGGGTCAGACTGGCTCAGTACCAGCTTCTCCACAGATTTCCCTTCACTGACAGCAAGCAAAGATTTTGAAAATGCAAATTTTGATGAGAAATTTTTACAATGGATACGTTTTTTCCTGGAAAGTCTTGTACGATGTATTTCCAGCAGTTGAGTGGTTAATGACTTTGCCTCTTTGTAGCATTCTGTATTCTGACACTTCTCTGCTGCCTTGATGTGGATAGAAACATCTCAGCATCCCGGCTGTCAGCGCCTCCTAATCCCACTTCAGATGCTTTGAAAACACAAGTGCGTGGCGCAGCCGTGGCCCCGGAGCGATGACTACTTCTCTTAACATACGGATCAGATTCTGGAGGTCGCCTCATGACAGTCACAAGTGAGCAGGACGGGACAAGGGCAGCCGCAGTGTCAGGTTCCCATGTGGGGTTATAGGGCAAAGCCGAGCACCCGGAGCTGAAATCACGACACTGACGTCTGATGGAGGCACCAAAATGCTGCATCACATCTGGAGTAACTTACATATATTGAGAAAATATGTAACACACTGCACAGGTTCCTATATACTAATTATTAGTACCTAGAGGGGGAGGATGGACAGAAGTCAGTGTGTTATTAAAGGGATCTGTCAGCAGGTGTGACCATACAGACAGCAGCCAGTGTTATGTATAGTCCCTGGAGAGATGTGTAATCAGACCTCACACTGCTGTGCTCTGTGCTCTCTGTAGCCAGTGTTATGTATTGTCCCTGGGGAGATGTGTAATCAGACCTCACACTGCTGTGCTCTGTGCTCTCTGCAGCCAGTGCTATGTATTGTCCCTGGAGAGATGTGTAATCAGACCTCACACTGCTGTGCTCTGTGCTCTCTGCAGCCAGTATTATGTATTGTCCCTGGAGAGATGTGTAATCATACCTCACTCTGCTGTGCTCTGTGCTCTCTCTGCAGCCAGTATTATGTATTGTCCCTGGAGAGATGTGTAATCAGACCTCACACTGCTGTGCTCTGTGCTCTCTGCAGCCAGTGTTATGTACTGTCCCTGGAGAGATGTGTAATCAGACCTCACACTGCTGTGCTCTGTGCTCTCTGCAGCCAGTGTTATGTATTGTCCCTGGAGAGATGTGTAATCAGACCTCACACTGCTGTGCTCTGTGCTCTCTGCAGCCAGTGCTATGTATAGTCCCTGGAGAGATGTGTAATCAGACCTCTGTGTATGGTGTTAGTGGCAGCAGGACTGTGTATATGGATTTATATTATAACTTCTCCACCTTCATTGTGAGCACGTCCTCACACTGCTGTGCTCTGTTCTCTCTGCAGCCAGTGCCCTGAAGATGTCTATTCATGGACAAACTTTGATACATAGAGACAATACCTAACACTGGCTTCCTAGATCAAAGAGAACAGCAGTGTGAGGACACTCCCCCAGTGCACTTGGAGACGATACAATCCTGGATTATAAATCCATATCACAGTCCTGCTGCTACTAACAACCTACATAAAGGTCTGATTACACATCTCTCCAGGGGCTATACATAACATTGGCTGCAGTCTGTCTGGTCAGTTTTTTGGTCTTTTGGCTCACAAACCCTCACTCCACTTAATTACGGTATGTTGACAGCTGCTGCGAAACATCATAATACACACCTCAGCTGCTGCAGAACATCTCAAAACACACATCAGCTGCTGCAAAACTAAATAATACACACCTGCTGAAGAGTATTATAATATGAAGTCAGGTAAGCATTACTCTCAGGAGGGCTATGCGGGAAGCTGTATGGAGGCAGAGGGGCACACAGGGGGCACCGCAGCTTCCTCTTCCTGTTCTGCATGACCCCTCCCTACTTCTCTGCTCACTGACCCGACTGCTGCATGACCCCGGTCCCACCTGCTGACAGGTTCACTTTAATGGTGCTAATCTGTACCAGGACTTCCACTAATCATGTGCCATTTGCCGTATGTATAGTCCTATAGCAGTGGTGGCGAACCTATGGCACGGGTGCCAGAGGTGGCACTCTAAGCCTTGTCAGTGGGCACTCAGAATATTGCCTCAAAACAGAATTTACCAGACAGGAGATTAAGGGATCCTTCTGCAAGCCCAGGTAGCCCAGGACGTGACAAGTTTAGCGTTAGTGAGGCATCCGTGTCTGATCCTGTGTGAACAGGGTCGGATTATGATTGGAGCTACTGCTCTTGGTTGTCAAGGGAAGCTCCAATGGCAAACCAAATTTTCCCTTCTGTCAACGATATTGATTTCCTAAGTAACATTAAAAGTTGTGGTACAGCACGGAGCAAGAAGATTGCGATAAGTTACTGTCCGAATTGCTGCGTTGGCACTTTGCGATAAATAAGTGGGGATGTGTTGCAGTTTGGGCACTCGGTCTCTAAAAGGTTCGCCATCACTGTCCTATAGTATATTATATATAGCACTGGTCTTATAAGGGGAAGAGATACGCTATGGCCCTCTAGACACTGGTTGCAACCCTCTAGTTCCCCCCCTGCCCTAGATGTATCTGTATAGAAGCCCTCATGGTGCACTACAGTCTCCAGCATGCTGCTGTCGGAGCTCATGGTCCTGCTGGTCTGTGAGAACCAGAGCTGATGCAGAGATGTGTGGGTTAATGTGCGATGTCACCTGTTGGATGTGACAGAAGCCAGCTCAGCTCTCAGGTAGCAGTGCGGAGTGTCAGCAGCATCTGCTGCGTGCTCCTGATGGAGTGTGAACAGCAGCGTCAGCCTGCCGGGAACCATCACTCTCTGGATCCTGACACTAATCTAATGAGCGCTGATAAAAAGCCTGATAGCTCCACTCCACGAGCATGGATCCTGCCAGAGACGCCACTGGTCACCACCCTGACCTATGTGTGCCTCATGGGAACAGCTACATGTGGGCAGCAATAGGGCATGAGTAGGTCAGGTGCCTCCTGGGTATGATGGATACATTACTAGGGAACCATCTGAAGGTGGCTGAATAAGCTGGATCAGGTGCCACCTGGGTCTGATTGATTACATTTATACCAGGGAACCATCAGATCCTAGCAGGGCACAGCTGCATCCGGTGCCACCTGGGTATGATGGATACATTACTTGGGAACCATGTGTGCTTGGCTGAATACAGCTGGATCAGGTGCCACCTGGGTCTGATTGTCTGATTGACTACTTTCATACCAAGGAATCATCTGAGCCACCTCAGATACAGCTGCATCCGGTGCCACCTGGATATAATGGATACATTACTAGGGAACCATGTGTGCTCGGCTGGATACAGTTGGATCAGGTGCCACCTGGGTCTGATTGTCTGATTGACTACTTTCATACCAAGGAATCATCTGAGCCACCTCAGATACAGCTGCATCCGGTGCCACCTGGATATAATGGATACATTACTAGGGAACCATGTGTGCTCGGCTGAATACAGCTGGATCAGGTGCCACCTGGGTATGATGGATACATTACTAGGGAACCATGTGTGCTCGGCTGAATACAACTGGATCAGGTGCCACCTGGGTCTGATTGACTACAATTACACCAGGGAACCATCTGAGCCACATCGGGTACAGCTGCATCCCGTGCCACCTGGATATGATTGATACATTACTAGGGAACCATGTGAGCCTGGATCAGCACAGCTGGATCATTTTGTCACATGGGGCTGATTGCCTACCATCTTACCAGGGAACCACCTGAGCTTGGCTGAGTACAGCTGGATCGTGGCCCAATGTGGTTCTGATTGATGCAACACTACTAGGCAACCAAGAGAACACTGAATGGTACAGATGTAGCTGTTAGTGTCAGATACCAGGAACCATCCAGTTCTATGTGCACCACCTGGGAGCCGGGTATCAGGGTATGAGTACAGATGGGTCATGTGTTACCAGGGTCTGATTGACTACAATTTTACCAGGGAACCATGTGATCCTAGAAGGGCACAGCTGCATCCAGTGCCACCTGGGTATGATGGGTACATTACTAGGGAAACTTCTGATCCTAGCAGGGCACAGCTGGATCCGGTGCCACCTGGGTATGATGGGTTCATTACTAGGGGACCATGTGTGCTTGGCTGAATACAGCTGGGTCAGGTGGCACCTGGGTCTGATTGACTACAATTATACCAGGGAACCATCTGATCCTAGCAGGGCACAGCTGGATCAGGGCACCACCAGGTCTTATTGCTTAGATTTTTGCAGTGGAACCAATAGATGCCCGGGTCCAACAGGTCCAGCAAATTGCCTTGTTCTTACATGGGATATCATAAACCCCCTGTATCTGTAAGCTGGACAAGGGAACCACCCGGATCTAACTGGGAACAATTCGATCAGGGGATCACTTGGGTTAGACAGGGCACAACTGGATCACTTAGTACTAATGACACTTGGTTCTGCCTATGTATAACTGGGTTGGGGAGTTAGTTCCAGTGTTCACTGCCTGCAAAAGTCAACCTTACCAACCACTGTACAGCACGGTCAACCTCAACAGGGTATCTACCCCATCATTGGTGGAAATTGGAGCTATGGCTATTACTGCAGCTCTCTGGTCTTACTTGGCATACGGCTCCGTGCAACCTCAAACCAGATCCGGTTGGCATTGTCTGTACCCACCCAAAGAGCCCTTGGGTCACTTAAGATTACATCCACTCAGTCCACTGTTCCTGTAAGGAAATAAGACTGGGCAGAAGTCTGGACAACATTGAGCAATGAGCAGAACATCGCGCCAAATAAGACCCGGCACCGCTGTGGATGAGATGGGCCGTGTATACGAGTGGTCAGGACCAGCAGGACCCATGTGCTTCCACTACTACAACGTTCATTCACTGGGATGATGTGACCCTTTGTCCTGTGCCCACGACCAGTGCCAGAGAATGCCGGGCGCTTGGAAGGGTCATTGATGCCTCGGATCCTTTGTCGCTTTGTCTTACTGGCAGGGTCTGCAAGCAGCTGTGAGGATGAGGGGGGAGGTAGTCCATAGACCCCTGATGTATTCACACAACTGGAAACATCTGTGGCTGGAAATCCTGGAGAGCGCAGTGTGTGCGGCCAGTGAGTACACCGCCACCGCCGCAGCAGCCATTCCTCCCAGCCTGGGATAGGAGATCCAGGATAATCTCTGTCTGGAAAAACACTGACACCTAATGATAATAATCCTCTTAGAGTAACTCGTCCAGCGCGGGTCTTACAGTAGCAGGATGGAGCCTTAAAGGGGAGATTTATTCAGGACCTGGAGCCTTTAAGTGTTAATACAATCTCCATGTTTGCTTTTTATTACTTTATATTTGAATTGAAACAATGTTACAACATATTCTATAGTTTTGTGTCTATAGGTCTTATGTAAAGCTGTGGAACTCTATAGTAACAGACTACAAATTAACCCTGTGTAGTCTGCTTCTAGGTTCCTCCTAGCTTCTGAACTACTACTCATTTATGTCTACTGCTCCTGTGTAGAACTATGTATCTCCATGGTAACAGACTACTGACATATCCTGTGTAGTCTGGTTCTCCTTTACTCTGAGCTGCTTAACAACTACCTTCTGCATCTACAGATCTTATCTAAAGCTGTGCAATTCCGTGGTAACAGACTACAAATTAACCCTGTGTAGTCTGGGTCCAGGTTACTCGGAACTCCTTGCTTCTGAACTACTACTGTCTTGTGTCTAGTGGTTCTATGTAGAACTATGTATCTCTATAGTAACAGACTACAGATATATCCGCTGTAGTCAGGTTCTCCTAGCTTCTGAACTACTACTGTTTTGTGTCTACTGCAAAGAGTTTGTATGTTCTCTCCGTGTTTGTGTGGGTTTTCTCCGGGTCCTCCGGTTTCCTCCCACACTCATACTGGTAGGTTAATTAGATTGTGAGCCCCATTGGGGACAGGGACGGATTTGGAAAAACTCTGTGCAGCGCTGCGTCATCTGTATGAGCTATATAACTAAAGGAATTATTATTATAACTGCTCCTGTGTAGAACTATGTATCTCCATGGTATCAGACTACTGACATATCCTGTGTAGTCTGATTCTCCTTTACTTCTAGCTACTGAAATACTACTACGTTTTGTGTCTACTATGTTTCTGTAAAGCTATGTATTTCCATGGTAACAGACTACAAACATTCTGATTCTTCTTCCCTGTATGCTACTATACAAGCGGTCCCCTATGTAAGAACACCCGACTTACAGACGACCCCTAGTTACAAACGGACCTCTAGATGTTGGTAATTTACTGTACTTTAGCCCTAGACTACAATAATCAGCTATAACACTTATCAATGGTGTTTGCAATTAAGCTTTATGGTTAATCCTGGTTCTTATGACAATCCAACATTTTTAAAATCCAATCGTCACAGAGACCAAAAAATCATTTGTCTGGAGCTACAATTATAAAGTATAAAGTTCCAACTTACATACAAATTCAAATTAAGAACAAGCCTGCAGAACCTATCCGGTACGTAACCCAGGGACTGCCTGTGCTTCCATCCTGCGTAGGGAACTCCTCTGTAGACCTATGTATCTCCATGGTAACAGACTACATGCATACTCTGTGTAGTCAGCTTCCCATTTACTCCTTGCTATAGAACCTTTGCAGTTTAGGAGACTGTGGCTCCTAAATATAATATTATGTATCTCCAAGGTAACAGACTACAAAAGAAACCCTAGGTAGGCATCAGAGCTATGGACATAAAACAGTAAGACGTTTTTCATAGGAAAATAATGTTTATAAGAGAGGACATATACATAAAAACCTCGGAGATTTGGTGACATCAATATCAATAAATGCCATAACCTAAGAACAGGAATTCCAGGGGTGCAATTCCCTTCTCACATATTTCCAGACTTAGGGGGTCCGGATATCGGACGTTCTTGTGATGCATTTGGTGCAATGTGTCAGCGGCAGCTTCCATTATCCAGGGGATTGTAATTTGGGACAGGATCACGCACAGGGTCACCGAGCTCTTCTTGTTCCTGATGTCCTTGTCAGAAGTGTCTGAACAAATAATGTAGTCATTTTATAAATGTCGCTGACCCCTGTCCGTGATGAAGGACCCACAACCAAATGTTGGGAGACTTGGGAATCCTGCAACATAAGTGCAATGGAATTTTTCTAAATTTAGGCTGCAGGCTTCCCAGGGCTGGGAAACAAGAGGGGAGGGGGTCTGCATCGGGAAAGGAAGGAGGGAAGAGGATCCCAGTAAATCATAGGAATATACAAAATAACAATTCATATGTAATAACGTATCACGTAACCCCCTCTACAGTCCAGCAGTCAGGACTATACTACAACTCCCATCATGCCATGACAGCTACAGCAATGAAACATTCTATCATACTTTGTGATTTCATTTTCAGTCTGCTTGCTGTCAGTGAATTGAAACTTGTAAGAGAGATTCTGGTACAATGTCAGGAGTAATGTGTAAAGCATCTGTGATCAGGATAGAATTCTGCAAACTGTCAGCAAGCAGAGGTGTTGATGTTACAGAGCCATCTTAGCTTCTTCTTCTTCTTCTTTGCTGCACTTGGCCTCTGGGAGCTGTTTCTCTTTAGCAAAGTATTTTTACATTGTGTTTTATTGCCTGCGCCCCAGCGGAGGATGCGCGGTGGGGGGAGGGAGATGGGTGGGGGTGATGGTGGTGAGGGGGGTACCAGCCGCCCCTGGCATTGTCCCAAATAACAGTTTGTAGTAATTATCCCAGAGACTCCAGACAGAAACAATTAGAGGCTGATTATTCAATCCCATGTTCAGTGGCAAGTGCTGCCAGCGCTCCGGCAAGCAGAGAGTTAATCGCGGTCTCCTTTGACCTTTAGCTGAAACGCAGCAATTTACGTAACGATGAAATCTATGTATTTTATGATCACTTGTTGCGGCCCCATGAGATTGATAGCGAGGACCATGCCAGTGTGTGCGTATAATAAGCGTGTTGTGCGGCAGGGTGCCCCCGCTGTGCCGTGCCCCCGCTGCCGCTCTGACCACTTCCCTTGTCTCACACTGATCTCTATTCTTTACAGCTGCAGGAAGAGCAATTGGACTGTGGAGCGGCTCATCTCCAGCACCCGCTCGCTATCAATCAGCCTCTGTCTGCCAGCGCCATCTTCAAGGCTCCGGGGTTGACCTCAGTGGCAGTGACCAATGTCAGCGGCTACACGGTGGCATTTCTGGGCACATCCAGCGGCCAACTACAGAAGGTAATTCACAAGACTGAGCCACCTGTGCCATCCAGGAGGGCGGAATAAAAGGATAAGTGCCATAGAGAGATAGATAGATAGATAGATAGATAGATAGATAGATAGATAGATAGATAGATAGATAGATAGATAGATAGATAGATAGATAGATAGATAGGAGATAGATAGATAGATAGATAGATAGATAGGAGATAGATAGATAGATAGGAGATAGATAGATAGATAGATAGATAGATAGATAGATAGATAGATAGATAGATAGATAGGAGATAGATAGAAAGAAAGATAGATAGGAGATAGGAGATAGATAGATAGATAGATAGGAGATAGATAGACAGATACGTGTCTCCAGTGCTGAGATACATCTACAGATACGTGTCTCCAGTGCTGAGATACATCTACAGATACATGTCTCCAGTGCTGAGATACATCTACAGATACGTGTCTCCAGTGCTGAGATACATCTACAGATACGTGTCTCCAGTGCTGAGATACATCTACAGATACGTGTCTCCAGTGCTGAGATACATCTACAGAAACGTGTCTCCAGTGCTGAGATACATCTACAGATACATGTCTCCAGTGCTGAGATACATCTACAGATACATGTCTCCAGTGCTGAGATACATCTACAGATACGTGTCTCCAGTGCTGAGATACATCTACAGATACACGTCTGCAGTGCTGAGATACATCTACAGATACACGTCTCCAGTGCTGAGATACATCTACAGATACACGTCTCCAGTGCTGAGATACATCTATAGATACATGTCTCCAGTGCTGAGATACATCTACAGATACGTGTCTCCAGTGCTGAGATACATCTATAGATACACATCTCCAGTGCTGAGATACATCTACAGATACACGTCTCCAGTGCTGAGATACATCTACAGATACGTGTCTCCAGTGCTGAGATACATCTACAGATACGTGTCTGCAGTGCTGAGATACATCTATAGATACATGTCTCCAGTGCTGAGATACATCTACAGATACGTGTCTCCAGTGCTGAGATACATCTATAGATACGTGTCTCCAGTGCTGAGATACATCTATAGATACACGTCTCCAGTGCTGAGATACATCTATAGATACACGTCTCCAGTGCTGAGATACATCTATAGATACACGTCTCCAGTGCTGAGATACATCTACAGATACACGTCTCCAGTGCTGAGATACATCTATAGATACACGTCTCCAGTGCTGAGATACATCTAAAGATACGTGTCTCCTGTGCTGAGATACATCTACAGATACGTGTCTCCAATGCTGAGATACATCTACAGATACACGTCTCCAGTGCTGAGATACATCTACAGATACATGTCTCCAGTGCTGAGATACATCTACAGATACACGTCTCCAGTGCTGAGATACATCTACAGATACACGTCTCCACTGCTGAGATACATCTACAGATACACGTCTGCAGTGCTGAGATACATCTATAGATACATGTCTCCAGTGCTGAGATACATCTACAGATACATGTCTCCAGTGCTGAGATACATCTACAGATACACGTCTCCAGTGCTGAGATACATCTACAGATAGGTGTCTCCAGTGCTGAGATACATCTACAGATACATGTCTCCAGTGCTGAGATACATCTACAGATACACGTCTCCACTGCTGAGATACATCTACAGATACACGTCTGCAGTGCTGAGATACATCTATAGATACATGTCTCCAGTGCTGAGATACATCTACAGATACATGTCTCCAGTGCTGAGATACATCTACAGATACACGTCTCCAGTGCTGAGATACATCTACAGATAGGTGTCTCCAGTGCTGAGATACATCTACAGATAGGTGTCTCCAGTGCTGAGATACATCTACAGATAGGTGTCTCCAGTGCTGAGATACATCTACAGATACGTGTCTCCAGTGCTGAGATACATCTACAGATACGTGTCTCCAGTGCTGAGATACATCTACAGATACGTGTCTCCAGTGCTGAGATACATCTACAGATACATGTCTCCAGTGCTGAGATACATCTACAGATACGTGTCTCCAGTGCTGAGATACATCTACAGATACACGTCTCCAGTGCTGAGATACATCTACAGATACACGTCTCCAGTGCTGAGATACATCTATAGTGCTGAGTGCTCCTTGCAGATATCCATGTAGTTGTACCCAGCCTGAGCGCGTCTCTGACACTAGAATTTCAGGTACCGTCCCTTTAAGACTTCCCATTTGTTTCCTGCTCCATAATATTTGTCCGATAAATTCTGCGTTTGCTGCATGTGAGTGGCCGTGGCGTCTTATCTGCAGCGATCACTCATTTTCCCATCTCACACGTTACTAATCTAATTCTACCAACTTAAGGAGACCCCTCGCCTCCCCCCTAATAGCGTGTAATTGAGATCCGTGTTTCTGGGAGAGATTGTGATAATGCATTAACAGGCGGCATGAAAGCTTCCCCAGTATGTAATCCCCCAGGGGGGGCGGCCGGGCAGGGGGGATCCTGGGCACAGATCTCATCTCACACCTATGTCCCCTGGTACCCCATGTTATAACGTCACAGGCATAATAATGTAATAATAACCAAACACATGTAACTGGGAGACCATAATAGAGGTGACACGGGGCCACAGGAGAGAACGGCTAATGATGTGGGGGGGACGGATGTGCTGGATATTCTCACAGGGCTGCGGAGGAAGGAGGGAGGAATCTGAGGGTATGAGATGAAGGTAATGAATGAAACGAGGAGGAGGAGGCTGCAGATTTTGGGAAATGCTTTAATGGAATTTACTTAGTGGTCAAAGACTATTGTATTGTCAGAGACATATGTTTAACTCTTAGTGTTGCCGTGGATTATAATACTGCCACCTATATACATTAACATGACTTCTATAATACTGCCCCCTATGTACAGGAATATAACTACTATAATACTGCCCCCTATGTACAAGAATATAACTACTATAATACCGCCCCCTATGTGCAGGAATATAACTACTATAATACTGCCCCCTATGTACAGGAATATAACTACTATAATACTGCCCCCTATGTACAAGAATATAACTACTATAATACTGCCCCCTATGTACAGGAATATAACTACTATAATACTGCCCCCTATATACAAGAATATAACTACTATAATACTGCCCCCTATGTACAGGAATATAACTACTATAATACTGCCCCCTATGTACAAGAATATAACTACTATAATACTGCCCCCTATGTACAAGAATATAACTACTATAATACTGCCCCCTATGTACAGGAATATAACTACTATAATACTGCCCCCTATGTACAGGAATATAACTACTATAATACTGCCCCCTATGTACAGGAATATAACTACTATAATACTGCTCCCTATGTACAAGAATATAACTACTATAATACTGCCCCCTATGTACAGGAATATAACTACTATAATACTGCCCCCTATGGACAGGAATATAACTACTATAATACTGCCCCCCTATGTACAAGAATATAACTACTATAATACTGCCCCCTATGTACAAGAATATAACTGCTATAATACAGCCCCTATGTACAGGAATATAACTACTATAATACTGCCCCCTATGTACAAGAATATAACTACTATAATACTGCCCCCTATGTACAGGAATATAACTACTATAATACTGCCCCCTATGTACAAGAATATAACTACTATAATACTGCCCCCTATGTACAAGAATATAACTACTATAATACTGCCTCCTATGTACAGGGATATAACTACTATAATACTGCCCCCTATGTACAGGAATATAACTACTATAATACTGCTCCCTATGTACAGGAATATAACTACTATAATACTGCTCCCTATGTACAGGAATATAACTACTATAATACTGCTCCCTATGTACAAGAATATAACTACTATAATACTGCCCCCTATGTACAAGAATATAACTACTATAATACTGCCCCCTATGTACAAGAATATAACTACTATAATACTGCCCCCTATGTACAAGAATATAACTACTATAATACTGCCCCCTATGTACAAGAATATAACTACTATAATACTGCCCCCTATGTACAGGGATATAACTACTATAATACTGCCCCCTATGTACAGGGATATAACTACTATAATACTGCCCCCTATGTACAGGAATATAACTACTATAATACTGCTTCCTATGTACAGGAATATAACTACTATAATACTGCCCCCTATGTACAGGAATATAACTACTATAATACTGCTCCCTATATACAGGAATATAACTACTATAATAATGCCCCCTATGTACAGGAATATAACTACTATAATACTGCCCCCTATGTACAAGAATATAACTACTATAATACTGCCCCCTATGTACAGGAATATAACTACTATAATACTGCCCCCTATGTACAAGAATATAACTACTATAATACTGCCCCCTATGTACAGGAATATAACTACTATAATACTGCCCCCTATGTACAGGAATATAACTACTATAATACTGCCCCCTATGTACAAGAATATAACTACTATAATACTGCCCCCTATGTACAGGAATATAACTACTATAATACTGCCCCCTATGTACAGGGATATAACTACTATAATACCGCCCCCTATGTACAAGAATATAACTACTATAATACTGCCCCCTATGTACAAGAATATAACTACTATAATACTGCCCCCTATGTACAGGAATATAACTACTATAATACTGCCCCCTTTGTACAGGAATATAACTACTATAATACTGCCCCCTATGTACAAGAATATAACTACTATAATACTGCCCCCTATGTACAGGGATATAACTACTATAATACTGCTCCCTATGTACAAGAATATAACTACTATAATACTGCCCCCTATGTACAAGAATATAACTACTATAATACTGCCCCCTATGTACAAGAATATAACTACTATAATACTGCCCCCTATGTACAGGGATATAACTACTATAATACTGCCCCCTATGTACAGGGATATAACTACTATAATACTGCCCCCTATGTACAGGAATATAACTACTATAATACTGCCCCCTATGTACAAGAATATAACTACTATAATACTGCCCCCTATGTACAAGAATATAACTACTATAATACTGCCCCCTATGTACAAGAATATAACTACTATAATACTGCCCCCTATGTACAGGGATATAACTACTATAATACTGCCCCCTATGTACAGGGATATAACTACTATAATACTGCCCCCTATGTACAGGAATATAACTACAATAATACTGCCCCCTATGTACAAGAATATAACTACTATAATACTGCCCCCTATGTACAAGAATATAACTACTATAATACTGCCCCCTATGTACAGGAATATAACTACTATAATACTGCCTCCTATGTACAAGAATATAACTACTATAATACTGCCCCCTATGTACAAGAATATAACTACTATAATACTGCCTCCTATGTACAGGAATATAACTACTATAATACTGTCCCCTATGTACAGGAATATAACTACTATAATACTGCACCCTATGTACAGGGATATAACTACTATAATACTGCCCCCTATGTACAGGAATATAACTACTATAATACTGCCCCCTATGTACAGGAATATATCTACTATAATACTGCCCCTTATGTACAGGAATATAACTACTATAATACTGCCCCCTATGTACAAGAATATAACTACTATAATACTGCCCCCTATGTACAGGAATATAACTACTATAATACTGCCCCCTATGTACAGGGATATAACTACTATAATACTGCCCCCTATGTACAGGAATATAACTACTATAATACTGCCCCCTATGTACAAGAATATAACTATTATAATACTGCCCCCTATGTACAGAATATAACTACTATAATACTGCCCCCTATGTACAAGAATATAACTACTATAATACTGCCCCCTATGTACAAGAATATAACTACTATAATACTGCCCCCTATGTACAGGAATATAACTACTATAATACTGCCCCCTATGTACAAGAATATAACTGCTATAATACTGCCCCCTATGTACAAGAATATAACTACTATAATACTGCCTCCTATGTACAAGAATATAACTACTATAATACTGCCCCCTATGTACAGGAATATAACTACTATAATACTGCCCCCTATGTACAGGAATATAACTACTATAATAATGCCCCCTATGTACAAGAATATAACTACTATAATACTGCCCCCTATGTACAAGAATATAACTACTATAATACTGCCCCCTATGTACAGGAATATAACTACTATAATACTGCCCCCTATGTACAGGAATATAACTACTATAATACTGCCCCCTATGTACAAGAATATAACTACTATAATACTGCCCCCTATGTACAGGAATATAACTACTATAATACTGCCCCCTATGTACAAGAATATAACTACTATAATACTGCCCCCTATGTACAGGAAGATAACTACTATAATACTGCCCCCTATGTACAGGAAGATAACTACTATAATACTGCCCCCTATGTACAAGAATACAACTACTATAATACTGCCCCCTATGTACAAGAATATAACTACTATAATACTGCCCCCTATGTACAGGAATATAACTACTATAATACTGCCCCCTATGTACAAGAATATAACTATTATAATACTGCCCCCTATGTACAGAATATAACTACTATAATACTGCCCCCTATGTACAAGAATATAACTACTATAATACTGCCCCCTATGTACAAGAATATAACTACTATAATACTGCCCCCTATGTACAGGAATATAACTACTATAATACTGCCCCCTATGTACAAGAATATAACTGCTATAATACTGCCCCCTATGTACAAGAATATAACTACTATAATACTGCCTCCTATGTACAAGAATATAACTGCTATACTACAGCCCCCTATGTACAAGAATATAACTACTATAATAATGCCCCCTATGTACAAGAATATAACTACTATAATACTGCCCCCTATGTACAAGAATATAACTACTATAATACTGCCCCCTATGTACAGGAATATAACTACTATAATACTGCCCCCTATGTACAGGAATATAACTACTATAATACTGCCCCCTATGTACAAGAATATAACTACTATAATACTGCCCCCTATGTACAGGAATATAACTACTATAATACTGCCCCCTATGTACAAGAATATAACTACTATAATACTGCCCCCTATGTACAAGAATATAACTACTATAATACTGCCCCCTATGTACAAGAATATAACTACTATAATACTGCCCCCTATGTACAGGAATATAACTACTATAATACTGCCCCCTATGTACAAGAATATAACTACTATAATACTGCCCCCTATGTACAAGAATATAACTACTATAATACTGCCCCCTATGTACAAGAATATAACTACTATAATACTGCCCCCTATGTACAGGAAGATAACTACTATAATACTGCCCCCTATGTACAAGAATACAACTACTATAATACTGCCCCCTATGTACAAGAATATAACTACTATAATACTGCCCCCTATGTACAGGAATATAACTACTATAATACTGTCCCTACATAGAACTGTTATTATTAGATACTATAGATGGATATAATATCAGGTTTTCGCTGCTTTACATTTCTACAGATTAACTTTGATGCCGCCATGAACATAGTCAGCAGACAGTCCTTACAGATCGCTCGGGGGCAGCCGGTCCACCACATCATGCAGTTTGACCCTGTGGACGCCACCTACCTCTATGTGATGACCACCCACCAGGTAACCTACAGTCTTGGCTTGTTTCTCCTGTTATGGGGATCTGACCTCATGTACTTAGTGTATTCCCCATTTTGCAGATGACTAAAGTTAAAGTTGCGGATTGTGAGAAGTTCCTGACCTGTGGCGAGTGTCTACGAGCTGCGGATCCGTACTGCGGGTGGTGCACCATGGAGGCCAGGTCAGTCACCCAGCTCTCAGAGGGCGCCACCAGCTTCACCATTCATGAGGTGTTCATCAGGTCCATCATTTCCTCTACAAGGTTGACCATGGTCCGGGACCCGTGTGGATGGGATGAGCTCAGAGATGAATATCACGATTTTGACACCTTGGGAAACCATTGTTACAATTGTTACATTGTTGCTTTCTTCTCCAGGTTGTCACCCTGTATAGGAGCCCCTGTCAATTGCCCCGACTTTCCCCCTCTTCTGATTTTTCCTGTCCCCCTTACAGAGCCCCTCCCCAAGCTTTGTGTAGGTCGTATCCATTTTGTCTTTAGGTTTTTGTGCTTAAGACTGAAAATTCTGCCAAGAAAATTTGCAACAATTTTGCTGCAACATTGTAAGCGGTGATCCTGACGGCGTCTCCGGACTGCCCCGGGACAGACCACTTATCTCCCCATTTGCAGGCGATGATCTGAGATCTTAATTCATCACTTGTTATAATCCCCCCCTCACCTGTTATCACCATAAATCTAATCACGCGGCGGCGATAAGATAACATAGAATGTTCTCATTAGCGGAGCGGACGTAAATCAGCGCCAACGCCCCGGGTTCACTCCGAAGCTTCCGTCTGATTAATTAGGCAGCGGATTAATATATGCCGCCACCACTGACGGCCGCGCCTGATACTGTCACCGAGTTGTGAAGGTCACCGGAAGCGAAAGTGTCCGATCCGCAGATAATTACTCATCTCTATTCCGGCTCAGACCATATCAGCCTCATTAATTTTACTCCAGCTCCTTTCTATTAACCTCAGAAATTTTCCATTGTGTTCTGGTGATCGTGCAGCGTACGCAGCACCCCCGCTGTATATCACCTCCTCTCCTCATGTGTGTATACAGGTGCTCCATCCAGCAGGAATGTCACAGATCTGAAGACTCTGCATTCTGGACCCGCCTGAGCAATGATGGCGCAGAGCGCTGCCCCACCTTACAAGTCATCCCGAAGGAGATTGACGTGTCCTCAGATACCCAGGTGATGGCCACACACATGGAAGGGCCAAAGACACATGTGCCAGTCACATACATTGCCAGTCCCCAACATCTAGGCCAGTGCCAGCCACATTGCCTACATAGCAGTGCCAGCTGTGGTGCCACCATACCAGTGCCAGCCATTGGAATAGCCCACCACAGTTCCTCTAGGAAAGGGACAGCCATTGTCAAACTAGAACAGTGCCAACACAATTCATGTATCATAGTGTCTTCATAAATGTGCCACATCCTCCATGGCAATAATGCCTCCATATAAGTACCTGGCATAGTGCCTCTAGTGCCACTCAGTACCCGATAACCGGACCAGCCATAGTTATTTCATATAAGTGACACTCACTTTCCCCCAAAACACCACCAGCCATAGCTGCTCTGGAACAGTGCCAACCACAATTCATGTATCATAGTGTCTGCCATACTGTCACATCCTCCATGGCAATAATGCCTCCACATAAGTACCTGGCATAGTCCCTTTAGTGCCACTTACAGTCCCCCATAACAGCAGCAGACATAGCTCCTCTGGAACACTGCCAGCCATAGCTGTCTCATACCAGTGCCCTCCTAGTGCCCCTATAACAGCACCAGCCAGGGTTATTCCATACCAGTGCCAGCCATAGTGCCCCTATAACCGCAGTATGACATCTCCTAGCGATGGATAATCTCAGAATATCTCGGAGTTCCCCTTTAGGTTCCTGTAGCATCACATCTGCTGATCCGTCTCTTCTTCTCCTGCAGACAATCCTCTTACAAATCAGTGGGAATCTCCCCAGCCTGAAGCTGATGAACACGTCCTGTGACTATGGCAATGGCGTCCTCATGCCCGCGACCACCGTCTATGACGCCGATGCCTCCCAGCACTGGGCACACTGCTCCTTCCTTCCAAGAGATCAAATCCCAGCATTTCCTAAAAATCAAGGTACAAGTCCAGAACGTTGTACAATGTAGACTGTAATGAGACAGGAAACCCCTTCCATTACCATAAATCCATGTGTAACGTCCAGATTACCATGAAACGTCCGTGTAATCCAATCCGTGACCTGCACCTGTAAGACTTATCGCTGCCTCAGCACTGTGTGAGATGCAGGCGGCAGGAGTGTACAAAAAGCATTTGTTAAAATTAGTAAATGTCCTCACAGATCACGTGACCGTTACAATGGCCGTGGCCGTGGACGGGATCCATATCGCCGAGCAGAACTTTGTCATCTACGACTGCGAGAGAACACAAAGGATCCACCTGAAAACATCGTAAGAAACTGCAACGTCATAAATATCATAGAGACCCCTCCAAACCGAGACCGACCTGACCCCAGTCCTGATATTATTACAGGTGCACGAGCTGCGTCACCTCCCCATGGCCCTGCAAGTGGTGCGAGGGACAGCACAGGTGCATGTACAACACGTCACAGTGCCACGGCGTGGTCAAGGTAAGAAGGAAATGAGCTGCACTCACTATTCTGCTGCTGGTGCAGTCACTGTGTACATACATGACATTACTTATCCTGTACTGATCCTGAGTTACATCCTGTATTATACCCCAGAGCTGCACTCACTATTCTGCTGCTGGGGCAGTCACTGTGTACATACATGACATTACTTATCCTGTACTGATCCCGAGTTACATCCTGTATTATACTCCAGAGCAGCACTCACTATTCTGCTGCTGGTGCAGTCACTGTGTACATACATGACATTACTTATCCTGTACTGATCCTGAGTTACATCCTGTATTATACCCCAGAGCTGCACTCACTATTCTGCTGCTGGTGCAGTCACTGTGTACATACATGACATTACTTATCCTGTTCTGATCCTGAGTTACATCCTGTATTATACTACAGAGCTGCACTCACTATTCTGCTGCTGGTGCAGTCACTGTGTACATACATGACATTACTTATCCTGTTCTGATCCTGAGTTACATCCTGTATTATACTACAGAGCTGCACTCACTATTCTGCTGCTGGTGCAGTCACTGTGTACATACATGACATTACTTATCCTGTACTGATCCTGAGTTACATCCTGTATTATACCCCAGAGCTGCACTCACTATTCTGCTGCTGGTGCAGTCACTGTGTACATACATGACATTACTTATCCTGTACTGATCCTGAGTTACATCCTGTATTATACCCCAGAGCTGCACTCACTATTCTGCTGGTGGTGCAGTCACTGTGTACATACATGACATTACTTATCCTGTACTGATCCTGAGTTACATCCTGTATTATACCCCAGAGCTGCACTCACTATTCTGCTGCTGGGGCAGTCACTGTGTACATACATGACATTACTTATCCTGTATTATCCTCCGGAGCTGCACCCTCTGGTCTTGGCAGCTGCCATTTGAAACTCAGCAAAACAAGGCGATTAGTTGCTCATTATCTTGGGCTCTGGGTGTCATTGAGGTGTCCGTACAAAACAACATAAACTAATGAGGCCACTACCTGAACTGCGAGGCCTCGGTCATAATCCTATTAGACGGGCCCTGTACCAGGACTGAAATTGAATCTTCTTTTAGCGAGCAATCTCATCCCTTAATTAGAAAAGATGGTCTGAAAACTCATTACCTAATTATCAGCTGCGTTAGGCCCGGCGGCGGGGAGGGGGGGGGTGTTTTTGGGGTTTTTTTTGTCCAGTTGACGTGAGAATCTGCAGGGATCTGTCATATACATCCAGTGATACATCACAGCCCGGCACAGCTGATACACATTCACTTCCCTCTTTGGCCGCACATATAGAACCCTGCACTTCAAATTTTCAATGTATTTAACACAGTCTAAAGAATCCGGAGTTACGGATACACGAGAAGGGGGGGTGAGCTCACAGTTTACTCAAATTCGAGTGACACTTCCTTTAGTATTGGGCTATTTGCATTATATAAGAACATAGGGTTGTAGTATCTGAACCCCTTATGTGTTACAGTAACCAGTGCAGTTAGGGAGACTAGTGATGCATCCTGGGAAAATTATATGCAAATGAGCGTAATTCACGGTGATCTCCATCTACAGTGGCCTTCACAGACCGGGAGGTAGAGGAGATGTTTTGAGTTACTTGTGCCAGGTACCAGTGGGGTAAATTTAGCAAGAAGTGGGGGCAAATTTGTATACAATATATATATATATGTTATACTTTAGTTTCCTTTTTGGAATGTCCATAATTGCGGCCCCTTTACCCCCGACATTTGGCCATCCCCCGACATTTGGCCATTGCTCTGCCGCGTTTTCTCCTGACATTCCTGAGCACGTCCCCCTTCCCCCTGGATTCCTCTGTCCCCTGGATCTTGGACCACCCACCATCATCACATTATTCCAATCCAAAACAAAGTCATGTAAAAATAGCCGAGGTCACCTGTCCGCGTCCGTGATCTCCCAAACGGAAGCCGGGAAGACTCCGCTATTGTTTTACTGAGAGCCGTGAATTGGAGGAAACTTGGACCCTGAACAATAGGAGTACAGTGCAGGACCCCATGAGATCATACGCCTGGAGAAATATGTCCACCCACTCCACTTCCTTCCGTACACATCGTAGTCTTCCCACATGTCATGTACAGGGTCCTCGGCACTAAGGTAATGCCAGGCGGGTGGTGTAAAGCCCAAACAGAAAGATCCTGTATATATGGATACAGCACAGTACTACTACTCCTATCCTGTATACATGGGCACAGCACAGTACTACTACTCCTATCCTGTATATATGGATACAGCACAGTACTACTACTCCTATCCTGTATATATGGACACAGCACAGTACTACTACTCCTATCCTGTATATATGGGCACAGCACAGTACTACTACTCCTATCCTGTATATATGGATACAGCACAGTACTACTACTCCTATCCTGTATATATGGGCACAGCACAGTACTACTACTCCTATCCTGTATATATGGGCACAGCACAGTACTACTACTCCTATCCTGTATATATGGGCACAGCACAGTACTACTACTCCTATCCTGTATATATGGGCACAGCACAGTACTACTACTCCTATCCTGTATATATGAGCACAGCACAGTACTACTACTCCTATCCTGTATATATGCAGCATGGTACTACTACTCCTATCCTGTATATATGCAGCACGGTACTACTACTCTTATCCTGTATATATACAGCATGGTACTACTACTCCTATCCTGTATATATGGATACAGCACAGTACTACTACTCCTATCCTGTATATATGCAGCATGGTACTACTACTCCTATCCTGTATATATGCAGCACAGTACTACTACTCCTATCCTGTATATATGCAGCACGGTACTACTACTCCTATCTTGCATATATGCAGCACGCTACTACTTCTCCTATCCTGTATATATGCAGCACGGTACTACTACTCCTATCCTGTATATATGATATGGGGATCCCATCCTGTGAACTAATCGGGGTCACATTTAGGGGACACAATAAAAATAAACAATATTTTTAACTCTTCTGAAATATTTGATCATGTGATTTTCTTTTCTTGCCCTTTGAACCCCGGACTGATGTGTTTGTTGTTTTTCGATTTTTACCAAGATAAAAACCTATTCATCAGCCCAAGGTCAGCTGACAACCCCCCCCCACCCCCCACCCCAGGCTCCGTCATGAGGGTCCCTGACAACTCACGATAGTAAATCTCCAGTAATAGTCACTTTCCAGGATAAATCCTGCGCCTACAGTTCATTCTGTAATAAGTATCAGGTCTAAATCCTGAGCGTGATGTTGTGTCCCCGTCATGCGGAGCATTATGGGATTGAGCGTTGATTGCCGCTGCCTGATTGCACAATGCTCTGGCTTTACATTTGAAGGTCGTCCTATCAGAATCGGAACCCAAAAGATGTATATTTGATGAAACTTTGAGTAATGTAAATTCTTCATTCAGCTCTACATAATTGTGCGGCTTTACGGCAGCTTCCTGACATTGTTGTTACTCTCCCATAGAACAGCACAGACTGTCCCCAGATCACCACCAGCCACATTGTGCCCGCACCTACCGGCATCGCCAAGGACTTCATCCTGTCTGTGGCAAATGTCAACACGACCCAGGTAACGCGTCCACTACTGCACACGGTGACATGGGTGCACCCATAGATCCGGAGCGGGGGGGGGGGAGGGGGGCCTGCCGGAATACTGCCATAAGCAAGCGGAGGGCCCATAACAAAATGCACGTGTCGACAATGTATGGATTAACCCATAGCGTCCTGGAGGTTCCCACACAGATATTTAGTGATATATGGAAGGTCCGCATAGTCCCAGGACCCAGCGGGGGGCGTACACTGTGTGGATAGCGGCGCTGCGGATCCGGCAGATGTTTCCTATGTCTCTCGCCCTCTAGGATCTCGCCTTGGAATGTGACTTTGGAGCAGAACAGACTTTCCCAGCCCGATGGTTGAACTCCACGGCCGTCCTGTGCAGCAGCGTCCTGGTGAGGAGAACGCTCTACTATATGTGATGGGGTCACCCCCAGTCTGTAGAGGGTAGAATCCCCCCTATTGTATGTCTATTACTATGATGATGTGTAGAGGCCAGAGATCACCCCAACCTTCACCCGCCATGATCATACACTGATCCCCTCATCTTCAGCCTCATGGATCCTCGAGGCGCCCCCATAACTCATAGTCCGGACCCCGCACTGACCTCCTGTATATTCCCCCTCCCCAGCTCCTAGTGAGGAGAACCCTCTACTATATGTGATGGGGTCCCGCCAGTCTGTAGGGTGTAAAATCCCCCCTATTGTATGTCTATTACTATGATGATGTGTAGAGGTCAGAGATCACCCCAACCTTCACCCGCCATGCTCATACACCAGGGTTGGGGGGACCACTGATCCCCTCATCTTCAGCCTCATGGATCCCCGAGGTGCCCCATAACTCATAGTCCGGACCCCGCACTGACCGTCCTGTATATTGTTTCCTACCCCCCAGCTCCTGGTGAGGAGAGCGCTCTACTATATGTGATGGGGTCCCGCCAGTCTGTAGGGTGTAAAATCCCCCCTATTGTATGTCTATTACTATGATGATGTGTAGAGGTCAGAGATCGCCCCAACCTTCACCCACCATGCTCATACACCAGGGTTGGGGGGACCACTGATCCCCTCCTCTTCAGCCTCCTGGATCCTCCGGGTGCCCCCATAACTCATAGTCCGGACCCCGCACTGACCGCCCTGTATATTCCTCCCCCCCAGCTCCACACATCAGAGAGCAGCCAGAGATTCCCGGTGAATTTGCAGCTAATGGACCATTCTGGACAATTTCTCGACAATCCGCAGACGCTGACTGGTGAGATAATCCCATCCGTGGCGGCTATTGCATTTATTACGGCCTATATTGAGTTTATTACAAAGTTTACGGTGCAGGATTTATAGCGTTATATTATCTGTGTCCTGATGGAGCAGTAATAGGGATTGACCCATTGCACAAAATTTAAAGGGCAACTCCAGATCCCAATTATATCCACATGAATGATTGACTATCCGTCCCTGAGTTACATAGTATCTATGGATGGAATCTTTTCTCCTCTTCTTGTGTATAAAGCACAGATTTTTGATACATTGTTAGTGGGAGGGGCTTGTGGAGTTGCTCTTTGAGTAATTGCTATGACAGTCAGTGTCTGGGTGTATGTGTGTATATGTCATCCTTGCACTCTATGATATATACTGTATACAAGGAGACGGCTCGGGATGATAACAGGCTGCTGAACTTGGCCCCGAGTCATAAAATCCTCCTTTAAGAAAGACTCCGGAAGTTTTATCAGTGTGGGAGGAAGAGTCGGCCGGTTCCGTCCTCATTGAAGTCTAATCTTTCTTGATGCCACTGTGCAGACAGGGGGTGAGCGCTGCAGTAAACACATAGGTGACCCCGGGGTCTGCAGACGCTGTAGGGTGTAGGGTCACTTACTATGTAACTAGTGGGTTCTGGGATTTCCAGTTGTCAGTACATCCCCTCCACATATAGATAAGATCTGCGCAGAATGTTGGAGTTACACTACATTGTATTATACTCCAGTCACATCTAAAGCTGCACCTACAACTTACAGCTGGACCATCCATGGACAACCCTCTATCAACATTGTGGGACATTCTCTGTGGAAAACAGAAGAACACGAAGTGCGCGGTCACACGTGGCGTTTGCCATGCGTTTTACATGTTACCATGTCTCGTTTTCAAAGCGTTTTTTCTTCATTTCTGGAAGCGTCCGCAGCTGTGTGACATTTTCACACCTTCTTACTCTTCCAGCAATGAAGAAAAACGCTTTCAGACCCGCCGAATGTGTGTAAAAACGTTTGTAACAAGCGCCACGTGTGACCGCACTCGAACCAGTAGGGGCTGCTACAATGTGTGAAGTCAGAGCTAGAGCAGAAGATTTAAAAAAAGGGAGAGGCCTGAACAGCGGAATAATCAGAACTTTGTGTAGGTTGTTAGTAGCAGCAGATCTGTGAAATATGGATTTAGATGTCAGGATTGTATCTTCTTCTCTAAGTGCACTGGGGGTGTGTCCTCACACTGCTGTGCTCTGTGCTCTCTGCAGCCAGTGTTATGTATTGTCCCTGGAGAGATGTGTAATCAGACCTCACACTGCTGTGCTCTCTGCAGCCAGTGTTATGTACTGTCCCTGGAGAGATGTGTAATCAGACCTCACACTGCTGTGCTCTGTGCTCTCTGCAGCCAGTGTTATGTACTGTCCCTGGAGAGATGTGTAATCAGACCTCACACTGCTGTGCTCTGTGCTCTCTGCAGCCAGTGTTATGTATTGTCCCTGGAGAGATGTGTAATCAGACCTCACACTGCTGTGCTCTGTGCTCTCTGCAGCCAGTGTTATGTATTGTCCCTGGAGAGATGTGTAATCAGACCTCACACTGCTGTGCTCTGTACTCTCTACAGTCAGTGTCATGTATTGTCCCTGGAGAGATGTATAATCAGACCTCACACTGCTGTGGTCTTTGCTCTCTGCAGCCAGTGTTATGTATTGTCCCTGGAGAGATGTGTAATCAGACCTCACACTGCTGTGCTCTGTGCTCTCTGCAGCCAGTGTTATGTATTGTCCCTGGAAAGATGTGTAATCAGACCTCACACTGCTGTGCTCTGTGCTCACTGCAGACAGTGTTATGTATTGTCCCTGGGGAGATGTGTAATCAGACCTCACACTGCTGTGCTCTGTACTCTCTACAGTCAGTGTTATGTATTGTCCCTGGAGAGATGTGTAATCACACCTCACACTGCTGTGCTCTGTGCTCTCTGCAGCCAGTGTTCTGTATTGCCCCTGGAGAGATATGTAATCAGACCTCACACTGCTGTGCTCTGTGCTCTCTGCAGCCAGTGTTATGTATTGTCCCTGGAGAGATGTGTAATCAGACCTCACACTGCTGTGCTCTGTGCTCTCTGCAGCCAGTGTTTTGTATTGTTCCTGATTTGAGTTTTGATCATAGATGTGAATAAACTCCACTGCACAGAGCACAGCAGTGTGAGCATGTCCTCTTTTTTGAAAAAAGGCTTTTTAACCCAAAGTAAGTAATGAGTTACTCATCTATCTTTTGCCTTCCAGTTGAGGTGTATAATTGCGCCTCAGAAACCTCTGATTGCTCCCGGTGTCTTGGTCGGACAGATTTAGGACACCTGTGCACATGGAGTGAGAGCAGCGCCTCCTGCAGGCTGAACAGTGAACTGCTGCCCATCCAGAACACCTGCCCGTCCCCAGAGATCAGGAAGGTAGCGCCATCTACGTGTTTTGTGAATAGATCGGGCTTGTACGTATGGAGACATTGTGGGGGGACTCCGCGGCTCATGTCTGTGTATATGCTTCTCTTTGCAGATCGAGCCTGTGAGCGGCCCCCTCCTCGGAGGCACATTACTCACCATACAGGGGCGCAATCTCGGGAGTCGCTTTACTGACATTGCTGACAAGGTGAAGATCGGAGACGTCCCTTGCTTCCCCATCCTGGAGAAATATCTGGTGTCTGAAGAGTGAGTGCTGCTCCACACTGACAGCCCGACAACCCATATGGCCAACAGTAAAGCCAACACACGGGTCGTCGGCCACCCTGACCCTACTACTACCTCATAATCAGGGGGATTTACCATCCAGGATTCCTAGAAAGCTGGGTGACAACCTGTAGGGCCCCCATTAAAGTATTTCCTTATTGTGGAAGGCTTTGATATACAGCCGTGTATTCTCCTGATCCACATTAATCCAAAACTGGGAAGGATTACCATTCAGGATGCTGGGAAAGCTGAGTTCTAATCATATAATAAATGACTGATAGAAACAGGCAATAGCATGTGCTGCAGAGTAAAAGTGGTAGCTTTTAAGAGCTCAGTCATCATGTTGTGTTACGTAACTTACGTTGTATTATGTTGTCTTGTGTGATACATAGATACATTGTATATAACTTATTCTTTACTTCCAGGATCGTGTGTGTGACCGGAGAGGCCCCGGCGGAGCTCAGTGATTGGGTGTCTGTAGAGGTGAATGGGAGGGGGCGATCCAAGGAGAAATATTCCTTTATGGTAAGTATGGGGTTAACCATCTACTAGAAGACCTTATGAAGATCCTTGAGTTTATCATGTAATTCCAGTATATACGGCACTAACCATAGATCTCTCCTGCAGTTACCAGAAGTCTTCAATCTGTCTCCTAATCTCGGCCCTAAAGCCGGAGGCACGAAGATTAGCATATCCGGCAAGCAACTGGACATCGGAGGAGACGTCCGCGTTCTGTTTAATGAGACCCTGGAGTGCGGAGACATAGTGTAAGCTACACACAATCTGCAAGATCTCAGCTTTCCTATGCAGCTTTCATCTTAAAGATTTCCTTGTAAAGGGAACCTGTCAGCAGGTGTGACCATACAGACTGCAGCCAGTGCTTTGTATTGTCCCTGGTGAAATGTGTAATTAGAATTTTCTGTACATCGTTAGTAGCAGCAGGACTGTGATAAAAGGATTTATATTCCAGGATTGTAGCTTCTCCAAGTGACCTGGGGGCGTTTCCTCACACTGCTGTGCTCTCTGCATTACGCTGATGTATGTCCCCTTCTCTCTACTCTGAGTGATTGCTGAAAAGGCCAACCAGAATCCTGCTATAGGTTTTATTCTGTGATGTAGCTCAATGCACAGAGCACAGCAGTGTGAGGACACACCTCCAGCACTCTTGAAGAAGCTCTAATCCTGGAATAAATCCTGGTAAATCCATATATCACAGTTCTGCTGCTACTAACAACATACACAAAGGTCTGATTACACATCTCTCCAGGGACAATACATAGCACTGGCTGCAGAGAGCACAGAGCACAGCAGTGTGAGGTCTGATTACACATCTCTCCAGGGACAATACATAACACTGGCTGCAGAGAGCACAGAGCACAGCAGTGTGAGGTCTGATTACACATCTCTCCAGGGACAATACATAACACTGGCTGCAGAGAGCACAGAGCACAGCAGTGTGAGGTCTGATTACACATCTCTCCAGGGACAGTACATAGCACTGGCTGCAGAGAGCACAGAGCACAGCAGTGTGAGGTCTGATTACACATCTCTCCAGGGACAATACATAACACTGGCTGCAGAGAGCACAGAGCACAGCAGTGTGAGGTCTGATTACACATCTCTCCAGGGACAATACACAGCACTGGCTGCAGTCTGTGGTCCACCTGCTGACTGTTTCCTTTTGATGGTTTCTATTCCATACCTTCATGTATTTTTCTATGTTTTCCTAACAGACGCACCGAGAGCAGTATCCGCTGCACCGTCCCAGCAATGGGTTCGGGTCCAACCGTGACCGTCCCTGTCTGTGTCCAGTTTGAACGAAGGTCGTGTCTGAATGGTAACCTCACCTTCCAGTACAAAGAGAACCCAGTGATTAGGAGTATGGAGCCGAGGAGCAGTCACATGAGGTAGGGGCATCTCTGAGGGTCTGTAACAATGTATCAGGTGATGGTGCATTAGGTGGCACAGGACCTTTGCTTGGTGGGCACAGGATTGTGGGGTCTTCATAGGTTTCCTGAATAAGCCGTGTTTTACGTTGTCCTCAGTGGGGGCCGCATCATCACACTGACCGGAGAGAGATTCGACCTGGTACAAGACATGAAGATGAAGATTACAAATCACAAGGGAGGGATAATGGTGAGTGTCCTCCCGGATCCCTGAAGAATAGCGGGACAGCCTGTGAATCCGGGACAATGGGGTTTTCATAGGTTTATATTGAGATTCATTGCAGGATTTTCCTCACACTGCTGTGCTCTTATGTCTGTGCATTGTACTGCACCAGAATCTACTCTTTGTGTGCTGGAGTATTCCAGCAAAAGACTGCGACTGTTTTACTAAGAGCTGTGGTGCAGGTCAGCTCAGAGAGATAAGAACACAGCAGTGTGAGGACACTCCTCCAGTGCTCTTGATGGAGCAAGGGGATAGTTGGGACACCACCATACGCATTAGATGGACGGTTGGTCTCCGTGGTTGGTACAGTCGTGGTTGGTCTCCGTGGTGGAGCTTGATGGGACAAGGGGAGAGTTGGGACACCACCATACACATTAGAGGGTCGGCTGGTCTCCGTGGTTGGTACAGCCGTGGTTGGTCTCAGTGGTTGTGCTTGATGGGACAGGGGAGAGTTGGGACACCACCATACGCATTAGATGGTCGGTTGGTCTCTGTGGTTGGTACAGTCGTGGTTGGTACAGCCATGGTTGCGCTTGATGGCGCTAGGAGATAGTTGGGACACCACCATACGCATTAGATGGACGGTTGGTCTCTGTGGTTGGTACAGTCGTGGTTGGTCTCCGTGGTGGAGCTTGATGGGACAAGGGGATAGTTGGGACACCACCATACGCATTAGATGGTCGGTCGGTCTTCGTGGTTGGTACAGTCGTGGTTGGTCTCCGTGGTGGAGCTTGATGGGACAAGGGGAGAGTTGGGACACCACCATACACATTAGAGGGTCGGCTGGTCTCCGTGGTTGGTACAGCCGTGGTTGGTCTCAGTGGTTGTGCTTGATGGGACAGGGGAGAGTTGGGACACCACCATACGCATTAGATGGTCGGTTGGTCTCTGTGGTTGGTACAGTCGTGGTTGGTACAGCCGTGGTTGCGCTTGATGGCGCTAGGAGATAGTTGGGACACCACCATACGCATTAGATGGCCGGTCGGTCTTCGTGGTTGGTACAGTCGTGGTCGGTCTCCGTGGTTGGTACAGTGGAATGTAAGGGCCAGTGCTAATCTTTGGATTCCTCTTCATAGAATTGCACAGTTCTCAGTGACATCATGGTCACCTGCCCATCCCCCACAGCCCCAAACTCCACCCTGGAGGGAAAGAACGTCAGCGTCGGGTTCTACATCAATGGCATCTATGTGTCCGAGGAGAAGACCGACCTTAGTGACGACCACACGGCAGAGGAACATCTGGACGACAGGTTCACCCTGGAATATCAGCCCGATCCAATGTTCTTTACCGCCAAGAAGGAGAAGTTGATCAAGCACCACGTCGGGGAACCTCTGACTCTGGTCATACATGTAAGGAACCCAAAAATTTAAGCTAAGGACCCATTGAGTTATCAAGGTCCAACTCTAATGTTCCGGTGTCTTACAGAAAGAACACGACGACCTGGGCCTGAGGGTGGATGAATATCAAGTCAAGGTCGGGCAGATTCCCTGCGAGCTCATCGTCTTTAATGACAAAGTTATACATTGTAGCATCAATGAATCGCTGAGCTCTTCAGACCACTACCTACCTGTCACAGTAAGTAGGAAACCACACTCCCACACAGGGATTTCATGTCATATCAAAAAAAAAATCTTGAAATAATATAAATGGATGATGTGTAATGCCTTATTTCCCCTGCGGGGGCACTGCAGGGAGATTGAGCAAGTTATTCTCACAGATCACATTGATCGCTGAGGACAACCAATTTAGTCACCAGTGGAAACATAGACAGGTCACATGAAGGGGGACGGTGACTACTGCCCTTCATCAAGATGGGGGGAGTGATCAGAATAGTCCTTGTTCTCTCTTCCTCTTATGATTTGTCTTATTTTCCTGCCATCTCATCAGATGATGGAAAAGTAAGAATTCCCCTATAAAACCTGAAATCCCCCACTGAGCTGGGAACAATGTGTCATCTTCCTTTAGAGGGTTTTCTTCATAAAGAATTGGGACAGGTTTGTTTTTTTCCCCTATAAACAGCGCCACCCTTTTCCATGTGGCTGTATTTGGTATTGCAGTTTTGCACCATTAAAACATTAAACCAGTTATGCATATTAATTGCTATTGATTAACTAGTCAAAGGGGAGGTGCAGAGTGTGGATAACCCCGCCTATCTGTAGGGTCTCATCCAATAAGTCAATTTGCTTCCTGTACATTGCTCCACCTACTTGACCAATTAAGTGAGGATGCCGTGCTTCCTATTTTGTTTACTAGGTGGCACAGCGGATACACTAAGCTTTAATCCTTCATGGCGCCATTTCATGAAAATGTAGAATTTTCTATACCTCCGTTTTAAACCTGCACATGGATAAAATAGATGATTTTCCCCGACATCTAAATCCTTCCCCTTTTCATGTGATGTTATGTAAAAAAAATTTTCCCCCTTTGTGTTTGGCAACATTATATATATAAAACTATTCCATCTACTTATATTACTAATATTATACATCTTATACTTCTCTTATACTCATATTAATAATATATTATATTATTTTACGTCTATTATAATACATCTATTATGCAGATTATCGCGATACCAAGTTATTATTATATAGATTTTGATTTATGTTTTCATATATTACGAACATATTTATCAATGTGCATATTGTGATTACCGCACATGCAGATATTGTTATAAGCAGATCGTTATGCAAATGTTACCCATAAGTCATTATTATCTGCATATCATTTCCCTATGGAGATTATCATTATATATTATTATTGAGATAATCTGCAGTTTCGTTCTATTATTCACAGATTGTTGTACAGATTATTATGCAGCAGATGCAGATATGTTTGTGTAGATTATTGCTATATGTGGCTATTATGCAGATTATTATGTGGATTATTGCTGCAGGCAGATTATTATCTACAGATTTTTATACAGATTATTAGTATGCGCAGGTTATTGCTGTATGTAGATTATTATGCAAATCCTTTTTTTTTGGAAAATATTTATTCAAACTCTTCTGCGCCGATGAAAGTGACACGTTTCCCTTGTGAGAACGAAGTGTAAGGTGTCAGGTTGTCACTGGCAGGTACGGGTGTGCAGTCACTTCCAGTCTGACTGATACGAGTGTCACTTCTCGTTGCCTGCAGTGTCACCTCATCTGTGTCTATATATATATATCGTTTCTGATCTTCTCCTTATTTTTCTGTATCTCATAGATACAAGTGGGTAAATTTAACCAGACCATCACCATGCTGCACCTGGCCGGGATAGAGACCTCCATCATCGTCTCCATAGTCGTCTTCATTGTGCTGTTACTGCTCTGTGTAGTGGGTAAGTCCTGGATTTTGGGATGCTGTGATTATTGGGATCGCTTCTATCACATGTCCAGAGACATAACTGGAAGATTCTGACAAGGGGGCATCAGTACTGAGGCGAGTTGAGCCTCTGGCCTCAGGCAGCACCAACAGCTGGAAGCATCAAGGGCACAGTTGTGTGCTACAAAGTAAGGACTGGCTATTAAAAATACTGTTTTATTATTTAGTGGAGACCTCACATACTAAAATATAAGCAAAAAATATAAAAAAAAATAACCTTATATATTACAATTGTGTAGGAAAGAGGGGTGTGTAGGTCACCCCCTCAAATCTGTACCAGGCCCCCACAGCTATAATGTCCTGTGTATAACATTGTTCTCTTTGTAGGGGCGGAGACACCCCCTGGGCCCAGTAGGAAGGGCACCCTCCTCACCCCATGTGGGTCTTCTCCTGTGATGTTAACTATTCTTTTTCTTGTAGCACTCTTCATCTTCTGCACCAAGAGCCGCCGGGCCGAGCGCTACTGGCAGAAGACCCTGGTGCAGATGGAGGAGATGGAGTCGCAGATACGAGAGGAGATCCGGAAAGGTAAAGAAAGGATAGCACTTTATTTGCAGCAGTTCACCAATTGTTGTGCTGTGCAGAAACAGTCTCACTTTACTGCACTCTTAGGGTGAAGCAAAATCGGTGTAGAGCACTAGGACCCTGGTGCTACTTCTGTATCCAAATCCATGCCACAATCTGTGCAATTGCAGGGATGGGCCTACGGTGACCCCATCAGGATACCTATACAATTAAGAGCTACAGTAGAGCAGGAAGCAATAGGCTCCTTGCTCCACCAGTCAGAGTAACGCTGTATATTAGGGGGCCCTGAGTACATATCATAGATAAGGAGGCTAATTATCCTCTTCATCCAAAACTTTGCCACTAAGTGAAATTTGTTCCTAATAATCTGGATTATCATGTTTTCCTAGATCTCTTCATTGTACAGTAAAGTTTCCTGTCTTGTGTTCTTGCAGGATTTGCAGAGCTACAGACCGATATGACCGACCTGACCAAAGAGTTAAACCGCAGCCAGGGAATCCCATTCCTGGAGTACAAACATTTTGTCACCCGAACTTTCTTTCCTAAGGTAAAAAAAATACTTAATATCCTGCTAATAGGGAAGAATAGATATAATTTAGATGTTCTGCAATGAGTATTCGGTGTGATACAATTAGATACATGGCGGGGGCTCTGATTATACACCAGACAGAACTGACACATTTTATATCATTTGTAATTAATATTATTGTGGGAATTGGATGCAGGCGGTGGACGAGAGGGGGGCTTCAGTACACGGGGGGATGTAATAATGAGAGGGGCTTCAGTATACAAGGGGGGGGGGGATGTAATAATGAGGGGGGTTCAGTATACGGGGGGATGTAATACTGAGGGGGGTTCAGTATACGGGGGGATGTAATAATGAGGGGGGTTCAGTATACAAGGGGGGGGGATGTAATAATGAGGGGGGTTCAGTATATGTGGGGGATGTAATACTGAGGGGGCTTCAGTATATGTGGGGGATGTAATAATGAGGGGCTTCAGTATATGTGGGGGATGTAATAATGAGGGGGCTTCAGTATACGGAGGGATGTAATAATGAGGGGCTTCAGTATATGTGGGGGATGTAATAATGAGGGGGCTTCAGTATACGGAGGGATGTAATAATGAGGGGGCTTCAGTATACGGGGGGATGTAATAATGAGGGGGCTTCAGTATACGGAGGGATGTAATAATGAGGGGGCTTCAGTATATGGGGAGGGATGTAATAATGAGGGGGCTTCAGTATATGTGGGGGATGTAATAATGAGGGGGCTTCAGTATGCAGGGAGGGATGTAATAATGAGGGGGCTTCAGTATATGTAGCGGATGTAATAATGAGGGGGCTTCAGTATATGTGGGGGATGTAATAATGAGGGGCTTCAGTATATGTGGGGGATGTAATAATGAGGGGGCTTCAGTATACGGAGGGATGTAATAATGAGGGGGCTTCAGTATACGGGGGGATGTAATAATGAGGGGGCTTCAGTATACGGAGGGATGTAATAATGAGGGGGCTTCAGTATACCGGGAGGGATGTAATAATGAGGGGGCTTCAGTATACGGGGGGATGTAATAATGAGGGGGCTTCAGTATATGTGGGGGATGTAATAATGAGGGGCTTCAGTATACGGGGAGGGATGTAATAATGAGGGGGCTTCAGTATACAGGGAGGATGTAATAATGAGGGGGCTTCAGTATACAGGGAGGATGTAATAATGAGGGGGCTTCAGTATATGTGGGGGATGTAATAATGAGGGGGCTTCAGTATATGTGGGGGATGTAATAATGAGGGGCTTCAGTATATGTGGGGGATGTAATAATGAGGGGGCTTCAGTATACGGAGGGATGTAATAATGAGGGGGCTTCAGTATACGGGGGGATGTAATAATGAGGGGGCTTCAGTATACGGAGGGATGTAATAATGAGGGGGCTTCAGTATATGGGGAGGGATGTAATAATGAGGGGGCTTCAGTATATGTGGGGGATGTAATAATGAGGGGGCTTCAGTATGCAGGGAGGGATGTAATAATGAGGGGGCTTCAGTATATGTAGCGGATGTAATAATGAGGGGGCTTCAGTATATGTGGGGGATGTAATAATGAGGGGCTTCAGTATATGTGGGGGATGTAATAATGAGGGGGCTTCAGTATACGGAGGGATGTAATAATGAGGGGGCTTCAGTATACGGGGGGATGTAATAATGAGGGGGCTTCAGTATACGGAGGGATGTAATAATGAGGGGGCTTCAGTATACCGGGAGGGATGTAATAATGAGGGGGCTTCAGTATACGGGGGGATGTAATAATGAGGGGGCTTCAGTATATGTGGGGGATGTAATAATGAGGGGCTTCAGTATACGGGGAGGGATGTAATAATGAGGGGGCTTCAGTATACAGGGAGGATGTAATAATGAGGGGGCTTCAGTATACAGGGAGGATGTAATAATGAGGGGGCTTCAGTATATGTGGGGGATGTAATAATGAGGGGGCTTCAGTATATGTGGGGGATGTAATAATGAGGGGGCTTCAGTATATGTGGGGGATGTAATAATGAGGGGGCTTCAGTATATGTGGGGGATGTAATAATGAGGGGGCGTCAGTATGCAGGGAGAATGTAATAATGAGAGGGCTTCAGTATATGTGGGGGATGTAATAATGAGGGGGCTTCAGTATATGTGGGAGATGTAATAATGAGGGGGCTTCAGTATATGTGGGGGATGTAATAATGAGGGGGCTTCAGTATATGTGGGGGATGTAATAATGAGGGGGTTTCAGTATATGTGGGGGATGTAATAATGAGGGGGCTTCAGTATATGTGGGGGATGTAATAATGAGGGGGGTTCAGTATACGGGGAGGGATGTAATAATGAGGGGGCTTCAGTATACGGGGAGGGATGTAATAATGAGGGGGCTTCAGTATATGTGGGGGATGTAATAATGAGGGGGCTTCAGTATATGTGGGAGATGTAATAATGAGGGGGCTTCAGTATATGTGGGGGATGTAATAATGAGGGGGCTTCAGTATACGGGGAGGGATGTAATAATGAGGGGGCTTCAGTATATGTAGGGGATGTAATAATAAGGGGGCTTCAGTATACGTGGGGGATGTAATAATGAGGGGGCTTCAGTATACGTGGGGGATGTAATAATGAGGGGGCTTCAGTATACGGGGGGATGTAATAATGAGGGGGCGTCAGTATACAGGGAGGATGTAATAATGAGGGGGCTTCAGTATATGTGGGGGATGTAATAATGAGGGGGGCTTCAGTATACGGGGGGATGTAATAATGAGGGGGCTTCAGTATATGTGGGGGATGTAATAATGAGGGGCTTCAGTATATGTGGGGGATGTAATAATGAGGGGGCTTCAGTATACGGAGGGATGTAATAATGAGGGGCTTCAGTATATGTGGGGGATGTAATAATGAGGGGGCTTCAGTATACGGAGGGATGTAATAATGAGGGGGCTTCAGTATACGGGGGGATGTAATAATGAGGGGGCTTCAGTATACGGAGGGATGTAATAATGAGGGGGCTTCAGTATATGGGGAGGGATGTAATAATGAGGGGGCTTCAGTATATGTGGGGGATGTAATAATGAGGGGGCTTCAGTATGCAGGGAGGGATGTAATAATGAGGGGGCTTCAGTATATGTAGCGGATGTAATAATGAGGGGGCTTCAGTATATGTGGGGGATGTAATAATGAGGGGCTTCAGTATATGTGGGGGATGTAATAATGAGGGGGCTTCAGTATACGGAGGGATGTAATAATGAGGGGGCTTCAGTATACGGGGGGATGTAATAATGAGGGGGCTTCAGTATACGGAGGGATGTAATAATGAGGGGGCTTCAGTATACCGGGAGGGATGTAATAATGAGGGGGCTTCAGTATACGGGGGGATGTAATAATGAGGGGGCTTCAGTATATGTGGGGGATGTAATAATGAGGGGCTTCAGTATACGGGGAGGGATGTAATAATGAGGGGGCTTCAGTATACAGGGAGGATGTAATAATGAGGGGGCTTCAGTATACAGGGAGGATGTAATAATGAGGGGGCTTCAGTATAAGTGGGGGATGTAATAATGAGGGGGCTTCAGTATATGTGGGGGATGTAATAATGAGGGGGCTTCAGTATATGTGGGGGATGTAATAATGAGGGGGCTTCAGTATATGTGGGGGATGTAATAATGAGGGGGCGTCAGTATGCAGGGAGAATGTAATAATGAGAGGGCTTCAGTATATGTGGGGGATGTAATAATGAGGGGGCTTCAGTATATGTGGGAGATGTAATAATGAGGGGGCTTCAGTATATGTGGGGGATGTAATAATGAGGGGGCTTCAGTATATGTGGGGGATGTAATAATGAGGGGGTTTCAGTATATGTGGGGGATGTAATAATGAGGGGGCTTCAGTATATGTGGGGGATGTAATAATGAGGGGGGTTCAGTATACGGGGAGGGATGTAATAATGAGGGGGCTTCAGTATACGGGGAGGGATGTAATAATGAGGGGGCTTCAGTATATGTGGGGGATGTAATAATGAGGGGGCTTCAGTATATGTGGGAGATGTAATAATGAGGGGGCTTCAGTATATGTGGGGGATGTAATAATGAGGGGGCTTCAGTATACGGGGAGGGATGTAATAATGAGGGGGCTTCAGTATATGTAGGGGATGTAATAATAAGGGGGCTTCAGTATACGTGGGGGATGTAATAATGAGGGGGCTTCAGTATACGTGGGGGATGTAATAATGAGGGGGCTTCAGTATACGGGGGGATGTAATAATGAGGGGGCGTCAGTATACAGGGAGGATGTAATAATGAGGGGGCTTCAGTATATGTGGGGGATGTAATAATGAGGGGGGCTTCAGTATACGGGGGGATGTAATAATGAGGGGGCTTCAGTATATGTGGGGGATGTAATAATGAGGGGGCTTCAGTATACGGGGAGGGATGTAATAATGAGGGGGCTTCAGTATATGTGGGGGATGTAATAATGAGGGGGGCTTCAGTATACATGGGGGATGTAATAATGAGGGGGCGTCAGTATACAGGGAGGATGTAATAATGAGGGGGCTTCAGTATACGGGGGGGGATGTAATAATGAGGCGGCTTCAGTATATGTGGGGGATGTAATACTGAGGGGGGTTCAGTATACGATCAGGATGTAATAATGAGGGGGCTTCAGTATATGTGGGGGATGTAATACTGAGGGGGGTTCAGTATACGATCGGGATGTAATAATGAGGGGGCTTCAGTATATGTGGGGGATGTAATAATGAGGGGGCTTCAGTATACGGGGGGGGGGATGTAATAATGAGGGGCTTCAGTATATGTGGGGATGTAATAATGAGGGGGCTTCAGTATATGTGGGGGATGTAATAATGAGGGGGCTTCAGTATATGTGGGGGATGTAATAATGAGGGGGCTTCAGTATATGTGGGGGATGTAATAATGAGGGGGCTTCAGTATATGTGGGGGATGTAATAATGAGGGGGCTTCAGTATACGGGGGGATGTAATAATGAGGGGGCTTCAGTATATGTGGGGGATGTAATAATGAGGGGGCTTCAGTATATTTGGGGGATGTAATAATGAGGGGGCTTCAGTATATGTGGGGGATGTAATAATGAGCGGGGTTCAGTATATGTGGGGGATGTAATAATGAGGGGGCTTCAGTATATGTGGGGGATGTAATAATGAGGGGGCTTCAGTATACGTGGGGGATGTAATAATGAGGGGGGTTCAGTATAGCCAAGAGCTTCAGCAACAATGCGGTTGGGGACTTAAAGGGGTTGTCCAAAGGTTGAAACACATGAATGCTCCTCTCCAGACCATGGGCAGTGCATGGTCAGACTTTGCCCTGGTTTTTGGTCGAAAGCCGCCATGTTTTTCAACTTCTGGACAACCCCTTTAAGTACAATTGAGGGGTTTAGTTTGCTGTTATACTTTAGTATGACAGTCTGTTGGTACGGGGGGCTTCAGTGCAGCCCGGAGCTGTTTGTATTGGGGGGATATCAGTAGAACTTTGATAGGATTATACAGTTTTTAGTGGTAGAGGGAAGGCGATCTACAATATGCAACTGCAAATACAGAAGTGGAAGCGCGGAGATGTTCCTGTCAGCAAAATGATTTACTCTGAGGAGATGAAACAGGAAGGAAAACACATGTCATGTACATCATATGGTGTCAGATTGTGAAAGTCCTCACTTCCCATTCTGCAGACATCTGTCCCGCATGGAGTCTGTGGGTACAAGTCTGTCAACAAGGGCAAAGATCATCAATTAAAGGGACACTTCATTCATCATAGACCTTCATATAGGATCGAGGGTCCACTTTGGAGGACTCATGTCCAAGCTTTTTACGGTGGCTCAGTGGGTAGCACTTCTCCCTTGCAGCGCTGGGGTCCTGGGTTCGAATCCCACCCAGGTCAACATCTGCAAAGAGTTTGTATGTTCTCTCCGTGTTTGTGTGGGTTTCCTCCGGGTCCTCCTGTTTCCTCCCACACTCCAAAACATACTGGCGGTGCTGTATGTAATATGCCCACTTGATGTTGAGTTTATTGATCAGAAATTATTGCTGGATGTCACAGAATTTCATGTGATCAGTTTATCTTTCTTTTTACAGTGTTCTTCCATCTACGAGAAATGTTACATTCTACCCCCCAAAAGTTTCAGCAATCAGCTGGGTACCCAGGCTCCGGAGACGCACCCCTTACTACGTGCAGAGTGGAGGGTGAGTCATTAAAATCCCCCTGAAAATGACCAGAGCCAGCAATCAGTGGGAATTCCCGGCTGTTTACACCCGTGTTGGGGGTTTCCATCGCCCAATTCCTGGTATTTTTTACATGTAGAGGACATTTTCATTATTATGCTTCATTTTCATTCTTATATATTGCAGCAATTCTACCTACTAGGCTGAGAAGTAATATTAGGTGTTGTCACAGCCCCGCCTCCTTCATTACTAGCCCCGCCTCTAGTTTTGTAAAAAAAAAATTCATGTATAGAGTATGTTACCCCCATATCCTGCTTATGTTAATACCCTATCCTGCCTGTTACCCCTTCTATCCTGTCTGTGTTATCCCCTATACTTCCTGTGTTACCCCACTACCATTCCTGTTTTACCCCCTATCCTTCCTGTGTTACCCCACTATCCTTCCTGTATTACCCCCTATGCTTCCTATGTTACCCCCCTATCCTTCTTATATTACCCCCTATCCTTCCTGTGTTACCCCCTATGGTTCCTATGTTACCCCCTATCCTTCCTATGGTACCCCCTATCCTTCCTGTGTTACCCCCTATCCTTCCTGTGTTACCCCCTATCATTCCTGTGTTACCCCCTATCCTTCCTGTGTTACCCCCTATGCTTCCTGTGTTACCCCCTATGCTTCCTGTGTCACCCCCTATCCTTCCTGTGTTACCCCCTATCCTTCCTGTATTACCCCCTATCCTTCCTGTATTACCCCCTATGCTTTCTATGTTACCCCCTATGCTTCCTGTGTTACCCCTTATCCTTCCTGTGTCACCCCCTATCCCTCCTGTGTTACCCCCTATCCTTCCTGTATTACCCCCTATGCTTCCTGTGTTACCCCCCTATCATTCCTGTGTTACCCCCTATCCTTCCTGTGTTAACCCCTATGTTTCCTATGTTACCCCCCTATCATTCCTGTGTTACCCCCTATCCTTCCTGTGTTACCCCCTATCCTTCCTGTGTTACCCCCTATGTTTCCTATGTTACCCCCCTATCATTCCTGTGTTACCCCCTATCCTTCCTGTGTTACCCCCTATCCTTCCTGTGTTACCCCCTATCCTTCCTGTGTTACCCCCTATCATTCCTGTGTTACTCCCCACCTTCCTTCGTATATTTATATAAGACATGTACAAGACCCGTCGTGCCTCGTCCATCTGTTTGATGATACTCCGGGGTATTATATCTGGATGATATATTCATGGCTGTGGATTCCTGTACAGAGCGGCCATGATAAACATCCCATAATCCCGGGATCCCGCTGCTGATCCTGAAACCCGAGCCCTATGGCTGAATTAAGAGTTAATGAAGTGTCCCTAGTGTTTATGTGATTAGTCCTCGTCCTCTTCATTATGGAATTTTTGGACTGCGACACTTAAATCCCTCGACCCTGAGATGTTTGTTTTGGCTCAGGCCCCAAAATGGCGCTGAAAAAACAGATCTAATCAGATTCTAGAAGGCATGGAAGGCGTCCTATACTGTAGTGATGTACACAGGAGACAACCCACCATCCACATCAATGTCTACGCCCTGCTGGAGGTGATATAGGGGTGCACTGATGTATTAGGTGATCTGGATCCACATAGAGTCTCCATGGTAACGCTCTGACTGATGTCGGCCATCTTGTGGTCAGATTCTCTCAGTAGTGCAGCCTCAGGCTTTGGGCCTGTAACTGCAAGTTATTAAATCTCAGGAAATATGTCAAAGAATTGAAAACGGATTTCACATTTTTAATGTAGACTGAAGAAACTTCCTACATTATTCAAAATACTGGAAAAAAAAGGATAGAAATATTTTCCACCCATGGAGGACACAGTGACATATCATTACATTAACCCCAGGAATGAGGACAGTCACACGATCAGAGCCAAAAAAAAGGGAATTTTTTTGTGTTCCTTTGCTCCATTGCATCTTGTGATCCTTCATGTTTATTTAGCTGAGAATCAAATTATCATCTCACAGGAAATCACAAATTATCCCGTGGAGTTGGGACCAGAAGTCAAAATAGCTCAAAATAAGCTTTTTTTGCAAAAATATCGGTGTTGTCCTGATATTAGAATCCCAAATTATCCCTGAATTTTGCATTGAAAGAGGACTACTGTACTACATTTTTCAAAATCTCTGCTTGCTGTCAGTGAATAAGTCAAGCAGAGCGATCTGTGTTTCAGGTGGTTACACTTGTTTGGTTGACGCACAGTTTGGACGTGACAGGATTGCAGCTTCTGGATAAATAGAGGATGTTTGTATTCATTGACAGCAAGCAGGAAACTAGCTGAGAACTGACCCCAGAGTAGGTTGTGTAGTAAAACCACATTTATCCCTATGGCAGGTTCCAGAGAATTGCCGCACAAACATGGAGGAAGGAATCGCCACGCTGTCCACGCTGCTCAGTAACCGCCACTTCCTGATCACCTTCATCCACGCGGTGGAGGCACAGAAGGACTTTGTAGCGCGAGAAAGGTACAGAATACATGTAGGAGAACGTTTGCCTGAGGCCTCGATGGAGGGAAAAGTTTTGTAGAATTAAAAAAAAAAATTTAAATAAAATCTGCAAGTGAAAATTATCTGGTAGATCGCACATAGATAAATCCCTGCATATTCATCGCAGCAATGAATTTATTATCTTTATGTTTTAAATTGTTTTTGCCACTTTATTTATTTATTTTAGAAATTTAGTAACTATTTTACACTTTTCATCGGAGGAGACATAAGGATTAGAGCAGAGGGTAGGGGAAGTGGTATAGCCTGTGGAGGAGGGGGTGCAGCCTGCGGAGGAGGGGGTGCAGCCTGCCGAGGAGGGGTTGCAGCCTGCCGAGGAGGGGTTGCAGCCTGTGGAGGAGGGGTTGCAGCCTGTGGAGGAGGGGGTGCAGCCTGTGGAGGAGGGGGTGCAGCCTGCCGAGGAGGGGGTGCAGCCTGTGGAGGAGGGGGTGCAGCCTGTGGAGGAGGGGTGCAGCCTGCGGAGGAGGGGGTGCAGCCTGCGGAGGAGGGGGTGCAGCCTGCGGAGGAGGGGGTGCAGCCTGTGGAGGAGGGGGTGCCGCCTGTGGAGGAGGGGGTGCAGCCTGTGGAGGAGGGGGTGCAGCCTGTGGAGGAGGGGTTGCAGCCTGCGGAGGAGGGGATGCAGCCTGCAGAGGAGGGGCGCAGCCTGCAGAGGAGAGGATGCAGCCTGCAGAGGAGGGGGTGCAGCCTGCGGAGGAGGGGGTGCAGCCTGCGGAGGAGGGGGTGCAGCCTGCAGAGGAGGGGGTGCAGCCTGCAGAGGAGGGGGTGCAGCCTGCAGAGGAGGGGGTATAGCCTGCAGAGGAGAGGGTATAGCCTGCAGAGGAGAGGGTATAGCCTGCAGAGGAGGGGTGTAGTCAGCAGAGGAGGGGTGTAGTCAGCAGAGGAGGGGGTGCAGCCTGCAGAGGAGAGGTATAGCCTGCAGAGGAGGGATGTAGCCTGCAGAGGAGGGGTGTAGCTTCTTTAAAGGGATTATGTGGGGCAGGCTCTCTATGGGATGTAAGGGAGCGTGATCATATTAGTCGGGCTTTATTATAGAAATTATACAAGGTTCAAATATGGCGCAGATACACTGACTGCTGTTACTGATTACATTTCCTACATTCAGCCTCCAGTGACCCTTTCCCCTTGATAACCCTATCTAGGTGTAACCTGGCCTCTCTGCTCACCATAGCCCTGCACGGGAAGCTGGAGTACTACACGAGCATCATGAAGGACCTCCTGGTCGACCTCATTGACTCCTCTGCTTCCAAAAACCCCAAACTGATGCTGCGCAGGACGGAGTCGGTGGTGGAGAAGATGCTGACCAACTGGATGTCCATCTGCATGTACAGCTGTCTGCGGGTACGGAGAATAGGGGGCGCAATGGCTAGTGGGGTCACCATGGACCAGTGAATTCACAAGCGTCATCTTCTGTACTTTCGAATTGTTGATTTTCCAAACTAGAGGAATAATTCCAATTGGAAGTGAACGTGCAACTGTAAATCCCTTCCTCCTGCTAATTAAACAATAGCATCTTTCAGTAGCGTATTCACTTCTCCATATCTGTAGTCCCTCGCTGCTGCCTCCCTGGCATTGAGGTGAAAGGTTACAACTTGTGTTATGATAGTGAAGCCCCCCACTAATAAGCGTGAGTTGTAAGGCGTTGGGGAGCGGCCTGGAATTGATTAGTTCCACTCAGTTGGTTTGTGCAAACAAATCCAAATATAATCACTGCTGTGACGGAGGGGGGGTCCGGGGGTCTGCGGAGGACAAGAGGGTCATGGGCTGACTACAAGCATCCAGCGCACCCAGACGTCCTGTATTAGTATCAGTCTGGAAGGATCTAAGGGATTATCATCAGTGTTTGCTCCTCCATTCACCCCTCACACACGTATGTTATTACGTCCCATGGTCCCGTTATATTACGGCTCCGCTCCCTTGATGTAAATTAAGGACTTTCCCTATATCACAAAAATTCCCAGTAAATCTCACTTTTTGCACACATATGGATAGAATGGTATACAACCTGCTTATCTGTTCCTGGCAAAGTTAGGTGACACTCGGTGTGAGCCGTCCTACCATGTCACCCAGCTTTCCCAGGATGAATCTGCTTCATTATATCTCCACTACCGGGGTAGAATTAAGTGGATTCTATGACAAATCCAACCAGATCTTTAATTATCTTTAAAAAAAAAGTGAAGATTTTATGCAAATGAGCTTCTCAGTGCACTAGAGGCGGGGCTGTTCCAGCTGGTGCACATGTGTTCAGGTCCTTACGTTATCTATAGCCCTTTTACATAGTGACTAATACTCTGCATAAAAAGTAGAATAAATCCTACAGGTGCACCAATAGTCCAAGCCTCGCCTCCTGTGCACTACAATGCTAATTTGCATAAAGATCCAAATGGAAACTTCTATGAGAGATTACTGCGAAGCAGGAACTGTCTGGAAAGCTTATAGCATATAATACAAAATACTATATTATTGGGAGCACGTGATCCCCTACAATGAACACGCTCCTCTTTCCACAGGAGACGGTAGGGGAGCCATTTTTCCTTCTACTTTGCGCCATAAAGCAGCAAATCAACAAGGGATCCATTGACGCCATCACGGGGAAGGCCCGATACACGCTGAACGAGGAGTGGCTGCTGAGAGAGAACATTGAAGCCAAGCCTATGGTGAGTAGCGCCACCCGCAGGTCGGGGTATGTTATGTCAGGTGCAATCCTGTGACTATAAATGCGGCTCAGATCAGGGCCCCTACACCGGAATGGGGCCCCTTCATAGTAGAGCCTTGGTAAGCCTCCCTTCCCCCCTACTTGTTCATCTTGGGGTCAATATAGGGTTCAGCTCTGATTGGGCAATGGGCTCAGGGGTCCTAAAACAGATGTGATTGGTTGGAACTGATTGGTTCCTATGACAAACCTGCCCGTCCAGTGCAATAATACAAGGAGTGATGCCATGCGTGCGGGCGCGGCGGCATCTGGGGTGCACGCAGGTGGCAGGATGATAAATGAGCACAAAAACATTTCATGTTTTTCCAGAAAAAGTTTTGAAGCGTAACTCTGATAGATGACAGGACTGATCCATTGTTTCTCCGGAGCCGTCCCCTCTAACATTCCCTGAAATATCCCAGACAGAGGAAAGATCGAAACCCCCGGCCCCCCCTCCGCCCTGTCCTGGAGAATGGATGGAGGGGCCCGTCCCCCAGGACAGCTGTGATTTATGGCTCCGACCTCACGGGGAGCGGGGTACAGACAGGAGGGAAGGACTTTCATTTCCTATGTAGACTTTCCAGAGAGGGGGAGAAGCTGCGGGGAACAAGTCACCTCCAAAATGTAACATAAGAATCACCAGAGCGACACATAACCCCAGTATAATGAGACGTTCTGCTACTTTATACCAAACTGCAATGGAAACTGTCAGCAGGTAGGACCATACACACATACTCAGTGTACTTATATATGACACTACAGCCAGTGTTATGTATTGTCCCTGGAGAGATGTGTAATACACACATACACAAAGGTGTGATTACACATCTCTCTAGGGACACTTACATGCCCCCAATGCACTTGCAGAAGCTACAATCTTAGAATATAAATCCACATATAACAGTCCTGCTGCTACTAAAATGATACACAAAGCTCTGATTACACATCTCTCCAGGGACGCATACATAACACTGGCTGCACAGAGCACAGTAGTGTGAGGACACACCCCCAGTGCACTGGTAACAACTACAATCTTAGAATATAAATCCATATATAACAGTCCTGCTGCTACTAACATGATACACAAAGGTCTGATTACACATCTCTCCAGGGGCAATACATAACACTGGCTGCAGAGAGCACAGAGCACAGCAGAGTGAGAACACATCCTCAATGCACTTGGAGATGCTACAATCTTAGTAGCAGCGGAACCGTGATGTATGGATTTATATTCTAAGATTGTAGCTTCTCCAAGTGCACTGGGGTGTATCCTCACACTGCTGTGCTCCCTGCAACCACTATTAGGTATTGTCCCTGGAGAGATGTGTAATTAGGCCTTTGTGTATCTTGTTAGCAGCAGCAGAACTGTATGATTACAAAACTCCCCAAGGCACAATACATAACACTGCCAGCAGAGAGCACAGAACACAGCAGTGTGATGACAATTCCCTTTTTCCCCCTAAGTGCACTTGGAGAAGCTACAATCCTGGAATATAGATCCAAATATCACAGTCCTGCTGCTACTTACATCATACGCAAAGGTCTAATTACACATCTCTCCAGGGACAATACATAACACTGGGTGCAGAGAGCACAGAGCACAGCAGTGTGAGGACACATTACCAGTGCATGTGAAGAAGCTACAATCCTGGAATATAAATCCATATATCACAGTCCTGCTGCTACTATAAAACATACGCAAAGGTCTGATTTCAGATCTCTCCAGGGACAATAGATAACACTGGCTGTAGTCTGTATGGTCATACCTGCTGACAGGTTCCTTACTACATACTTCTGTCTAATATATACCCAGTCAAAGCTGAAGGTTTGTTACAGTGGTTTATAATCATAGCATTCCTCTGTGAGTTGTGTAGCCCAGACGGATTGTTATAGATTGTGTCAGCGCTGATACATTGTAGACAATTGTCTTTGCTTATAGGATATTGTCTTAACTGGATACAATTATAACAGAACCTTCGCTCTGGGAAGAATTAGGTCTATACATTCATTCACTGACAGCAAACACAGATATTAAAATAATGCAGAATTCAAACAGTGTAAGTTGCAGAACTTTTTATGACCTGGGAAAGAAGAACTAGTAGAACTAAACTAAGTAAAGGCGGAACTGAACACAAGGACCCAGCTTTCCGAGAGCCTGAATAACAACACTACTTACCACATGACAGAAGGATCCAGATGAGAGTCTGCGTCCTGGAGGAGGGTTATCTCCTCTCTGACCTCTCACCGTGTCACAGCTGATGATATCACAGGCCGAGCCCCTCCAGACTATATCACATTCCACTCATTCACATTATGTTGTAATTAAGTTATTTCATTAAGATGCAATTACACAGGAATGTAATATAATAGCAAGAACGTAACAAGATACAAGAGACAACAGGGAGGAGAGCAACATGTTATGTATACAATGTATCATGAGAAGATATACACATCCAGAACTGTCACTGTGTACATACATGACATTACTTATCCTGTACTGATCCCGAGTTACATCCTGTATTATACTCCAGAGCTGCACTCACTATTCTGCTGCTGGTGCAGTCACTGTGTACATACATGACATTACTTATCCTGTACTGATCCTGAGTTACATCCTGTATTATACCCCAGAGCTGCACTCACTATTCTGCTGCTGGTGCAATCACTGTGTACATACATGACATTACTTATCCTGTACTGATCCTGAGTTACATCCTGTATTATACCCCAGAGCTGCACTCACTATTCTGCTGCTGGTGCAGTCACTGTGTACATACATGACATTACTTATCCTGTACTGATCCTGAGTTACATCCTGTATTATACCCCAGAGCTGCACTCACTATTCTGCTGCTGGTGCAGTCACTGTGTACATACATGACATTACTTATCCTGTACTGATCCTGAGTTACATCCTGTATTATACTCCAGAGCTGCACTCACTATTCTGCTGCTGGTGCAGTCACTGTGTACATACATGACATTACTTATCCTGTACTGATCCTGAGTTACATCCTGTATTATACCCCAGAGCTGCACTCACTATTCTGCTGCTGGTGCAGTCACTGTGTACATACATGACATTACTTATCCTGTACTGATCCTGAGTTACATCCTGTATTATACTCCAGAGCTGCACTAACTATTCTGCTGCTGGTGCAGTCACTGTGTACATACATGACATTATTATCCTGTACTGATCCTGAGTTACATCCTGTATTATACCCCAGAGCTGCACTCACTATTCTGCTGCTGGTGCAGTCACTGTGTACATACATGACATTACTTATCCTGTACTGACCATGAGTTACATCTTGTATTATACACCAGAGCTGCACTCACTATTCTGCTGCTGGTGCAGTCACTGTGTACATACATTACTTATCCTGTACTGATCCTGAGTTACATCCTGTATTATACCCCAGAGCTGCACTCACTATTCTGCTGCTGGTGCAATCACTGTGTACATACATGACATTACTTATCCTGTACTGATCCTGAGTTACATCCTGTATTATACCCCAGAGCTGCACTCACTATTCTGCTGCTGGTGCAGTCACTGTGTACATACATGACATTACTTATCCTGTACTGATCCTGAGTTACATTCTGTATTATACTCCAGAGCTGCACTCACTATTCTGCTGCTGGTGCAGTCACTGTGTACATACATGACATTACTTATCCTGTACTGACCATGAGTTACATCCTGTATTATACCCCAGAGCTGCACTCACTATTCTCCTGCTGGTGCAGTCACTGTGTACATACATGACATTACTTATCCTGTACTGATCCTGAGTTACATCCTGTATTATACCCCAGAGCTGCACTCACTATTCTCCTGCTGGTGCAGTCACTGTGTACATACATGACATTACTTATCCTGTACTGATCCTGAGTTACATCCTGTATTATACCCCAGAGCTGCACTCACTATTCTGCTGCTGGTGCAGTCACTGTGTACATACATGACATTACTTATCCTGTACTGACCCCGAGTTACATCCTGTATTATACCCCAGAGCTGCACTCACTATTCTGCTGCTGGTGCAGTCACTGTGTACATACATGACATTACTTATCCTGTACTGATCCTGAGTTACATCCTGTATTATACTCCAGAGCTGCACTCACTATTCTGCTGCTGGTGCAGTCACTGTGTACATACATGACATTACTTATCCTGTACTGATCCTGAGTTACATCCTGTATTATACCCCAGAGCTGCACTCACTATTCTGCTGCTGGTGCAGTCACTGTGTACATACATGACATTACTTATCCTGTACAGATCCTGAGTTACATCCTGTATTATACTCCAGAGCTGCACTCACTATTCTGCTGCTGGTGCAGTCACTGTGTACATACATGACATTACTGATCCTGAGTTCTGCTGCTGGTGCAGTCACTGTGTACATACATGACATTACTTATCCTGTACAGATCCTGAGTTACATCCTGTATTATACTCCAGAGCTGCACTCACTATTCTGCTGCTGGTGCAGTCACTGTGTACATACATGACATTACTGATCCTGAGTTCTGCTGCTGGTGCAGTCACTGTGTACATACATGACATTACTTATCCTGCACTGACCCTGAGTTACATCCTGTATTATACTCCAGAGCTGCACTCACTATTCTGCTGCTGGTGCAGTCACTGTGTACATACATGACATTACTTATCCTGTACTGACCCTGAGTTACATCCTGTATTATACCCCAGAGCTGCACTCACTATTCTGCTGCTGGTGCAGTCACTGTGTACATACATGACATTACTTATCCTGTACTGACCCCGAGTTACATCCTGTATTATACCCCAGAGCTGCACTCACTATTCTGCTGCTGGTGCAGTCACTGTGTACATACATTACATTACTTATCCTGTACTGATCCTGAGTTACATCCTGTATTATACTCCAGAGCTGCACTCACTATTCTTCAGTGACTAATCCCTTCTTGTGATTTCTCTTGCAGAATATAAATGTCTCCTTCCAGGGTTGTGGAATGGACTCGCTGACTGTACGCGTGCTGGACACGGACACTGTCAGTCAGTGTAAGGAGAAGATACTGGAAGCTTTTTGTAAGAACCTTCCCTTCTCACAGTGGCCACAAGTGGAAGACGTGGACCTAGGTAATCATGGATGATTCTTCTAAGTGACATCCTACCCCAATGATTGAACAAGTAGTATAGTTTTAGTTATATACAGTATGATCAGACCTTTGTTTATGTTGATAGTAGCAGCAGGACTGTGAAATATTGATTTATATTCCAGAATTGCAGCTTCTCTGGGTGCCCTGAGTGTGTGACCTCACACTGCTGTGCTCTGTGCTCTTTATAGCCAGTGTTATTGTCCCTGGAGATATGTGTAATCAGACCTCACACTGCTGTGCTCTGTGCTCTTTATAGCCAGTGTTATTGTCCCTGGAGAGATGTGTAACCAGACCTTTGTGTATGTTATTAGCAGCAGGACTGTGAAAATATGAATTTTTATTCTTAGTTTGTAGCTTCCCCAAGTGCACAGATTGCTTGTCCTCACACTGCTGTGCTCTGTGCTCTTTATAGCTTTGCTTTGTACTTTCTAGAATGAGCTGCTCCACAGCAGTTAAATGAAAAGAGCACAGCAGTGTGAGGACACGCCCCCCCCAATGCATTCTGGATGTGTTATGTTAATGTGCATGATTAGTCCATATTATATACATTATTTAATGAGTGACCAGACTTGTGCAGAGCATGACCTCTCTTCTCCTCCCCACAGAATGGTTTGCGTTCAGCTCGAGGGGCTTCATCCTGCGAGACCTTGACGACACGTCCATCATGGAAGATGGAAGGAAGAAGCTGAACACATTGTCACACTATAAGGTACCTGGAAAACAGGATCTCACTATTTCCCCCCGAATTCTAGCACCAACAACATGTTCTGCCCTGGGAGGCGGAGCTTATGCTAACAGTGGGTGGGATTTAGGGGGTCGTATTAAGACTCATGACCTCCTGTCCTCTATAATATACCGAATATAGCAGATGTTTATAGTTATACTCTAGTGACCTGTACATTATATTTATCTGTTTTATGACATTGTTACATTTTTCACTAATAAAATAAATCATTTTTCCTCCCCGCGGTGCCAGGTGAATGACGGGGCGTCGCTGGCGATGAGTCTGAAGGACCAACGAGATAACACGCTGGGCCGAGGTATAATAAAAAGAATTCTGCAGCTTTTTGATTAGATTGTATCAGTTTATTATCATTTTTAAAGATCTCTGTTTGCTGTCAGTGGATGGAGTCAGTCTGGTGTACATTCTGGGGTGAAACAATGTATCAGGCGATTGATTGTACAACTAAATCTGCTTCTTCTTCATTTCTTGCAGTGAAAGACTTGGACACAGACAAGTATTTTCACCTGGTGAGTAGCCTGCGGCAGTACCTCTGCTTCTTTCACTATCCGCACAGAGCATTATGCTCCAATCACATCCAAAGCTGCAGCAGCTGAGAGCTACCGAAAATTATTTCCTGGTATCTGAAAAGGGTTAATACTCTGAAGAGCAGAACTGTGAGTGCAGCTCTGGAGCATCAGGGAGTAATATACTCACAGTGCACCATACAGGATAGCATCTGCCAGAGAGAGGGGGATATTGGGGGATGCGGGGGTCTCCTGATGGAGGATTATGTGGAGGAAATACGGAGCGGTCACAAGAAAGGCGACGGCGGAGATGTGTATATTTATAGAAAGTGGAGAGACGATAATCTTCCAGATAGGACGCGGGAGATGTAATTGGAAGCAGCCGGCAGATACAGAAGGGGCGCAGGAATTCAGGGTCAGCGCAGGAATGCCGGGTGACAGCAGAGCCCCCCACTGCACACAGAAGGAGAGGGAGTCATAGGGAGCCTAATGCATGGGGGGGGGGGGCAGGGATGTGTACAGGGGGGCCCAAAGTAGCCAGACCCCTTTACATATTTCACTCTTTGTTTTATTTTAGCCAATTGTGAAGATCAAAAAGTTCTTCTATTTCCTCAATAATGTAACCAACCCCCCCCCCCCCAGTAATGTACCCTCTGCCCCCCAGTAATGTACCCTCTGCCCCCCAGTAATGTAACCAACCCCCCCCCCCAGTAATGTACCCTCTGCCCCCCAGTAATGTAACACTCTGCCCCCCAGTAATGTAACACTCTGCCCCCCAGTAATGTAACACTCTGCCCCTCAGTAATGTGCCCTCTGCCCCCCAGTAATGTAACACTCGGCCCCCCAGTAATGTAACACTCTGCCCCCCAGTAATGTGCCCTCTGCCCCCCAGTAATGTAACACTCTGCCCCCCAGTAATGTAACACTCTGTCCCCCAGTAATGTAACACTCTGCCCCCCAGTAATGTGCCCTCTGCCCCCCAGTAATGTAACACTCTGCCCCCCAGTAATGTGCCCTCTGCCCCCCAGTAATGTAACACTCTGCCCCCCAGTAATGTAACACTCTGCCCCCCAGTAATGTAACACTCTGTCCCCCAGTAATGTAACACTCTGCCCCCCAGTAATGTGCCCTCTGCCCCCCAGTAATGTAACACTCTGCCCCCCAGTAATGTAACACTCTGCCCCCCAGTAATGTAACACCCTGTCCCCATCTTCACAGAAAAAACTGAAATGTAGATATTTTTGTTAATTTATTAAACAAGAAAACCTGAAATCTGCCCCGGTGATGAGTGTTCGGCCCCCCGGTGATGAGTATTCGGGCCCCCCGGTGATGAGTGCTCGCCCCCCCGGTGATGAGTGTTCGGCCCCCCCGGTGATGAGTGTTCGGCCCCCGGTGATGAGTGTTCGGCCCCCCCGGTGATGAGTGTTCGGCCCCCCGGTGATGAGTATTCGGGCCCCCGGTGATGAGTGTTCGCCCCCCCGGTGATGAGTGTCCGGGCCCCCCGGTGATGAGTGTTCGCCCCCCCCGGTGATGAGTGTTCGCCCCCCCCGGTGATGAGTGTTCGGCCCCCCCGGTGATGAGTGTTCGGCCCCCCCGGTGATGAGTGTTCGGCCCCCCCGGTGATGAGTGTTCGGCCCCCCCGGTGATGAGTGTTCGGCCCCCCCGGTGATGAGTGTTCGGCCCCCCGGTGATGAGTATTCGGGCCCCCGGTGATGAGTGTTCGGCCCCCCGGTGATGAGTGTTCGCCCCCCCGGTGATGAGTGTCCGGGCCCCCCGGTGATGAGTGTTCGGCCCCCCCGGTGATGAGTGTTCGGCCCCCCCGGTGATGAGTGTTCGGCCCCCCGGTGATGAGTGTTCGGCCCCCCGGTGATGAGTATTCGGGCCCCCGGTGATGAGTGTTCGGCCCCACCGGTGATGAGGGTTCGGCCCCCCCGGTGATGAGTGTTCGACCCCCGGTGATGAGTGTTAGGCCCCCCGGTGATGAGTGTTCGGCCCCCCGGTGATGAGTATTCGGGCCCCCGGTGATGAGTGTTCGGCCCCACCGGTGATGAGGGTTCGGCCCCCCGGTGATGAGTATTCGGGCCCCCGGTGATGAGTGTTCGACCCCCGGTGATGAGTGTTCGACCCCCGGTGATGAGTGTTAGGCCCCCCCGGTGATGAGTGTTCGGCCCCCCGGTGATGAGTATTCGGGCCCCCGGTGATGAGTGTTCGACCCCCGGTGATGAGTGTTCGGCCCCCAGTGATGAGTTTTTGGCCCCCGGTGATAAGTTTTCGGCCCCCAGTGATGAGTATTTGGCCCCCAGTGATGAGTATTTGGCCCCCGTTGATGAGTATTCGGCCCCCGGTGGTGAGTGTTCGCCCCCCCCGGTGATGAGTGTTCGGCCCCCCCGGTGATGAGTGTTCGGCCCCCCCGGTGATGAGTGTTCGCCCCCCCCCCCCCGGTGATGTGTATTCGCCCCCCCGGTGATGAGTGTTCGGCCCCTCCGGTGATGAGTGTTCGGCCCCCCCGGTGATGAGTGTTCGCCCCCCCCCCCCCCCGGTGATGTGTATTCGGCCCCCCGGTGATGAGTGTTCGGTCCCTTTGCTCAGTGATGAGTAGAAGCTTTGGACCTGGTGCAGCCCGGAGGCTTCTTGGGAAGATGCTACAAGTTTCTCCCCCCTGGATTTGGGGATCCTCTGCCTCTTCCTTGCAGATCCTCTCCAGGTCCCTCAGGTTGGATGGTGAACGTTGGTGGAGGATTATGGAGGCCACTGTGCTCTCAGGAACCTTGGCCAGATCTGTGCCCTGCCACAATTCTATCTCTGAGCTCCTTGGACAGTTCCTTAGACCTCATGATTCTCATGTGCAGTGACATGCTCTGTGATCTGTAAGGTCTTATATAGACAGGTGTGAGCCTTTCATAATGAAGTCCAATGAGTTTAATTAAACACAACTGGACTCCAATGAAGGAGTAGAACAATCTCAAGGAGGATCAGAAAGAAATGGACAGCATGTGAGTGACATATAAAAGTCACAGCAAAGAGTCTGAATACTTTTCACCAGGTGATATTTCAGTTTCTGTCAAAATGGGGGCAGAGGGCACAATAATGAGCAAATAAAATAACTTTTTTTGATCTTGCCGATTGGCTGCAATGAAACAAAGAGGAGACAATTTGGCAGAACAGTGACCAGAAGCTGGACAGTAAACAGGAATGAGTGGTTATAGATGGAGAGCCCCTTTAATAATACTGACCCTGACATTAATCTCTTCCAGGTCCTCCCGACTGAAGACATCCTAGAGAATAAGAAATCTCACCGGCAGAGTCATCGGAAGAAGGTCCTACCCGAAATCTATCTCACCCGCCTCCTCTCTACAAAGGTACGGAAATCAGCAGTGGCCAGTCACACAGCGGGGTCAGAGGTCCTGGTGGCAGAGGTCACGGTGACCTACACACTATGTATTGGGGATTCCTGAGTTGTGGCTCTGATTATAGTGAACATTGACCCCCTACACTTCACCCTTTCTCCTGGGGTCATCATCATCATTACTGTTTCTGTTTGGGCTTTAGGGAACGTTGCAGAAATTCCTGGATGACCTTTTCCGGGCCGTCCTCAGCATCCGGGAAGACCGGCCGCCCCTCGCCATCAAGTATTTCTTTGACTTCCTGGAGGAACAAGCAGAGAAGAGGGGGATCTCCGACCCGGACACCTTACACATATGGAAGACCAACAGGTAAGAGGCAGCCTGCAGGTCCATACCTCTGCTTCGTGTCAGTGAATGGAGCATTGCAGGATCTGGGGCCACTTGTACCCACAGATGAATGAAGCAGATGATCACACAGCTTCTATGTCTATGGCCATAGAGTCGATAGAGAATAAGTTGTAGATTGTAAGCTCTTGTATAACAACAATCATTGCCCTCCATCCACCCACGGATTTCCTATCTTCTATTATGTGATGTAGGTAGGATACCCCTTTAACTTTTGCTTTTCGGCAAGTGGTGTTACGTTACAATGTCGCAGTGGTGCATCAGGGATACATTGAAACGAGCGCTGCAGCTGTGGACGGATCAGGATGAAGTCTGTGGATGTGACACGTAGGATCAGCGTCTTCACCGCCTTCTCCTTCTCTCCCCTCCAGTCTCCCCCTGCGCTTCTGGGTGAATATCCTGAAAAATCCAGAGTTTGTATTTGACATGGAGAAGTCGGACCACATGGACGCCTGCCTGTCGGTCATCGCCCAAGCGTTCATCGACGCCTGCTCCATCTCCGATATGCAACTGGGCAAGGTGAGGTCGTGCGTCCAGCGGGGGGCGTCACTGAGTACATTGTACTACTAATCCTATAAAATCTGCGGGGTCGAGGGGATCATCTCTGTTTAGCTCTTCCACATCGGATGAATTATTATTTGGAAGGGGGAACACTCAGCGTTCAGACCCCCGATCTACAGATGTTTACGTGTTTCCTCAAATTCTCGCTCTGGGAAAATTCCTGAGATGTTCCTCTAAGACCCCAAACCATATATCAAACTTATATACACATTCCCTTATTATTTCCTGTGCTCCTCCCTGACCCTATAATCTGCCGATCTCTAACCCCGCTACTGTGTGATATCCTGGCTTATACTCTAGTCACCTCCAGAGCTGCATTCACAGGTGTCTCTGTATTAGAAGACATAACCTCCAGCTGTGGAGATGGAGTCGGGGCCCTTACAATGGGTCCTGACAGCTGAAGCTTTATTTACAGGACAGAAATCTGGGAGACACATGTGATGAGGCCCCCCATTACCTGCACATAGTAACGTGGGTGTATTGTCAGTCTGTGGTGTGGATGGAGCCCCCGAGGGTCTCCGGGCCTCGCAGCACAGCTGGGAATGTTTTCGGTGACGAGAGTTCAGTGACCTACACGGATAAATACTTGCAGGAAATGCCTTTAAGGGGGGCATCAAAAGATTGTACAAGCGACCACACACAGCGCATGAAGAAGCGGGGTGAGAGCGCAGGGAGGGGGCGCCACTGAGCCAGGACTGGAGTCACCGTCAATGCTGTAGACTCGATCTATAGGCGCCGAGCTCCGGTTATAACATATGTATCCAAATTATTCCCAGGATTCACCCACCAACAAGCTGCTGTACGCCAAGGAAATTCCGGAATATCGGAAGATAGTGCAGAAATATTATCGGCAAATTAAGGAGATGAGTCCCCTGAGCGAGCAGGAGATGAACGCACACCTGGCCGAGGAGTCACGGGTAAGAGAGAGGGATGTAAGGGGGTCTGCACACCTGGCCGAGGAGTCACGGGTAAGAGAGAGGGATGTAAGGGGGTCTGCACACCTGGCCGAGGAGTCACGGGTAAGAGAGAGGGATGTAAGGGGGGCTGCACACCTGGCCGAGGAGTCACGGGTAACAGAGAGGGATATAAGGGGTTCTGCACACCTGGCGGAGGAGTCACGGGTAAGAGAGAGGGATATAAGGGGGTCTGCACACCTGGCCGAGGAGTCACGGGTAAGAGAGAGGGATTAAGGGGGTCTGCACACCTGGCCGAGGAGTCACGGGTAAGAGAGAGGGATGTAAGGGGGTCTGCACACCTGGCCGAGGAGTCACGGGTAAGAGAGAGGGATGTAAGGGGGTCTGCACACCTGGCCGAGGAGTCACGGGTAAGAGAGAGGGATGTAAGGGGGTCTGCACACCTGGCCGAGGAGTCACGGGTAAGAGAGAGGGATGTAAGGGGGTCTGCACACCTGGCCGAGGAGTCACGGGTAAGAGAGAGGGATGTAAGGGGGGCTGCACACCTGGCCGAGGAGTCACGGGTAAGATAGAGGGATATAAGGGGGTCTGCACACCTGGCCGAGGAGTCACGGGTAAAGGAGAGGGATGTAAGGGGGTCTGTACACCTGGCCGAGGAGTCACGGGTAAGAGAGAGGGATGTAAGGGGGGCTGCACACCTGGCCGAGGAGTCACGGGTAAGAGAGAGGGATATAAGGGGGTCTGCACACCTGGCCGAGGAGTCACGGGTAAGAGAGAGGGATGTAAGGGGGGCTGCACACCTGGCCGAGGAGTCACGGGTAAGAGAGAGGGATGTAAGGGGGTCTGCACACCTGGCCGAGGCGTCACGGGTAAGAGAGAGGGATGTAAGGGGGTCTGCACACCTGGCCGAGGAGTCACGGGTAAGAGAGAGGGATGTAAGGGGGTCTGCACACCTGGCCGAGGAGTCACGGGTAAGAGAGAGGGATGTAAGGGGGGCTGCACACCTGGCCGAGGAGTCACGGGTAAGAGAGAGGGATGTAAGGGGGGCTCCACACCTGGCCGAGGAGTCATGGGTAAGAGAGAGGGATGTAAGGGGGTCTACACACCTGGCGGAGGAGTCACGGGTAAGATAGAGGGATATAAGGGGTTCTGTACACCTGGCCGAGGAGTCACGGGTAAGAGAGAGGGATATAAGGGGGTCTGCACACCTGGCGGAGGAGTCACGGGTAAGAGAGAGGGATATAAGGGGTTCTGTACACCTGGCCGAGGAGTCATGGGTAAGAGAAAGGGATATAAGGGGTTCTGTACACCTGGCCGAGGAGTCACGGGTAAGGGAGAGGGATGTAAGGGGGTCTGCACACCTGGCGGAGGAGTCATGGGTAAGGGAGAGGGATGTAAGGGGGTCTGCACACCTGGCCGAGGAGTCACGGGTAAGAGAGAGGGATGTAAGGGGGTCTGCACACCTGGCGGAGGAGTCACGGGTAAGGGAGAGGGATGTAAGGGGGTCTGCACACCTGGCCGAGGAGTCACGGGTAAGAGAGAGGGATGTAAGGGGGTCTGCACACCTGGCCGAGGAGTCACGGGTAAAGGAGAGGGATGTAAGGGGGTCTGCACACCTGGCCGAGGAGTCACGGGTAAGAGAGAGGGATGTAAGGGGGTCTGCACACCTGGCCGAGGAGTCACGGGTAAGAGAGAGGGATGTAAGGGGGTCTGTACACCTGGCCGAGGAGTCACGGGTAAGAGAGAGGGATGTAAGGGGGTCTGCACACCTGGCCGAGGAGTCACGGGTAAGGGAGAGGGATGTAAGGGGGTCTGCACACCTGGCCGAGGAGTCACGGGTAAGAGAGAGGGATATAAGGGGGTCTGCACACCTGGCCGAGGAGTCACGGGTAAGAGAGAGGGATGTAAGGGGGTCTGTACACCTGGCCGAGGAGTCACGGGTAAGAGAGAGGGATGTAAGGGGGTCTGTACACCTGGCCGAGGAGTCACGGGTAAAGGAGAGGGATGTAAGGGGGTCTGCACACCTGGCCGAGGAGTCACGGGTAAGGGAGAGGGATGTAAGGGGGTCTGCACACCTGGCGGAGGAGTCACGGGTAAGGGAGAGGGATGTAAGGGGGTCTGCACACCTGGCCGAGGAGTCACGGGTAAGAGAGAGGGATGTAAGGGGGTCTGCACACCTGGCCGAGGAGTCACGGGTAAAGGAGAGGGATGTAAGGGGGTCTGCACACCTGGCCGAGGAGTCACGGGTAAGAGAGAGGGATGTAAGGGGGTCTGCACACCTGGCCGAGGAGTCACGGGTAAGAGAGAGGGATGTAAGGGGGTCTGTACACCTGGCCGAGGAGTCACGGGTAAGAGAGAGGGATGTAAGGGGGTCTGTACACCTGGCCGAGGAGTCACGGGTAAAGGAGAGGGATGTAAGGAGGTCTGCACACCTGGCCGAGGAGTCACGGGTAAGGGAGAGGGATGTAAGGGGGTCTGCACACCTGGCCGAGGAGTCACGGGTAAGAGAGAGGGATGTAAGGGGGTCTGCACACCTGGCCGAGGAGTCAAGGGTAAGAGAGAGGGATGTAAGGGGGTCTGCACACCTGGCCGAGGAGTCACGGGTAAGATAGAGGGATATAAGGGGTTCTGCACACCTGGCCGAGGAGTCACGGGTAAGATAGATGGATATAAGGGGTTCTGTACACCTGGCCGAGCAGTCACGGGTAAGAGAGAGGGATGTAAGGGGGTCTGCACACCTGGCCGAGGAGTCACGGGTAAGGGAGAGGGATATAAGGGGGTCTGCACACCTGGCCGAGGAGTCACGGGTAAGGGAGAGGGATGTAAGGGGGTCTGCACACCTGGCCGAGGAGTCACGGGTAAGGGAGAGGGATGTAAGGGGGTCTGCACACCTGGCCGAGGAGTCACGGGTAAGGGAGAGGGATGTAAGGGGGTCTGCACACCTGGCCGAGGAGTCACGGGTAAGGGAGAGGGATGTAAGGGGGTCTGCACACCTGGCGGAGGAGTCACGGGTAAGGGAGAGGGATATAAGGGGGTCTGCACACCTGGCCGAGGAGTCACGGGTAAGATAGAAGGATGTAAGGGGGTCTGCACACCGGGCTGAGGAGTCACGGGTAAGATAGAAGGATGTAAGGGGGTCTGCACACCTGGCCGAGGAGTCACAGTGAAGGATATAAGGGGGTCTGCATGCAGGAGAAGAAGAGGTCCTCCCCTCTCTCTTCACCTGGGCCTTGTGGTGGTCTCTCTCTGGGGTCTCTGTGATAGACTTCACCTTCATCTTTATCCGTTTTATATTTTCTCAGAAATACCAGAATAAATTCAACACCAACGTGGCCCTGGCTGAGATCTACAAGTACGCCAAGAAGTACCGCTCCCAGGTAAGCCGCGCCAAACCCTTACCGTAAGACACCGGCACCACCAGCGAGGTCCAGGGGTCCTGACCCGTCTCTACCTTCTCACCCCACAGATTGTCTGCGCCCTAGAAGCCAATCCCATCACCCGGAGGGGGCAGCTCCAGCACAAATTCGAGCAGGTGATTGTCCTGATGGAGGACGACATCTACACGTGTAGCAGTGAAGCGTAGGAAGCTGCGCGGACCCTCCTCTTCTCCTGGTGGATCCTCCAATGGGCAGATATCGGTCACCACCTCTTAGATGGCGGATATCAGCGACCCTCAAGATGTGCACAGAGGATTCCTAATGTATGAACGGTCCAAACTCGGCACCTGGAGGACATTCCCTTTCCAGGAACTTTTCGGGTCATACCCTGAACACACGCACTGTGCACGTCCCCGTATACTTTTCTGTAGGTCCAAGCCTTCCCTCTTCCATTATGTTCTCTTCATCGGACCGCAAGGGCACAACCAAGTCCATAGCAGAACCGTGACATTGGGTCACATACACACATCCCTGCCAGTGCCTTATAGTCATGGATCTCAGGATATTTGAAGGGAATGGGGCAGACTGCAGGATCCGGAGATGTAGTGATGCTGGGACCCCTCTAGTTTCCTTCCATCTTGAGGACTTCTGCTTGGTCTGTAGGGACCTTGTGAAGCTCCCACATCCATGCCATGGGGGGCACCAGGTGCGTTTCATAGGATCCAAGCACAAGGACGCAGCTTGCACCATCCCCCTCCGAACATGGCGGCCAAATACAATCCGTAATGTTGACGTATGAAGATTTGATCTCACGGGCAGCTATTAGAGCGAGTCCTCTGATCACTGGGACTGCAGAATCCTGGTGGTCTAGGGGAGCAGAAGGGTCACCCACACATTCCCTGGATCACAGACAATAGGAGTCCGAAACCTCTTCCCGTGCCAGATCCGCAGTATCCGAGTCCAGATCCATAGAAAGCCTTATACAATCCGATAGACCGTTGTGCAGTGCATTGTGGGACACCGGTGCTACAGACCCGACAATCCATCCAGACCCACCCAAATCGCTCTATGGTGGAGCAGAGTGAAATTCAGACTTTAACCCTTTGCCTCTGGCGGCGGAGGCGATTGTGCACACTGTATGTAGATGTATATAAAGCGAGATCCTGGTTTATGTATGAAAGTTCTATGTGATCTTTGTAATAAAATATTTAAAGTCTAATATTCTCATTATTCTGACATTTCAAGACTCATCTTCCACTCTAGTCACATCCAGAGCTGCAAGGAGATTCTTTCCAGGAGTGTCACTGCATCAAGTGCACTGGGGGTCCTCACACTGCTGTGCCATTAGCTCTGTGCATTGGACTGCTCCACAGCCCCTCAAATTAACAAGCCTTCTTCTCAGTTTTTACGTTAGTCTGTACCGGTGTGGGACTGTGAAGCAGTTTATTAGAGAGCACAGCAGTGAGGACACATCCCCTGTATGGTCCTTGAATATAAATCCATATTTCACAGTCCTGCGGCTAATAACATTCAAAGGTCTGAATACACACCTTTCCAGGGACCATACAAAATACTGACTACAGAGTGCACAGCAGTGTGGGAACACATCCGCAAAACACTTAGAAGCTACAATCCTGGAGTATAAATCCATACATCACAGTCCTGCTGCTACTAACAATATACACAAAGGTCTGATTACACATTTCTCCAGGGACAATACATAACACTGGCTGCAGAGAGCACAGAGCACAGCAGTGTGATGTCTGATTACACATCTCTCCAGGGACAATACATAACACTGGCTGCAGAGAGCACAGAGCACAGCAGTGTGAGGTCTGATTACACATCTCTCCAGGGACAATACATAACACTGGCTGCAGAGAGCACAGAGCACAGCAGTGTGAGGTCTGATTACACATCTCTCCAGGGACAGTATATAACCCTGGCTGCAGAGAGCACAGAGCACAGCAGTGTGAGGTCTGATTACACATCTCTCCAGGGACAATACATAACACTGGCTGCAGAGAGCACAGAGCACAGCAGTGTGAGGTCTGATTACACATCTCTCCAGGGACAGTATATAACCCTGGCTGCAGTCTGTATGGTCAGACCTGCTGACAGGTTCCCTCGTCTCCCTTACACCCTGTTCACACTGGGCAGATGTTCTCATCTCTAGACACCAGGACAAGTTTGTGGTTTTATTAGACACTTTATTCAGAATAATTTATAGACATTTACACAAGTTAAAACCCTGCGCCCCTGGAGGTCACTTCTTCCCCTTCTTGCTGCTCTTAGCGGCAGGTTTCTCCTCTGGGTTCTCCTCCTGCGGCTCAGTCGTCTTCTTCTTGGCCTTTTCCTTCTTGGGTTTTGCCTCTTCCTCTGCGGCCGGGGCTTTGGCTTTCGGCTTCTTTGCCGGCGCCGGGGCTTTGCTCGTCTTCTCTCCGGCGCCTTTCTTTGGTTTAGTGGCCGCTGCCTTCACCTGCAAGAGACAAATAGTCACCGACTCATAGCAGAACCCAGGAGGATAGTCACCCACTCCCCAAATTAGATTGAGTGGCATGAAGTTACCCCTCATGGCTCCAGAATGACTACAACCCCCATTATGCCCAATGTCAGTTGGTTTGCAGAGTCTGAGGCACCACAGCAACAGTGTCAAACCTGGCAGCCGACACAACACGAGTCACATTGTATCTTATGGTGGATTTCCTAAACCAGGGACATTACCTCCAGGCCCTGTGACTGGTATCATTTGTCATCCATGGCTTCCTTATTCCAAATTCAGCTGCAGATTCACAGGCTGTTACAATGTGCACTGAAACTTTCTGCTGCAGTAAGAGGGAAAGATTTGCCCTTGGACAGTGCAACAGCCTGTGACTCTGCAGCACGGAGGGGCTCTGGTAACATGCCCCAGAAACCTTCTGTAGCAGTGTTTGGGGGGGGGGGGGGGGGGGGGTTATCATGATGGGAGATTTCCTTTAGTATGGACAGACCAAGGGACTCATCCCAGGGTAGACCCCGAATACTGAAGGGCGAATACACTGGACCAGCTGGGAGTTGTGGTTCTGCAGCAGATCTCGGGTGTAGGTTGTGGCTTGTTCACCTCTGGAGCCTTTTCCTTGTCCTTTCCTTTTGCCTTTTCCTTCTCCACGTCCTCATCTGCATTAGAGAAAAGGAATATGAGAACTGAGGGGGGGGGGGGTACTGAACAGAAGCTCTGGACCAGAACCTTGGCCCAATATCAGACCCCCCCCTCCCCCCACCATGATGCGTCATGACACAGCACCGCCCCAAATACCTTTAGCTTCCCCTTTCTCAGCCTTTGGTTTCTTGGGGACCTTCTTCTTGGGCTTCTCTTTGGTCTTCTCCTTGGGTTGGACATTGGGGTCCACATTCTCGGACATTTTATCTTCACCTCCCGCTTTAGATTTGGCGCCGGGCTTCGCCAGCTGCAGAGCAGACAATAACCCCCATCAACCTATAGCATCACCACATTGACCCCTATAGGAGGTCACAGTAGACCTTGACCCAAGAGCTCACGTACCTTGAAGCGGCCGGTGGCCCCGGTAGAGCTGGAGTTTGGAGGACGGATGAGGATTCCCTTCTCAATCCCCTTGTTCAGTGCGGATCTCAGGTGGAACTTCAGCCTGACAGCGTCTACGGTGGGGTGTGCGGCCAGGATACGCGTGCGGATGGCCTGCACCGAGGTCCCCTTCCTCTCGGAGGTCTTCAGAGCTTCCACCACCATGGACAGAGTCGAGGGGTGACCCAGGAGCTTCGGTTTAGCCATCTTGGGCTTAGCTTTGGTTTCTGCTGCAGATAGAGAACATTGCTTATCCAAAACAGCGCCACATCTGGTTGTGCTTGGTATTGCTTCTAAACCCTATTCAATGTATGGGGGTGCACCAGCCAGATAGTTGAGCCTTTTGCCTCAGGCGGCACCTAAAGCATGATACAGGGAAGCATTAGGGGCCAAGTTACCCAAAACTAGGCAGGACTCTTATCCAAGACCAGCATGGGCAGGAGACACTATGGAAAGCTTCCAGGAGTAATGTGGGGGGCACTATAGCTCACCTCCAGCAGCACTCCTGGGCCAGACCCCTCATTGAAGGGATTTACAGGTATATGGTGCGCCACACTTATCCAGAGGTGGTGTCTGGTATTACAGCTCAAACCCTTTTTATTTCACTGCAGTAACAGCCACAACCCAAGGACAGGGGTTTATTCTAGGAAATCCCTTAAATACAGCACAGGAGATTATGGAACAGGCATTTCTATTGGTTGATCTTATTAGACACCACCACAAGTGCATTATCTACTCATTACCTGCAGCGCCCCCTACAGGACAAGCAGAGTAGTAATTTTAACCAGAAACCTGCATTTGACTGCATCCTGAATAATATCTGCATGTAATACTCCACATATCCTGAAGGGGCACTACAGGAAATAAACCATTTTCCTATAGCAACCCTACAGGATAAGTGGGGTATTACAGGCAGCCAGTTACACATGACCACAACCTATCCAGATATTATACAGGAGGTTCTCTACTCCATTATAGATCTGCAGAAGAACTGCAGTAAATCCACTACATGCGAACAGGACACTAGGGCCTTAATGTGCACAAAGTAATTGCACCCCAGCAAATACCAGCCCCCCCAACACACTGCAACAGCCCCCCAACACACTGCAACAGCCCCCCTCCTGTGTCCTCACCTGCAGGGACTTCCTCCTGTCCCTTCTCTGGAGCAGACGCTGCAGCAGCCACTTTCTTAGGAGCCATAATTCCTTGTCCTCTGTAGATCAGTGCCTCCTCCTGCACCCGCTGCACCTTATATGCACCCGCCGGTCCCTCCCAATCAGCTCTGATGAGGATCTATGCTGCACCTGTCCCTAATTTCACAGGTTCCTGGATTATTCTTAAAGGGGTCCTGCCCCTGTGTTGGGCTGTGGTCACACGTACCGCTAGATGTCTGTTTGTAATGTGAGGCTAGCGCACAGGGGGAGGTCCTCGGCCCGAACGCACATGCGTTTCAGAGAAACGCATGCGATTGGCTTAACAATTGCATGCGTTTCCCTGGAAACGCATGTGCGTTCGGGTCGAGGACCTCCCCCTGTGCGCTAGCGTTGCGTTATGACGGACGCTTAGCGGTACGTGTGACCGCGGCCTTAGTGCTGGGTACAGCAGAGGGTTCATGTGGTTTAAGGGCTGCAGTGACATGATGTGTTGCGGTTTTGAACCGTGACCACATGTCGCATTGCGTTTTTTAATGCGTTGGCGCATTCCAAAGGCTTTAGCCTTGATCACATGCTGAGGTTACGTTGTGTTTCCACTGCATCTGATCTGCTAAAACACAATGTAACCTCAGCATGTGATCCAGGCTGAAGGCATTTGAATGGGTCAAAAACGCATCAAAAACTGCGATGCAATGCATTGTGTGAACATGCCCTGAGGTTACATATTAGCAAGTGCGTAAGCGCAACAAAAAACGCAATGGGGGTCATTTCCTAGGGCCCGATTCGCGTTTTCCCGACGTGTTACCCGAATATTTCCGATTTGCGTTGATTTCCCCTGAAATGCCCCTGGATTGTGGCACATCGGCGCTGGCATGCACGCGACGGAAATCGGGGGGCGTGGCCGAAAGAAAACGCGACGGATTCGGAAAAACCGCCGCATTTAAAACAAAAAATCTGTCGCGGAGCTTGCACTTACCTTCACTCGGTGTATTCCAGTGCGTTCCGATGCTCTTCAGCGCAGCAGCGCCACCTGGTGGACGGCGCACGTGTGCTGCACCGTACCGCCCCCGTACAGGGCCGTGAGCCCATAGAAGTGTATGGGGGACGTATATCAGCCACATATACGTCGGCCGTATATACGTCCCTCATACTGTAGTGTGAATGTAGCCTTAATGTGATGTTTCTATTTAGATGGTAAGAAAGTTATGGAGAAGTTATGACACCGATACATGTATCATGTACAATGGGGCTCATTTACCAAGGACCAGTTTTCTGTCGGACTTTGCACATTCTTTTTGGTGCAAACTGCTTGTACATGTATAAGGAGTTTCTGCGCCATAAATGTATCGCGTGTGACCCTTTTGTAGCGCTGCTGCAATATTCCTCACGCGACACAAATAAGGAGGCGCTCCGCTGCTCAGTCAGACCATGCACCACATTTATCATGCAAAGTCCAACAGAAGTGTGTTGCACGCCACATGTTAAAGGTGCACTAAAAAAAAGTGGGGCCCTCTGTCTGGACAGTGCAGGGGGCTCCAGGTTCATGAAGAACGTGCACCAGAAATCCGGAATCTGGCGCCCCCTGCACTGTACACAGGACACTGCATATAGTACACACACAGTGAACTGCTCTTAGTAAATGTGCAGAGTAGCAGAGTATTGAATCCTTTGCTCCATGGACCCTTGTATTACCCCTTTACCCTCTACCGCCCCCTTGTGGTCACCTCAGGTATCACCCAGTATCCAAATCAATGAGTCACGAGACAGAGATTTAAGCAGGAAACGTTTTATGTGGAAATATCTTCTATAACATTGTACAGAAAATAAGAGACTACACCCGGGAAATCTTCCAGCATCCATGATCCCGGGGCTGTATCCACACGCGTGTCCCGTGTGCGTGGGGTGGCTAGCTATTCATGCACGCCTAAACCAAATCTGGCAGGTAACATTTTTCTATTTACAACATGAGATTTGTGACGGTACCACGAGGGGGGGGGGGCGCCGCGTCTTGGCTTTGTTATCGGGGAGAGGGGGGGCTGCTTTAACCCCTTCTGCCCTGGTCACCTAAAAAATACGAAACTTATACAAGATAGAAGAAATCTTACAAAATCCGTCTCCGAAGCATCAACCTGGGGAAGGAGAATGGGCAAGATGTCTGCGAGGAGGGAAGACTTTAATGACCTCTGGTGACCTCTGATGGCCTCTGATGACCTCTACCAGCATCTTGGAAGACATTCAACTTTTCCAGATTAGTAGGAAACTAATTGGGTAATTTTTGGAAGGTTGGGATGAAGAGTTTTAGCCAGGAAGAAAGAAGTTATGGGGAACCTGAGATTGGGTCTGGAGTGTAAGCTCTTGGAGCAAGAATTGGTTGTTCCTTCGGCCATTGCTTGCAGCATGTCCCCTCCTGCACCCTGTTGTGCCGCCCCCACCCCATCTCCTCGGTGGCAGGGTCATGGGTCACATCAATGAAGGGAATGGACCTGGGGCCCCTGGACTGGTGGGGCCCGGGGGTCTCCTCCCGGTTCTATACCAATATTTGATGGCAATGGGGGGGGGGGGCTGGTTAGTAGATGGGGGTCAGGTCTATCGGGTGGGGGGAACGTTTACAATTACACAAAAAGACATAATTTTTTTGGTTTTTTTCACTTGCAGAGTTCTCTTTATTACGGGTGCGGAGGGTCGGCCTATCCGTCACTACCAGACCTGCCCGAGGAAAAGCGCAGAAACCGGAAAATACCTTACAAAAATATTCTTCTCTTCTGTTGCATTGCAAAAAATTAGAGGTATGAACTGGCGGGAGGCGACACATCAACCCCCGGGAGGCGGCGGCAAAGGACGGGAGCGCAGCGTCACATTCAGTCTCTCGATTTCTTGGGGGTTGCTTTTTTTGGGACTATTTGGACTTTTCCTTTAAGATATTTACAGTCTCGAAGGAATTCTTGGTGACAAACCCCTTGGATGCCGCAAGGAGTCGTTCTTCAGCAGCGAAGGGGTTCGCAGGGGGTCGGCTGCTTCTTTCTGGAGGACAAGATGCGTGTGATGGATTGGAAAGGGGACTTTGCGTATGTCGCCGCCTTAGCGAGAAGGAGACGGGGTGGTGGGAGCTGTGAGAGGCAGCGCACCCTGAGACACCTCTGCATGAAGCTCCTATGCAGGAGACACCTGGCTGGAGGAAACAGAAGAAGCTTCTGTCTTGGAAGTGGCGGCAGAGGAAGCCTCATCATCTCCAAAGGGATTCTTACCGCAGCACAGGGTGGTGATCATGCAGTTACGGAACTGGAGGAGGAAGGAGAAGATGTCAGTGACCCATGCTTTACACTGCAGCTCAGATCTATAAGCAAATGCTTAAAGGGAACCCATCAGCAGCCGTGACCATATAGACTATGTACTGTCCCTGGAGAGAAGTGTAATCAGACCTCACACTGCTGTGCTCTGTGCTCTCTGCAGCCAGTGTTATGTATTGTCCCTGAAGAGATGTGTAATCAGACCTCACACTGCTGTGCTCTGTGCTCTCTGCAGCCAGTGTTATGTATTGTCCCTGGAGAGATGTGTAATCAGACCTCACACTGCTGTGCTCTGTGCTCTCTACAGCCAGTGTTATGTATTGTCCCTGGAGAGATGTGTAATCAGACCTCACACTGCTGTGCTCTGTGCTCTCTGCAGCCAGTGTTATGTATTGTCCCTGGAGAGATGTGTAATCAGACCTCACACTGCTGTGCTCTGTGCTCTCTGCAGCCAGTGTTATGTATTGTCCCTGGAGAGATGTGTAATCAGACCTCACACTGCTGTGCTCTGTGCTCTCTGCAGCCAGTGTTATGTATTGTCCCTGGAGAGATGTGTAATCAGATCTTACACTGCTGTGCTCTGTGCTCTCTGCAGCCAGTGTTATGTACTGTCCCTGGAGAGATGTGTAATCAGACCTCACACTGCTGTGCTCTGTGCTCTCTGCAGCCAGTGTTATGTATTGTCCCTGGAGAGATGTGTAATCATACCTCACACTGCTGTGCTCTGTGCTCTCTGCAGCCAGTGTTATGTATTGTCCCTGGAGAGATGTGTAATCAGATCTTACACTGCTGTGCTCTGTGCTCTCTGCAGCCAGTGTTATGTATTGTCCCTGGAGAGATGTGTAATTAGACCTTTGTGTATGTTGTTAGTAGGAGCAGGACTGTGATATATAGATTTATATTTCAGGATTGTAGCTTCTCCAATTGCACTAGGTGTGTCCTCACACTGCTGTGCTCTGTATACAGCTTCTTCTTAACCAGTCCCTTCTGCTCCTGGTGACTGTTGTTGTATTCATCCAAATTTCTGCAACAGCATTTTCTCATAACAGAGGGGGAGTTGCTATGTAGTACATCAATGCACAGAGCACAGCAGTGTGAGGACACGCCCCTAGTGCACTTGAAGAAGATACAATCCTGGAATATAAATCCATATTTCACAGTCCTACTGCTACTAACAACATACAAAAAGTGTTATTACATATCCATGGACAATACCTAAAACTGGCTGTACAGAGCACAGAGCACAGCAGTGTGAGGACACGCCCCCAGTGCACCTGGAGAAACTACAATCCTGGAATATAAATCCATATTTAACAGTTCTACTGCTACTTACAGGTATGATCACACAATACCTAACACTGACTGCAGAGAGCCCAGAGCACAGCAATGTGAGGACAAGCCCTTAGAGGAGCTACAATCCTGGAATGTAAATGCATATATCACAGTCCTGCTGCTACTAACAACATACACATAGGTCTGATTACACATCTCTCTAGGGGAGGGCAGCACATGGATACTGACTCTCTCCCCCTCTTTGTGACGGCCTTAGGCAGAGGCCGCAGTAGCCATACCCCGGGTGGGATGTGGAGAGGTGAAGGGTCAGGTTATGGAGGGCAGAGCTACTTACCTGCTTGTTGAGCATAATGTAGATGACAGGGTTGTAGATGGCAGAACTCTTGGCAAAGAAAGCTGGGATGGTCATGAAGACTGGGCCGAACTCGGAGCCTTGATGGGTGAAGATGTAGAAAGCGACGTAGGCGTAAGGAACCCAACAGATCAGGAAGAAGACCACCATGATGATGACCATTCTGGTGACTTCCTTCTCAGCCTTCTGGGTGGTGGCAGATTCCTGCTGCTGAGCTGCGGCCTGTGGGGCAGAAGACATAGAGGCCAATGAGGAGGCGCCTCCTAGTGGTGGGGCACTGGCATAGCCATCAGGGCCGGCGACCGTCCGCTCACCTCTTTGACTGTGCACACCAGGCGGCCATAGCAGAAGAAAATGATGATGAGGGGGATAAGGAAGTGCACAATGAACATGTAGATCACAAAGGACTCATTGTTGACCTCGGGCTTCAGGGTGTAATAGTCAACTCCACATGAGCACTGCATTCCCTCAGGGATGTATCTAGAAGAGACAATCAGCAGCATGTTATAGAGCAGGAGGAGCTGGGCACATTGTACACAGTGTCCTATCTGCAGGCAGCATGTTATAGAGCAGGAGGATCTGAGCAGATTGTACATAGTGTCCTATCTGCAGGCAGCATGTTATAGAGCATGGAGAGCTGAGGAGATTGTATACAATGTCCTATCTGCAGGTAGCATGTTATAGAGCATGGAGAGCTGAGAAGATTGTATACAATGTCCTATCTGCAGGTAGCATGTTATAGAGCAGGAGGTGCTGAGGAGATTGTATACAATGTCCTATCTGCAGGTAGCATGTTATAGAGCATGGAGAGCTGAGCAGATTGTACATAATGTCCTATCTGCAGGCAGCATGTTATAGAGCAGGAGAAGCTGAGCAGATTGTATATAGTGTCCTATCTGTAGGCAGCATGTTATAGAGCAGGAGGATCTGAGCAGATTGTACATAGTGTCCTATCTGTAGGCAGCATGTTATAGAGCAGGAAGAGCTGAGGAGATTGTATGCAATGTCTTATCTGCAGGCAGCATGTTATAGAGCAGGAGGAGCTGTGCAGATTGTACATAGTGTCCTAGCTGCTGGCAGCATGTTATAGAGCAGGAGGAGCTGAGCAGATTGTACATAGTGTCCTATCTGCAGGCAGCATGTTATAGAGCAGGAGGAGCTGAGCAGATTGTACATAGTGTCCTATATGCAGGCAGCATGATATAGAGCAGGAGGAGCTGAGCAGATTGCACATAGTGTCCTATCTGCAGGCAGCATGTTATAGAGCAGGAGGGGCTGAGCAGATTGTACATAGTGTCCTATCTGCAGGCAGCATGTTATAGAGCAGGAGGAGCTGAGCAGATTGTACATAGTGTACTACCTGCAGGCAGCATGTTATAGGACATTATGTACAATCTGCTCAGCTCTCCATGCTCTATAACATGCTGCCTGCAAACAGGACATTATGTACAATCTGCTCAGCTCCCAATGCTCTATTTGCAGGCAGCATGTTATAGAGCAGGAGGAGCTGAGCAGATTGTACACAGTGTCCTATCTGCAGAAAGCATGTTATAGAGCAGGAGGAGCTGAGCAGATTGTACATAGTGTCCCATCTGCAGGCAGTATGTTATAGAGCAGGAGGAGCTGAGCACATTATACATAGTGTCCTATCTGCAGGCATCATGGTATACAGCAGGTGGAGCTGAGCAGATTATATATAGTGTCCTATCTGCAGGCAGCATGTTATAGAGCAGGAGGAGCTGAGCAGATTGTACACAGTGTCCTATCTGCAGAAAGCATGTTATAGAGCAGGAGGAGCTGAGCAGATTGTACATAGTGTCCCATCTGCAGGCAGTATGTTATAGAGCAGGAGGAGCTGAGCACATTATACATAGTGTCCTATCTGCAGGCATCATGGTATACAGCAGGTGGAGCTGAGCAGATTATATATAGTGTCCTATCTGCAGGCAGCATGTTATAGGGCAGGAGGAGCTGAGCAGATTGTACATAGTGTCCTATCTGCAGGCAGCATGTTATAGAGCAGGAGGGGCTGAGCAGATTGTACATAGTGTCCTATCTGCAGGCAGCATGTTATAGAGCAGGAGGAGCTGAGCAGATTGTACATAGTGTCCTATCTGCAGGCAGCATGTTATAGAGCAGGAGGAACTGAGCAGATTGTACATAATGTCCTATCTGCAGGCAGCATGTTATAGAGCAGGAGGAACTGAGCAGATTGTACATAATGTCCTATCTGCAGGCAGCATGTTATAGAGCAGGAGGAGCTGAGCAGATTGTACACAGTGTCCTATCTGCAGGCAGCATGTTATAGAGCAGGATGAGCTGAGCAGATTGTACATAATGTCCTATCTGCAGGCAGCATGTTATAGAGCAGGATGAGCTGAGCAGATTGTACATAATGTCCTATCTGCAGGCAGCATGTTATAGAGCAGGAGGAGCTGAGCAGATTGTATATAGTGTCCTATCTGCAGGCAGCATGTTATATAGCAGGATGAGCTGAGCAGATTGTACATAATGTCCTATCTGCAGGCAGCATGTTATAGAGCAGGAGGAGCTGAGCAGATTGTATATAGTGTCCTATCTGCAGGCAGCATGTTATATAGCAGGATGAGCTGAGCAGATTGTACATAATGTCCTATCTGCAGGCAGCATGTTATAGAGCAGGATGAGCTGAGCAGATTGTATATAGTGTCCTATCTGCAGGCAGCATGTTATAGAGCAGGAGAAGCTGATTGAATGGTACTCAGTGTCCTATCTGCAGGCAGCATGTTATAGAGCAGGAGGAGCTGAGTGAATGGTACTCAGTGTCCTATCTGTGCATAGACATAGCTTAGATACATAGTGGAACAGACAGTATGGTATATAATAGACTTAAAGAGATTGTCAATTTTTACGAAAACATTAATGTGTCTTCCAAAAAGAAGCAGCGCCACACATGAGCACTGGCTGTGTGTGGTATTGCAATTCCAAACATCATAGTCCCTGAATTACAACAGAAGATCTGCCAGTGTTTTCCCAAGATTGCAACTCATGTCCCATCTATAGGATCTGCTGATGCTCTACTGCGAGATGGCTGAGCGCTCTCCATCCCCAGCTCACACAGGACCCCAACAGTGGGACCCCCAATCATCCTTACAATATATGGACAGATCTGCGGTCACTTACCTGGACCATCCGAAGAGAGGAGGAGCGGCACAAGCCAGAGCCATGATCCAGGTGAACACTACGCCCATGATGGCGTGGTTCTCACCAAATCGGAAGTTGGCCATGGGTTTGCAGACCACCATGTATCGCTCAACGGCCAAGACCACCAGGGACCAGAGGGCAATTTCACCTGTAAGAGAAAATTAAGGAAAATTTGGTCAACTTTGCAGATATGGAAGACGTTGTCTACTGCCCCATCAACCAGAGGTAAGTACTCACCACCGAGGGTCGCGAAGAAGCCTTCAATGTAGCAACCGGTCTGTCCGAAGACAAAGTATCCGTGCATTGAGGTGTACATGGTGACGGTGAACCCGCACAGGACCATGAAGTGGTTGGCGAACGCCAGGTTGAGCAGGATATAGTTTAGGGGTGTTCGGAGCTTCTTGTGCTGGATGGTGACGTACAAGGTCATGAAGTTGATTGGAAGCCCGAGAAGAATGAGCAGGAACATGTAAGCGCTCAGGGCGGAGTACTTCCATGGCTCTGCCAGGTAATACTGAGGGTATTCAAAGGGGCTCCGCACCACCCCTGACTTGTTGGAGTAGGGTACGTAAAAATTTGGTCCTTCTGTTCCGTTCATAGCGGCGGCTCTTTAAGGTCCTAACCCCCCCGATCTAATCAGAAAACCACCGATGTGTTTCCTCCTAAGGAAAGGCTGTGTGTACCTGGCGAAGCGGCTCTGCAGAAGGGAGCACAGCACCTCCGCTCTTTATAAGGTGCCGCCATTGCTGGTGTCAGCACCAAAGGATTTAGGTCTCCATTAAGCAGATGTAATCCACGCTAAGGTTGCAAAGTGTTAATTGGCTTCTCATAAACGTATTAAGGCTACACCTGTCCCAGCGTTAAACACCGAGAGGAAAGTGACAGCCCGACAAATCCAGGTCACCGGACCCCCAGCCCAGAGAGGAAGAGGGGCGCAGACTCAGGGGCGCAGACTATTGGGGTCACATGAAGGATAAAGCGGATATTTACCATCGCCCCTTCCTCCCCATAGACTGGAACCAGCGACATCACTCCTATTGTTTCATGCAACAATGTTATTACTGTAATGTCCCCCATGTATGTACAGCGCTGCGGAATATGAAGGCGCTACAGACATAACAATTTATTAAACATTATATTATAGTATTCCTTATGTAAAGGAGAGTCACTGTATAAGTTACATCCTGTATTATACCCCAGAGCTGCACTCACTATTCTGCTGCTGGTGCAGTCACTGTGTACATACAGGACATTACTTATCCTGTACTGATCCTGAGTTACATCCTGTATTATACTCCAGAGCTGCACTCACTATTCTGCTGCTGGTGCAGTCACTGTGTACATACATGACATTACTTATCCTGTACTGATCCTGAGTTACATCCTGTATTATACCCCAGAGCTGCACTCACTATTCTGCTGCTGGTGCAGTCACTGTGTACATACATGACATTACTTATCCTGTACTGATCCTGAGTTACATCCTGTATTATACTCCAGAGCTGCACTCACTATTCTGCTGCTGTAGTCACTGTGTACATACATGACATTACTGATCCTGTGCTCATGGATGTCCAGACTTATGGGATTTTTGGGATGGGTAGTGTATCCCAGGATTTGCTCTGCCAGGCAGATATGGAGATGGGTCGGACTCCTTTCCCTACTGTCACCTAATGGGCATCATGAATGGAGGTTTTGCTATACGTTTTCATCTACTATCATATTGCAGCTATATCACCCAGAGCTGCACTCACTATTCTGCTGATGTTATGGTGGGAATCTTGCAGACACATGGGACCAGACACATGGCTGTCATCATATAGAAATATTCAGTGTATTTGGATCCCAATCTTCCATTAGATTCTCCGTTTGCTGCAGTATGGAAGATGTTAACTCCAATCCCTCCTGAATCTGCAGCAACCTGAGTAAAGCTCCTGTAATTACTGTCCATGCAGGACTTAGGTCATTAATCCTGTCCATCATCCTGAGACAAGGGGATAAATAGCTCCACATTCTCCTTCACCGGCCCAGGGAGAGGGAACGACTACACAACCCCACAGAAACTATAAGGGTGCGTCCTGCAGGGAAGAGGCTGCAGTTACTTTCTACACAGTGCAGGGTCAGGAGGGGCTGGGATGTCTGCAGTGTAATAATATCACATGTTATGGATGATACATGGTACAGGGTCAGGAGGGGATGGGATGTCTGCAGTGTAATAATATCACATGTTATGGATGATACATGGTACAGGGTCAGGAGGGGATGGGATGTCTGCAGTGTAATAATATCACATGTTATGGATGATACATGGTACAGGGTCAGGAGGGGCCGGGATGTCTGCGGTGAAATAATATCACATGTTATGGATGATACATGGTACAGGGTCAGGAGGAGCTGGGATGTCTGCAGTGTAATGATATCACATGTTATGGATGATACATGGTACAGGGTCAGGAGGGGCCGGGATGTCTGCAGTGTAATAATATCACATGTTATGGATGATACATGGTACAGGGTCAGGAGGGGCCGGGATGTCTGCAGTGTAATAATATCACATGTTATGGATGATACATGGTACAGGGTCAGGAGGGGCCGGGATGTCTGCAGTGTAATAATATCACATGTTATGGATGATACATGGTACAGGGTCAGGAGGGGCCGGGATGTCTGCAGTGTAATAATATCACATGTTATGGATGATACATGGTACAGGGTCAGGAGGGGCCGGGATGTCTGCAGTGTAATAATATCACATGTTATGGATGATACATGGTACAGGGTCAGGAGGGGATGGGATGTCTGCAGTGTAATAATATCACATGTTATGGATGATACATGGTACAGGGTCAGGAGGGGCCGGGATGTCTGCAGTGTAATAATATCACATGTTATTGATGATACATGGTGCAGGGTCAGGAGGGGCTGGGGTGTCTGCAGTGTAATAATATCACATGTTATGGATGATACATGGTACAGGGTCAGGAGGGGCCGGGATGTCCGCAGTGTAATAATATCACATGTTATGTGTGATACATGGTACAGGGTCAGGAGGGGCCGGGATGTCTGCAGTGTAATAATATCACATGTTATGGGTGATACATGGTACAGGGTCAGGAGGGGCCGGGATGTCTGCAGTGTAATAATATCACATGTTATGGGTGATACATGGTACAGGGTCAGGAGAGGATGGGATGTCTGCAGTGTAATAATATCACATGTTATGGATGATACATGGTACAGGGTCAGGAGGGGATGGGATGTCTGCAGTGTAATAATATCACATGTTATGGATGATACATGGTACAGGGTCAGGAGGGGCCGGGATGTCCGCAGTGTAATAATATCACATGTTATGGATGATACATGGTACAGGGTCAGGAGGGGCTGGAGTGTCTGCAGTGTAATAATATCACATGTTATGGATGATACATGGTACAGGGTCAGGAGGGGATGGGATGTCTGCAGTGTAATAATATCACATGTTATGGATGATACATGGTACAGGGTCAGGAGGGGATGGGATGTCTGCAGTGTAATAATACCATTTGTTATGGATGATACATGGTACAGGGTCAGGAGGGGATGGGATGTCTGCAGTGTAATAATATCACTTGTTATGGATGATACATGGTACAGGGTCAGGAGGGGATGGGATGTCTGCAGTGTTATAATATCACATGTTATGGATGATACATGCTACAGGGTCAGGAGGGGCCGGGATGTTTGCAGTGTAATAATATCACATGTTATGGATGATAAATGGTACAGGGTCAGGAGGGGCCGGGATGTCTGCAGTGTAATAATATCACATGTTATGGATAATACATGGTACAGGGTCAGGAGGGGATGGGATGTCTGCAGTGTAATAATATCACATGTTATGGATGATACATGGTACAGGGTCAGGAGGGGCCAGGATGTCTGCAGTGTAATAATATCACATGTTATTGATGATACATGGTGCAGGGTCAGGAGGGGCTGGGGTGTCTGCAGTGTAATAATATCACATGTTATGGATGATACATGGTACAGGGTCAGAAGGGGCCGGGATGTCTGCAGTGTAATAATATCACATGTTATGGGTGATACATGGTACAGGGTCAGGAGGGGCCGGGATGTCTGCAGTGTAATAATATCACATGTTATGGGTGATACATGGTACAGGGTCAGGAGGGGCCGGGATGTCTGCAGTGTAATAATATCACATGTTATGGATGATACATGGTACAGGGTCAGGAGGGGATGGGATGTCTGCAGTGTAATAATATCACATGTTATGGATGATACATGGTACAGGGTCAGGAGGGGTCGGGATGTCTGCAGTGTAATAATATCACATGTTATGGATGATACATGGTACAGGGTCAGGAGGGGCTGGGATGTCTGCAGTGTAATAATATCACATGTTATGGATGATACATGGTACAGGGTCAGGAGGGGCCGGGATGTCTGCAGTGTAATAATATCATGTTATGGATGATACATGGTACAGGGTCAGGAGGGGCCAGGATGTCTGCAGTGTAATAATATCACATGTTATGGATGATACATGGTGCAGGGTCAGGACGGGCCGGGATGTCTGCAGTGTAATAATATCACATGTTATGGATGGTACAGGGTCAGGAGGGGCCGGGATGTCTGCAGTGTAATAATATCACATGTTATGGATGATACATGGTACAGGGTCAGGAGGGGCTGGGATGTCTGCAGTGTAATAATATCACATGTTATGGATGATACATGGTACAGGGTCAGGAGGGGTTGGGATGTCTGAAGTGTAATAATATCACGTTATGGATGATACATGGTACAGGGTCAGGAGGGGCCGGGATGTCTGCGGAGTAATAATATCACATGTTATGGATGATACATGGTACAGGGTCAGGAGGGGCCGGGATGTCTGCGGTGTAATAATATCACGTTATGGATGATACATGGTACAGGGTCAGGAGGGGCCGGGATGTCTGCAGTGTAATAATATCACATGTTATGGATGATACATGGTACAGGGTCAGGACTGGCCGGGATGTCTGCAGTGTAATAATATCACATGTTATGGATGGTACAGGGTCAGGAGGGGCCGGGATGTCTGCAGTGTAATAATATCACATGTTATGGATGATACATGGTACAGGGTCAGGAGGGGTTGGGATGTCTGAAGTGTAATAATATCACGTTATGGATGATACATGGTACAGGGTCAGGAGGGGCCAGGGTGTCTGCAGTGTAATAATATCACATGTTATGGATGATACATGGTACAGGGTCAGGAGGGGCCAGGATGTCTGCGGAGTAATAATATCACATGTTATGGATGATACATGGTACAGGGTCAGGAGGGGCCGGGATGTCTGCAGTGTAATAATATCACATGTTATGGATGATACATGGTACAGGGTCAGGAGAGGCTGGGATGTCTGCAGTGTAATAATATCACATGTTATGGATGATACATGGTACAGGGTCAGGAGGGGCCGGGATGTCTGCAGTGTAATAATATCACATGTTATGGATGATACATGGTACAGGGTCAGGAGAGGCTGGGATGTCTGCAGTGTAATAATATCACATGTTATGGATGATACATGGTACAGGGTCAGGAGAGGCTGGGATGTCTGCAGTGTAATAATATCACATGTTATGGATGATACATGGTACAGGGTCAGGAGGGGCCGGGATGTCTGCGGTGTAATAATATCACGTTATGGATGATACATGGTACAGGGTCAGGAGGGGCCGGGATGTCTGCAGTGTAATAATATCACATGTTATGGATGATACATGGTACAGGGTCAGGAGGGGCCAGGATGTCTGCAGTGTAATAATATCACATGTTATGGATGATACATGGTACAGGGTCAGGAGGGGCCGGGATGTCTGCAGTGTAATAATATCACATGTTATGGCTGATACATGGTACAGGGTCTGGAGGGGTCGGGATGTCTGCAGTGTAATAATATCACATGTTATGGATGATACATGGTACAGGGTCTGGAGGGGTCGGGATGTCTGCAGTGTAATAATATCACATGTTATGGATAATACATGGTACAGGGTCAGGAGGGGTCGGGATGTCTGCAGTGTAATAATATCACATGTTATGGATGATACATGGTACAGGGTCAGGAGGGGCCGGGATGTCTGCAGTGTAATAATATCACTTGTTATGGATGATACATGGTACAGGGTCAGGAGGGGATGGGATGTCTGCAGTGTAATAATATCACATGTTATGGATGATACATGGTACAGGGTCAGGAGGGCCCGGGATGTCTGCAGTGTAATAATATCACATGTTATGGATGATACATGGTACAGGGTCTGGAGGGGTCGGGATGTCTGCAGTGTAATAATATCACATGTTATGGATAATACATGGTACAGGGTCAGGAGGGGTCGGGATGTCTGCAGTGTAATAATATCACATGTTATGGATGATACATGGTACAGGGTCAGGAGGGGCCGGGATGTCTGCAGTGTAATAATATCACTTGTTATGGATGATACATGGTACAGGGTCAGGAGGGGATGGGATGTCTGCAGTGTAATAATATCACGTTATGGATGATACATGGTACAGGGTCAGGAGGGGTCGGGATGTCTGCAGTGTAATAATATCACATGTTATGGATGATACATGGTACAGGGTCAGGAGGGGCCAGGATGTCTGCAGTGTAATAATATCACATGTTATGGATGATACATGGTACAGGGTCAGGAGGGGCCGAGATGTCTGCAGTGTAATAATATCACATGTTATGGATGATACATGGTACAGGGTCAGGAGGGGCCGGGATGTCTGCAGTGTAATAATATCAAATGTTATGGCTGATACATGGTACAGGGTCAGGAGGGGCCGGGATGTCTGCAGTGTAATAATATCACATGTTATGGATGATACATGGTACGGGGTTAGGAGGGGCCGGGATGTCTGCAGTGTAATAATATCACATGTTATGGAGGATACATGGTACAGGGTCAGGAGGGGCTGGGATGTCTGCAGTGTAATAATATCACATGTTATGGCTGATACATGGTACAGGGTCAGGAGGGGCCAGGATGTCTTCAGTGTAATAATATCACATGTTATGCATGATACATGGTACAGGGTCAGGAGGGGCCGGGATGTCTGCAGTGTAATAATATCACATGCTATGGATGATACATGGTACAGGGTCAGGAGGGGCCGGGATGTCTGCAGTGTAATAATATCACATGTTATGGATGATACATGGTATAGGGTCAGGAGGGGCCGGGATGTCTGCAGTGTAATAATATCACATGTTATGGATGATACATGGTACAGGGTCAGGAGGGGCCGGGATGTCTGCAGTGTAATAATATCACATGTTATGGCTGATACATGGTACAGGGTCAGGAGGGGCCAGGATGTCTGCAGTGTAATAATATCACATGTTATGGATGATACATGGTACAGGGTCAGGAGGGGCCGTGATGTCTGCAGTGTAATAATATCACATGCTATGGATGATACATGGTACAGGGTCAGGAGGAGCGCGGATGTCTGCAGTACAGTAAAATATCACATTTTATAGATGATGCATGGTATAGGGTCAGGAGGGGCCGGGATGTCTGCAGTGTAATAATATCACATGTTATGGATGATACATGGTACAGGGTCAGGAGGGGCCGGGATGTCTGCAGTGTAATAATATCATGTTATGGATGATACATGGTACAGGGTCAGGAGGGGCCAGGATGTCTGCAGTGTAATAATATCACATGTTATGGATGATACATGGTGCAGGGTCAGGACGGGCCGGGATGTCTGCAGTGTAATAATATCACATGTTATGGATGGTACAGGGTCAGGAGGGGCCGGGATGTCTGCAGTGTAATAATATCACATGTTATGGATGATACATGGTACAGGGTCAGGAGGGGCTGGGATGTCTGCAGTGTAATAATATCACATGTTATGGATGATACATGGTACAGGGTCAGGAGGGGTTGGGATGTCTGAAGTGTAATAATATCACGTTATGGATGATACATGGTACAGGGTCAGGAGGGGCCGGGATGTCTGCGGAGTAATAATATCACATGTTATGGATGATACATGGTACAGGGTCAGGAGGGGCCGGGATGTCTGCGGTGTAATAATATCACGTTATGGATGATACATGGTACAGGGTCAGGAGGGGCCGGGATGTCTGCAGTGTAATAATATCACATGTTATGGATGATACATGGTACAGGGTCAGGACTGGCCGGGATGTCTGCAGTGTAATAATATCACATGTTATGGATGGTACAGGGTCAGGAGGGGCCGGGATGTCTGCAGTGTAATAATATCACATGTTATGGATGATACATGGTACAGGGTCAGGAGGGGTTGGGATGTCTGAAGTGTAATAATATCACGTTATGGATGATACATGGTACAGGGTCAGGAGGGGCCAGGGTGTCTGCAGTGTAATAATATCACATGTTATGGATGATACATGGTACAGGGTCAGGAGGGGCCAGGATGTCTGCGGAGTAATAATATCACATGTTATGGATGATACATGGTACAGGGTCAGGAGGGGCCGGGATGTCTGCAGTGTAATAATATCACATGTTATGGATGATACATGGTACAGGGTCAGGAGAGGCTGGGATGTCTGCAGTGTAATAATATCACATGTTATGGATGATACATGGTACAGGGTCAGGAGGGGCCGGGATGTCTGCAGTGTAATAATATCACATGTTATGGATGATACATGGTACAGGGTCAGGAGAGGCTGGGATGTCTGCAGTGTAATAATATCACATGTTATGGATGATACATGGTACAGGGTCAGGAGAGGCTGGGATGTCTGCAGTGTAATAATATCACATGTTATGGATGATACATGGTACAGGGTCAGGAGGGGCCGGGATGTCTGCGGTGTAATAATATCACGTTATGGATGATACATGGTACAGGGTCAGGAGGGGCCGGGATGTCTGCAGTGTAATAATATCACATGTTATGGATGATACATGGTACAGGGTCAGGAGGGGCCAGGATGTCTGCAGTGTAATAATATCACATGTTATGGATGATACATGGTACAGGGTCAGGAGGGGCCGGGATGTCTGCAGTGTAATAATATCACATGTTATGGCTGATACATGGTACAGGGTCTGGAGGGGTCGGGATGTCTGCAGTGTAATAATATCACATGTTATGGATGATACATGGTACAGGGTCTGGAGGGGTCGGGATGTCTGCAGTGTAATAATATCACATGTTATGGATAATACATGGTACAGGGTCAGGAGGGGTCGGGATGTCTGCAGTGTAATAATATCACATGTTATGGATGATACATGGTACAGGGTCAGGAGGGGCCGGGATGTCTGCAGTGTAATAATATCACTTGTTATGGATGATACATGGTACAGGGTCAGGAGGGGATGGGATGTCTGCAGTGTAATAATATCACATGTTATGGATGATACATGGTACAGGGTCAGGAGGGCCCGGGATGTCTGCAGTGTAATAATATCACATGTTATGGATGATACATGGTACAGGGTCTGGAGGGGTCGGGATGTCTGCAGTGTAATAATATCACATGTTATGGATAATACATGGTACAGGGTCAGGAGGGGTCGGGATGTCTGCAGTGTAATAATATCACATGTTATGGATGATACATGGTACAGGGTCAGGAGGGGCCGGGATGTCTGCAGTGTAATAATATCACTTGTTATGGATGATACATGGTACAGGGTCAGGAGGGGATGGGATGTCTGCAGTGTAATAATATCACGTTATGGATGATACATGGTACAGGGTCAGGAGGGGTCGGGATGTCTGCAGTGTAATAATATCACATGTTATGGATGATACATGGTACAGGGTCAGGAGGGGCCAGGATGTCTGCAGTGTAATAATATCACATGTTATGGATGATACATGGTACAGGGTCAGGAGGGGCCGAGATGTCTGCAGTGTAATAATATCACATGTTATGGATGATACATGGTACAGGGTCAGGAGGGGCCGGGATGTCTGCAGTGTAATAATATCAAATGTTATGGCTGATACATGGTACAGGGTCAGGAGGGGCCGGGATGTCTGCAGTGTAATAATATCACATGTTATGGATGATACATGGTACGGGGTTAGGAGGGGCCGGGATGTCTGCAGTGTAATAATATCACATGTTATGGAGGATACATGGTACAGGGTCAGGAGGGGCTGGGATGTCTGCAGTGTAATAATATCACATGTTATGGCTGATACATGGTACAGGGTCAGGAGGGGCCAGGATGTCTTCAGTGTAATAATATCACATGTTATGCATGATACATGGTACAGGGTCAGGAGGGGCCGGGATGTCTGCAGTGTAATAATATCACATGCTATGGATGATACATGGTACAGGGTCAGGAGGGGCCGGGATGTCTGCAGTGTAATAATATCACATGTTATGGATGATACATGGTATAGGGTCAGGAGGGGCCGGGATGTCTGCAGTGTAATAATATCACATGTTATGGATGATACATGGTACAGGGTCAGGAGGGGCCGGGATGTCTGCAGTGTAATAATATCACATGTTATGGCTGATACATGGTACAGGGTCAGGAGGGGCCAGGATGTCTGCAGTGTAATAATATCACATGTTATGGATGATACATGGTACAGGGTCAGGAGGGGCCGTGATGTCTGCAGTGTAATAATATCACATGCTATGGATGATACATGGTACAGGGTCAGGAGGAGCGCGGATGTCTGCAGTACAGTAAAATATCACATTTTATAGATGATGCATGGTATAGGGTCAGGAGGGGCCGGGATGTCTGCAGTGTAATAATATCACATGTTATGGCTGATACATGGTACAGGGTCAGGAGGCGCCAGGATGTCTGCAGTGTAATAATGTCACATGTTATGGATGATACATGGTATAGGGTCAGGAGGGGCCGGGATGTCTGCAGTGTAATAATATCACATGTTATGGATGATACATGGTACGGGGTCAGGAGGGGCCGGGATGTCTGCAGTGTAATAATATCACATGGTATGGATGATACATGGTACAGGGTCAGGAGGAGCCGGGATGTCTGCAGTGTAATAATATCACATGTTATGGATGATACATGGTACAGGGTCAGGAGGGGCGGGGATGTCTGCAGTGTAATAATATCACATGCTATGGATGATACATGGTACAGGGTTAGGAGGGGCCGGGATGTCTGCAGTGTAATAATATCACGTTATGGATGATAAATGGTACAGGGTCAGGAGGGGCCTGGATGTCTGCAGTGTAATAATATCACATGCTATGGATGATACATGGTACAGGGTCAGGAGGAGCGCGGATGTCTGCAGTACAGTAAAATATCACATTTTATAGATGATGCATGGTATAGGGTCAGGAGGGGCCGGGATGTCTGCAGTGTAATAATATCACATGTTAGGGATGATACATGGTACAGGGTCAGGAGGGGCCGGGATGTCTGCAGTGTAATAATGTCACATGTTATGGATGATACATGGTATAGGGTCAGGAGGGGCCGGGATGTCTGCAGTGTAATAATATCACATGTTATGGATGATACATGGTACGGGGTCAGGAGGGGCCGGGATGTCTGCAGTGTAATAATATCACATGGTATGGATGATACATGGTACAGGGTCAGGAGGAGCCGGGATGTCTGCAGTGTAATAATATCACATGTTATGGATGATACATGGTACAGGGTCAGGAGGGGCGGGGATGTCTGCAGTGTAATAATATCACATGCTATGGATGATACATGGTACAGGGTCAGGAGGGGCCGGGATGTCTGCAGTGTAATAATATCACGTTATGGATGATAAATGGTACAGGGTCAGGAGGGGCCTGGATGTCTGCAGTGTAATAATATCACATGTTATGGATGATACATGGTACAGGGTCAGGAGGGGCCGGGATGTCTGCAGTGTAATAATATCACATGTTATGGATGATACATGGTACAGGGTCAGGAGGGGCGGGGATGTCTGCAGTGTAATAATATCACATGCTATGGATGATACATGGTACAGGGTCAGGAGGGGCCGGGATGTCTGCAGTGTAATAATATCACGTTATGGATGATAAATGGTACAGGGTCAGGAGGGGCCTGGATGTCTGCAGTGTAATAATATCACATGTTATGGATGATACATGGTACAGGGTCAGGAGGGGCCGGGATGTCTGCAGTGTAATAATATCACATGTTATGGATGATACATGGTACAGGGTCAGGAGGGGCCGGGATGTCTGCAGTGTAATAATATCACATGTTATGGATGATACATGGTGCAGGGCCAGGAGGGGCCGGGATGTCTGCAGTGTAATAATATCACATGTTATGGATGATACATGGTACAGGGTCAGGAGGGGCCGGGATGTCTGCAGTGTAATAGTATTACATTATTGGGAATACATGGTACAGGGTCAGGAGGGGCCGGGATGTCTGCAGTGTAATAATATCACATGTTATGGATGATACATGGTACAGGGTCAGGAGGGGCCGGGATGTCTGCAGTGTAATAATATCACATGTTATGGATGATACATGGTGTATCTAATCCCATCCTGTGTGATACTGTCTGCTGAGCTAAGTATCTAATCCTATGCTGTGTGATACTGCTGAGCTGTGTATCTAATCCCATCCCGTGTGATACTGCCTGCTGAGCTGTGTATCCAATCCCATCCTGTGTGATACTGCCTGCTGAGCTAAGTATCTAATCCTCTCATGTGTGATGCGGTCTTCTTAAATGCAGAGACAAGCTTGTAGAAATTATTTAATAATTTATATAAAATATGAATAATAAACGTATACAGCTCTGCGGGTCGGTGCCGGTGATGGGGGCGCTGGCTCTAGTTCGCCTCCTCGATGGGTTTCCGGCAGTACGGGCAGCAGTTGTGCTGAAGGACAAGAAGTTCATAATCTTCTGTGTGAAACATCTAGGAGAGAGAAGAATTGTTCAATGAGATCTGTATACAAGAGCTCCCCCTAGTGGTGGTGTATAATGTGTATGTAGTGATCCCCCCCTAGTGGTGGTGTATAATGTGTATGTAGTAATCTCCCCCTAGTGGTGGTGTATAATGTGTATGTAGTGATCTCCCCCTAGTGGTGGTGTATAATGTGTATGTAGTGATCTCCCCCTAGTGGTGGTGTATAATGTGTATGTAGTGATCTCCTCCTAGTGGTGGTGTATAATGTGTATGTAGTGATCTCCCCCTAGTGGTGGTGTATAATGTGTATGTAGTGAGCTCCCCCTAGTGGTGGTGTATAATGTGTATGTAGTGATCTCCCCCTAGTGGTGGTGTATAATGTGTATGTAGTGATCTCCTCCTAGTGGTGGTGTATAATGTGTATGTAGTGAGCTCCCCCTAGTGGTGGTGTATAATCTGTATGTAGTGATCTCCCCCTAGTGGTGGTGTATAATATGTATGTAGTGATCTCCCCCTAGTGGTGGTGTATAATGTGTATGTAGTGATCTCCCCCTAGTGGTGGTGTATAATGTGTATGTAGTGATCTCCTCCTAGTGGTGGTGTATAATGTGTATGTAGTGATCTCCTCCTAGTGGTGGTGTATAATCTGTATGTAGTGATCTCCCCCTAGTGGTGGTGTATAATGTGTATGTAGTGATCTCCCCCTAGTGGTGGTGTATAATCTGTATGTAGTGATCTCCTCCTAGTGGTGGTGTATAATCTGTATGTAGTGATCTCCTCCTAGTGGTGGTGTATAATGTGTATGTAGTGAGCTCCCCCTAGTGGTGGTGTATAATGTGTATGTAGTGATCTCCCCCTAGTGGTGGTGTATAATGTGTATGTAGTGATCTCCCCCTAGTGGTGGTGTATAATGTGTATGTAGTGATCTCCCCCTAGTGGTGGTGTATAATATGTATGTAGTGATCTCCTCCTAGTGGTGGTGTATAATGTGTATGTAGTGATCTCCTCCTAGTGGTGGTGTATAATGTGTATGTAGTGATCTCCTCCTAGTGGTGGTGTATAATCTGTATGTAGTGATCTCCCCCTAGTGGTGGTGTATAATGTGTATGTAGTGATCTCCTCCTAGTGGTGGTGTATAATGTGTATGTAGTGATCTCCCACTAGTGGTGGTGTATAATCTGTATGTAGTGAGCTCCCCCTAGTGGTGGTGTATAATGTGTATGTAGTGAGCTCCTCCTAGTGGTGGTGTATAATGTGTATGTAGTGATCTCCCCCTAGTGGTGGTGTATAATGTGTATGTAGTGATCTCCTCCTAGTGGTGGTGTATAATCTGTATGTAGTGATCTCCCCCTAGTGGTGGTGTATAATCTGTATGTAGTGATCTCCCCCTAGTGGTGGTGTATAATCTGTATGTAGTGATCTCCCCCTAGTGGTGGTGTATAATCTGTATGTAGTGATCTCCCCCTAGTGGTGGTGTATAATGTGTATGTAGTGATCTCCTCCTAGTGGTGGTGTATAATGTGTATGTAGTGATCTCCTCCTAGTGGTGGTGTATAATGTGTATGTAGTGATCTCCCCCTAGTGGTGGTGTATAATGTGTATGTAGTGATCTCCCCCTAGTGGTGGTGTATAATGTGTATGTAGTGATCTCCCCCTAGTGGTGGTGTATAATATGTATGTAGTGATCTCCCACTAGTGGTGGTGTATAATGTGTATGTAGTGATCTCCTCCTAGTGGTGGTGTATAATTTGTATGTAGTGATCTCCCCCTAGTGGTGGTGTATAATGTGTATGTAGTGATCTCCCCCTAGTGGTGGTGTATAATCTGTATGTAGTGATCTCCCCCTAGTGGTGGTGTATAATATGTATGTAGTGATCTCCCACTAGTGGTGGTGTATAATGTGTATGTAGTGATCTCCTTCTAGTGGTGGTGTATAATTTGTATGTAGTGATCTCCCCCTAGTGGTGGTGTATAATGTGTATGTAGTGATCTCCCCCTAGTGGTGGTGTATAATGTGTATGTAGTGATCTCCTCCTAGTGGTGGTGTATAATGTGTATGTAGTGATCTCCTCCTAGTGGTGGTGTATAATGTGTATGTAGTGATCTCCTCCTAGTGGTGGTGTATAATGTGTATGTAGTGATCTCCCCCTAGTGGTGGTGTATAATCTGTATGTAGTGATCTCCTCCTAGTGGTGGTGTATAATCTGTATGTAGTGATCTCCCCCTAGTGGTGGTGTATAATCTGTATGTAGTGATCTCCCCCTAGTGGTGGTGTATAATGTGTATGTAGTGAGCTCCTCCTAGTGGTGGTGTATAATCTGTATGTAGTGAGCTCCCCCTAGTGGTGGTGTATAATGTGTATGTAGTGATCTCCTCCTAGTGGTGGTGTATAATGTGTATGTAGTGATCTCCCCCTAGTGGTGGTGTATAATGTGTATGTAGTGATCTCCCCCTAGTGGTGGTGTATAATCTGTATGTAGTGATCTCCTCCTAGTGGTGGTGTATAATCTGTATGTAGTGATCTCCTCCTAGTGGTGGTGTATAATGTGTATGTAGTGATCTCCCCCTAGTGGTGGTGTATAATCTGTATGTAGTGAGCTCCCCCTAGTGGTGATGTATAATGTGTATGTAGTGATCTCCCCCTAGTGGTGGTGTATAATCTGTATGTAGTGATCTCCTCCTAGTGGTGGTGTATAATCTGTATGTAGTGATCTCCTCCTAGTGGTGGTGTATAATGTGTATGTAGTGATCTCCCCCTAGTGGTGGTGTATAATGTGTATGTAGTGATCTCCTCCTAGTGGTGGTGTATAATGTGTATGTAGTGATCTCCCCCTAGTGGTGGTGTATAATGTGTATGTAGTGATCTCCTCCTAGTGGTGGTGTATAATGTGTATGTAGTGATCTCCTCCTAGTGGTGGTGTATAATCTGTATGTAGTGATCTCCCCCTAGTGGTGGTGTATAATGTGTATGTAGTGATCTCCCCCTAGTGGTGGTGTATAATGTGTATGTAGTGATCTCCCCCTAGTGGTGGTGTATAATATGTATGTAGTGATCTCCCACTAGTGGTGGTGTATAATGTGTATGTAGTGATCTCCTCCTAGTGGTGGTGTATAATGTGTATGTAGTGATCTCCCCCTAGTGGTGGTGTATAATTTGTATGTAGTGATCTCCCCCTAGTGGTGGTGTATAATGTGTATGTAGTGATCTCCCCCTAGTGGTGGTGTATAATTTGTATGTAGTGATCTCCCCCTAGTGGTGGTGTATAATCTGTATGTAGTGATCTCCTCCTAGTGGTGGTGTATAATGTGTATGTAGTGATCTCCTCCTAGTGGTGGTGTATAATGTGTATGTAGTGATCTCCTCCTAGTGGTGGTGTATAATGTGTATGTAGTGATCTCCTCCTAGTGGTGGTGTATAATGTGTATGTAGTGATCTCCCCCTAGTGGTGGTGTATAATCTGTATGTAGTGATCTCCCCCTAGTGGTGGTGTATAATCTGTAGGTAGTGATCTCCTCCTAGTGGTGGTGTATAATCTGTATGTAGTGATCTCCCCCTAGTGGTGGTGTATAATGTGTATGTAGTGAGCTCCCCCTAGTGGTGGTGTATAATCTGTATGTAGTGATCTCCCCCTAGTGGTGGTGTATAATCTGTATGTAGTAATCTCCTCCTAGTGGTGGTGTATAATGTGTATGTAGTGAGCTCCCCCTAGTGGTGGTGTATAATGTGTATGTAGTGATCTCCCCCTAGTGGTGGTGTATAATCTGTATGTAGTGAGCTCCCCCTAGTGGTGGTGTATAATCTGTATGTAGTGATCTCCTCCTAGTGGTGGTGTATAATGTGTATGTAGTGATCTCCCCCTAGTGGTGGTGTATAATCTGTATGTAGTGATCTCCTCCTAGTGGTGGTGTATAATCTGTATGTAGTAATCTCCTCCTAGTGGTGGTGTATAATGTGTATGTAGTGAGCTCCCCCTAGTGGTGGTGTATAATCTGTATGTAGTGATCTCCTCCTAGTGGTGGTGTATAATCTGTATGTAGTGATCTCCTCCTAGTGGTGGTGTATAATCTGTATGTAGTGATCTCCCCCTAGTGGTGGTGTATAATCTGTATGTAGTGATCTCCTCCTAGTGGTGATGTATAATGTGTATGTAGTGATCTCCTCCTAGTGGTGGTGTATAATCTGTATGTAGTGATCTCCTCCTAGTGGTGGTGTATAATCTGTATGTAGTGAGCTCCTCCTAGTGGTGGTGTATAATCTGTATGTAGTGATCTCCTCCTAGTGGTGGTGTATAATCTGTATGTAGTGATCTCCTCCTAGTGGTGGTGTATAATCTGTATGTAGTGAGCTCCTCCTAGTGGTGGTGTATAATCTGTATGTAGTGAGCTCCTCCTAGTGGTGGTGTATAATCTGTATGTAGTGATCTCCTCCTAGTGGTGGTGTATAATCAGTATGTAGTGAGCTCCCCCTAGTGGTGGTGTATAATCTGTATGTAGTGAGCTCCTCCTAGTGGTGGTGTATAATCTGTATGTAGTGATCTCCCCCTAGTGGTGGTGTATAATCGGTATGTAGTGAGCTCCCCCTAGTGGTGGTGTATAATGTGTATGTAGCGATCTCCCCCTAGTGGTGGTGTATAATGTGTATGTAGTGATCTCCTCCTAGTGGTGGTGTATAATGTGTATGTAGTGATCTCCCCCTAGTGGTGGTGTATAATGTGTATGTAGTGATCTCCCCCTAGTGGTGGTGTATAATGTGTATGTAGTGATCTCCCCCTAGTGGTGGTGTATAATATGTATGTAGTGATCTCCCCCAAGTGGTGGTGTATAATATGTATGTAGTGATCTCCCTCTAGTGGTGGTGTATAATGTGTATGCAGTGAGCTCCCCCTAGTGGTGGTGTATAATGTGTATGTAGTGAGCTCCCCCTAGTGGTGGTGTATAATGTGTATGTAGTGAGCTCCCCCTAGTGGTGGTGTATGATCTGTATTCCACATACCTGGAAGCAGGAGGGGCACATGGTGATGGAGACGTCGGGGAGCAGGGATCGGTAGTATTGCCACTTCAGGGGTTTGGGCCAGCGCTTCACCATGACGTCCCGCCGGCTCATAGACCTCAGGACGGCGCGACTCACAACCACAGGGACAAACTCGGAGCCGCCCTGCTGCAGAGAACAGGGAGGAAAGGACCTCAGATGGGTCTCTTAAAGGGACGTGCGTGTAACCCAAATGTCTGATCTATGGGGTTCCTGATCACTTACAGGAGATCCCACGTCCATCTCTAGGCATGAGACATATATTAATGGAGAATCATTAAAGGGGTTGTTCCCTATTTTGGGGTCCTGACCCTTCATGACACCCGAATATCTCACCTCGAAGCTCAGCTTTGCAGTGAAGGGGTCGTCGTCCAGGGTCACGTCGTCCTCGTCCAGGCGCAGGGTCTGTGTGTCTGGCATCGGGGGTTAAGGTTATAGGGAATGTAATGTCAGTATATACACGTGGCCTGGACGTGGTATATACCGTGGTATACACTGGAGGCAGGTATTCTATACAGACATGTGACCTGCCCTGGCTGATTCCAGAGAGCAGCAGCTGAGTGAAGGATACCGGCTGAGGACATCTCCTGCCATTTGTCTTTATTGGGGTCACTTCTCGGGGCTTCCAGGTCAATGAGGGACGTGGCCTCTTCATCCGAAATCCCTTCCTCCAGGTAAAATTCCACCAGAGGCAAAACTTCTGCAACCAGAGAGACAGAAGATACCGGGGGGTCCCATCAGCTTCATCACCCGGCACAGCGGCAGGAAAGGGGGCGACACCGGGCGATGAACCTGGACGCGTCCATTCAACTCAGACTAAGCCTAAAACTCAAATCAGCTTCAAAGGTGAAAGGTAAATCCTGCAAAACCTGCTGCTGAGTGTGAGGATGAGGGATGAGCGCTACAGAGGAGGAGGCTGCACCCCCCGTATACCTGCAGGGGGGAGGCTACAGAGGAGGAGGCTGCACCCCCCATATACCTGCAGGAGGAGGAGGCTACAGAGGAGGAGGCTGCACCCCCCATATACCTGCAGGAGGGGAGGCTACAGAGGAGGAGGCTGCACCCCCCATATACCTGCAGGAGGAAGAGGCTACAGAGGAGGAGGCTGCACCCCCCATATACCTGCAGGAGGAGGGGCTACAGAGGAGGAGGCTGCACCCCCCATATACCTGCAGGAGGAAGAGGCTACAGAGGAGGAGGCTGCACCCCCCATATACCTGCAGGAGGAGGGGCTACAGAGGAGGAGGCTGCACCCCCCATATACCTGCAGGAGGAGGAGGCTACAGAGGAGGAGGCTGCACCCCCCATATACCTGCAGGAGGGGAGGCTACAGAGGAGGAGGCTGCACCCCCCATATACCTGCAGGAGGAGGAGGCTACAGAGGAGGAGGCTGCACCCCCCATATACCTGCAGGAGGAGGAGGCTACAGAGGAGGAGGCTGCACCCCCCATATACCTGCAGGAGGGGAGGCTACAGAGGAGGAGGCTGCACCCCCCATATACCTGCAGGTGGGGGGGGGCTACAGAGGAGGAGGCTGCACCCCCATATACCTGCAGGGAGGGGGGGGGCTATAGAGGAGGAGGCTGCACCCCCCATATACCTGCAGGAGGGGAGGCTACAGAGGAGGAGGCTGCACCCCCCATATACCTGCAGGAGGGGGGGTGGCTACAGAGGAGGAGGCTGCACCCCCCATATACCTGCAGGGAGGGGGGGGGCTATAGAGGAGGAGGCTGCACCCCCCATATACCTGCAGGAGGGGAGGCTACAGAGGAGGAGGCTGCACCCCCCATATACCTGCAGGAGGGGGGGGGGGGCTATAGAGGAGGAGGCTGCACCCCCCATATACCTGCAGGAGGGGAGGCTACAGAGGAGGAGGCTGCACCCCCCATATACCTGCAGGAGGGGAGGCTACAGAGAAGGAGGCTGCACCCCCCGTATACCTGCAGGAGGGGAGGCTACAGAGGAGGAGGCTGCACCCCCCCATATACCTGCAGGAGGGGGGGGGCTACAGAGGAGGAGGCTGCACCCCCCATATACCTGCAGGGAGGGGGGGAGGCTACAGAGGAGGAGGCTGCACCCCCCATATACCTGCAGGAGGGGGGGGGGGCTACAGAGGAGGAGGCTGCACCCCCCATATACCTGCAGGAGGAGGGAGGCTACAGAGGAGGAGGCTGCACCCCCCATATACCTGCAGGGGGGAGGCTACAGAGGAGGAGGCTGCACCCCCCATATACCTGCAGGGGGGAGGCTACAGAGGAGGAGGCTGCACCCCCATATACCTGCAGGGAGGGGGGGAGGCTACAGAGGAGGAGGCTGCACCCCCCATATACCTGCAGGAGGAGGGAGGCTACAGAGGAGGAGGCTGCACCCCCCATATACCTGCAGGGGGGAGGCTACAGAGGCTGCACCCCCCATATACCTGCAGGGAGGGGGGGAGGCTACAGAGGAGGAGGCTGCACCCCCCATATACCTGCAGGGGGGGGGGCTACAGAGGAGGAGGCTGCACCCCCCATATACCTGCAGGAGGGGGGGGGCTACAGAGGAGGAGGCTGCACCCCCCATATACCTGCAGGAGGGGGGGGAGGCTACAGAGGAGGAGGCTGCACCCCCCATATACCTGCAGGGAGGGGGGGAGGCTACAGAGGAGGAGGCTGCACTCCCCATATACCTGCAGGAGGGGGGGGGGAGGCTACAGAGGAGGAGGCTGCACCCCCCATATACCTGCAGGAGGGGGGGCTACAGAGGAGGAGGCTGCACCCCCCATATACCTGCAGGGAGGGGGGGAGGCTACAGAGGAGGAGGCTGCACTCCCCATATACCTGCAGGAGGGGGGGGGAGGCTACAGAGGAGGAGGCTGCACCCCCCATATACCTGCAGGAGGGGGGGCTACAGAGGAGGAGGCTGCACCCCCCATATACCTGCAGGAGGGGGGGGGGGCTACAGAGGAGGAGGCTGCACCCCCCATATAGCTGCAGGAGGGGGGGGGGCTACAGAGGAGGAGGCTGCACCCCCCATATACCTGCAGGGAGGGGGGGGGAGGCTACAGAGGAGGAGGCTGCACTCCCCATATACCTGCAGGAGGGGGGGGGAGGCTACAGAGAAGGAGGCTGCACCCCCCATATACCTGCAGGAGGGGGGGCTACAGAGGAGGAGGCTGCACCCCCCATATACCTGCAGGAGGGGGGGGGCTACAGAGGAGGAGGCTGCACCCCCCATATACCTGCAGGAGGGGGGGGGGAGGCTACAGAGGAGGAGGCTGCACCCCCCATATAGCTGCAGGAGGGGGGGGGGGCTACAGAGGAGGAGGCTGCACCCCCCATATACCTGCAGGAGGGGGGGGGCTACAGAGGAGGAGGCTGCACCCCCCATATACCTGCAGGAGGGGGGGGGCTATAGAGGAGGAGGCTGCACCCCCCATATACCTGCAGGAGGGGAGGCTACAGAGGAGGAGGCTGCACCCCCCATATACCTGCAGGAGGGGAGGCTACAGAGGAGGAGGCTGCATCCCCCATATACCTGCAGGGAGGGGAGGCTACAGAGGAGGAGGCTGCACCCCCCATATACCTGCAGGGAGGGGGGGGCTACAGAGGAGGAGGCTGCATCCCCCATATACCTGCAGGAGGGGAGGCTACAGAGGAGGAGGCTGCACCCCCCATATACCTGCAGGAGGGGAGGCTACAGAGGAGGAGGCTGCACCCCCCATATACCTGCAGGAGGGGGGGGAGGCTACAGAGGAGGAGGCTGCACCCCCCATATACCTGCAGGAGGGGGGGGGGGCTACAGAGGAGGAGGCTGCACCCCCCATATACCTGCAGGAGGGGGATGAGCGCTACAGAGGAGGAGGCTGCACCCCCCTTATACCTGCAGGAGGGGAGGCTACAGAGAAGGAGGCTGCACCCCCCATATACCTGCAGGAGGGGAGGCTACAGAGGAGGAGGCTGCATCCCCCATATACCTGCAGGGAGGGGAGGCTACAGAGGAGGAGGCTGCACCCCCCATATACCTGCGGGGGGGAGGCTACAGAGGAGGAGGCTGCACCCCCCATATACCTGCAGGGAGGGGGGGGGGCTACAGAGGAGGAGGCTGCACCCCCCATATACCTGCAGGAGGGGGGGGGGGCTACAGAGGAGGAGGCTGCACCCCCCATATACCTGCAGGGGGGGGGGGCTACAGAGGAGGAGGCTGCACCCCCCATATACCTGCAGGGGGGGGGGGCTACAGAGGAGGAGGCTGCACCCCCCATATACCTGCAGGAGGGGGGGGCTACAGAGGAGGAGGCTGCACCCCCCATATATCTGCGGGGGGGAGGCTACAGAGGAGGAGGCTGCACCCCCCATTTACCTGCAGAAGCCTGAGGCTGCACTGCTGAGGACCTGTGAGGACACTTCCCTCTTCCATCAGGTGCAGTGAGTGAATCTGTGTGATGCCACTAGTGTCCTGTGGCCGTGTATGTGTATTACACCCGGGTCACTGCTCTGTGCAGTTTGAGATTTTTGTGAATCCAATAGAGACCAGTGTGGCACTGTATGGGTTAATGCCTCGTCTCTCTGGACGGTCAGGACACAGCACAATGGGTCTATATCTAGGGGTCCTGGGTGCTGAGTGAGGGTCTGGCAGAACCTCTGACTATATATAGAGGTAAGTGACAGACGTATCACTAAACCCTGTTGTGCGGATTAGGGAGGATTAACCTACTGTCCTGTAATTAATGCTGTGTGTGTCATATAATACCGCACATTCCTTTCTCCCAGTATCCGGACATGACAGATGGGAAAAGGGGGGATAATGGAGACCCTCAAAAGGTTTATCACAACTTTCAAACCGCCAGCGGGGTCCTTGTGTGTATGTTGTGTCCCTGTAGCCGTGCCGGATATTCTCCGATACAGACATCCAAATCCTCTGCTTCTCCTTATACATGGCAAAATTCCATTTGCATGCACCCAACACTAGGGGGAGCTCTCTGTATACAGATTTATACAGCTCCCATAGTGAGCTCATAGGAGAGCTCCCCCTAGTGGTCCATCCATGACCCACACTCATGTCCAGGCTTACAGGGGTCCCTTATATCCACATCATGTTCTACTCATGTTCAGTGTGTGTCCAGGGGAGGACTACAAGTCCCAGCGGTGCGACAGACATGTAAACAATGGAAGACGGATAGAGAAGAATAATAAATCCAGAGCTGCGTGCGTCCGCGGGGCTTCTAGATCTGTAACGATTACAAGATGTCTGGTGTGTACCGTGCGTGTAAGAATGTCTCCGATATCCCCCCGCCATATGGATATGGTTTACCCCGCGTATTTGTATACATGTCTTGTGGGGGCCGTCATGGCGGAGAGAGACAGGGGCGCGCGCCTACAGCCGGATATTGGGGGATAGAAGAACAATAAGTCGTGCGGTTTCCTTATAGAGCTGTAACATTAATGAACGAGAAAGCAAAATAAGAACCGTCAGCAGCTGCTCCAACGCACCGGACACGTATAGAGGCCACGCCGGGACCCTGCAGTGATGTATACATGTACCATATACGCAGTGATGTATACTACACGGTCTCTGCAGTGATGTATATTACACGGTCTCTGTGTCCCCGCAGTGATGTATATTACACGGTCTCTGTGTCTCTGCAGTGATGTATATTACACGGTCTCTGTGTCTCTGCAGTGATGTATATTACACGGTCTCTGTGTCTCTGCAGTGATGTATATTACACGGTCTCTGTGTCTCCGCAGTGATGTATATTACACGGTCTCTGTGTCCCTGCAGTGATGTATATTACACGGTCTCTGTGTCCCTGCAGTGATGTCTATTACACGGTCTCTGTGTCCCTGCAGTGATGTCTATTACACGGTCTCTGTGTCCCTGCAGTGATGTATATTACACGGTCTCTGTGTCCCTGCAGTGATGTATATTACACGGTCTCTGTGTCCCCGCAGTGATGTATATTACACGGTCTCTGTGTCTCTGCAGTGATGTATATTACACGGTCTCTGTGTCTCTGCAGTGATGTATATTACACGGTCTCTGTGTCTCTGCAGTGATGTATATTACACGGTCTCTGTGTCCCTGCAGTGATGTATATTACACGGTCTCTGTGTCTCCGCAGTGATGTATATTACACGGTCTCTGTGTCTCCGCAGTGATGTATATTACACGGTCTCTGTGTCCCTGCAGTGATGTATATTACACGGTCTCTGTGTCCCTGCAGTGATGTCTATTACACGGTCTCTGTGTCCCTGCAGTGATGTATATTACACGGTCTCTGTGTCCCTGCAGTGATGTATATTACACGGTCTCTGTGTCTCTGCAGTGATGTATATTACACGGTCTCTGTGTCTCCGCAGTGATGTATATTACACGGTCTCTGTGTCTCTGCAGTGATGTATATTACACGGTCTCTGTGTCTCTGCAGTGATGTATATTACACGGTCTCTGTGTCTCCGCAGTGATGTATATTACACGGTCTCTGTGTCTCTGCAGTGATGTATATTACACGGTCTCTGTGTCCCCGCAGTGATGTATATTACACGGTCTCTGTGTCTCTGCAGTGATGTATATTACACGGTCTCTGTGTCTCTGCAGTGATGTATATTACACGGTCTCTGTGTCTCCGCAGTGATGTATATTACACGGTCTCTGTGTCTCTGCAGTGATGTATATTACACGGTCTCTGTGTCTCTGCAGTGATGTATATTACACGGTCTCTGTGTCTCCGCAGTGATGTATATTACACGGTCTCTGCAGTGATGTATATTACACGGTCTCTGTGTCTCTGCAGTGATGTCTATTACACGGTCTCTGTGTCTCTGCAGTGATGTATATTACACGGTCTCTGTGTCTCTGCAGTGATGTATATTACACGGTCTCTGTGTCCCCGCAGTGATGTATATTACACGCTCTCTGTGTCTCCGCAGTGATGTATATTACACGGTCTCTGTGTCTCTGCAGTGATGTATATTACACGGTCTCTGTGTCTCTGCAGTGATGTATATTACACGGTCTCTGTGTCTCCGCAGTGATGTATATTACACGGTCTCTGCAGTGATGTATATTACACGGTCTCTGTGTCTCTGCAGTGATGTCTATTACACGGTCTCTGTGTCTCTGCAGTGATGTATATTACACGGTCTCTGTGTCTCTGCAGTGATGTATATTACACGGTCTCTGTGTCTCCGCAGTGATGTATATTACACGGTCTCTGTGTCTCTGCAGTGATGTATATTACACAGTCTGTGTCTCTGCAGTGATGTATATTACACGGTCTCCGTCTCCGCAGTGATGTATATTACACGGTCTCTGTGTCTCTGCAGTGATGTCTATTACACGGTCTCTGTGTCCCCGCAGTGATGTATATTACACGGTCTCTGTGTCTCTGCAGTGATGTATATTACACGGTCTCTGCAGTGATGTCTATTACACGGTCTCTGTGTCCCCGCAGTGATGTATATTACACGGTCTCTGTGTCTCTGCAGTGATGTATATTACACGGTCTCTGTGTCTCTGCAGTGATGTATATTACACGGTCTCTGCAGTGATGTATATTACACGGTCTCTGTGTCCCTGCAGTGATGTATATTACACGGTCTCCGCAGTGATGTATATTACACGGTCTCTGTGTCTCCGCAGTGATGTATATTACACGGTCTCTGTGTCCCTGCAGTGATGTATATTACACGGTCTCCGCAGTGATGTATATTACACGGTCTCCGCAGTGATGTATATTACACGGTCTCTGTGTCTCTGCAGTGATGTATATTACACGCTCTCTGTGTCTCTGCAGTGATGTATATTACACGGTCTCTGCAGTGATGTATATTACACGGTCTCTGTGTCCCTGCAGTGATGTATATTACACAGTCTCTGTGTCCCTGCAGTGATGTATATTACACGGTCTCTGTGTCTCCGCAGTGATGTATATTACACGGTCTCTGTGTCTCTGCAGTGATGTATATTACACGGTCTCTGTGTCTCTGCAGTGATGTATATTACACGGTCTCTGTGTCTCTGCAGTGATGTATATTACACGGTCTCTGTGTCTCTGCAGTGATGTATATTACACGGTCTCTGTGTCTCTGCAGTGATGTATATTACACGGTCTCTGTGTCTCTGCAGTGATGTATATTACACGGTCTCTGTGTCTCTGCAGTGATGTATATTACACGCTCTCTGTGTCTCTGCAGTGATGTATATTACACGGTCTCTGTGTCTCTGCAGTGATGTATATTACACGGTCTCTGTGTCTCCGCAGTGATGTATATTACACGCTCTCTGTGTCTCTGCAGTGATGTATATTACACGCTCTCTGTCTCCGCAGTGATGTATATTACACGGTCTCTGTGTCTCCGCAGTGATGTATATTACACGCTCTCTGTGTCTCCGCTGTGATGTATATTACACGGTCTCCGTCTCCGCTGTGATATACATTACACGGTTACACATGATGTATCCATTACACCATCAGAACTCACCATAGGTGGATGCAGAGAAGACAAATTGCTGCCTGCAGTTGATGCACACGTTCCCCAGGTTGTTCAGGAAGGGATTGTTGGTTGAGCAGCGGTAACACATGGGGACCAGCTCCTGCAGGGAGACACAAAGTGACGGGTGAGATGTCTGTGTACTGGGCATATACTTATTATACATCATCACACACAGTAACACCCCAGAGCTGGCAGCCGCAACTTCTCCCATGATCCGGAGCCAGAAAATTTGTAGGGAAATATCCTTCAGCTCCTCTACAAATTGTGCTGGCGAGTTCTCCCCATAATATCCTGGCATCGCGTCGCAGACTCCCTTGAAAAGAAAACTTTGTACAAAGGCTATAAACCACCTAATGCCAAGTGTACGGCTTAGTCTTGCTTTTAGGAGTCTTTGATGCTCTTCCCCTTAGGCCCTGCACTAGGTCCTGCCGATCTGCTAATGGTGTCCCTTTAGGCTTTACCAAATGACATGTGCAGCCAGAGCTGCTGTGACCCAAAGTAACATGACAGCAAAATCTGCAATGTCCTGCGCTACAGCCAGACGTGCAGAGGGTCTTAGTAGCCCCTATAAGAGACCAGTGCTGGGGGCCTGGAGCTCAGCAGATTGATCTATATATAAGGTGGCTATAAGAGGTGTAGGAGATCTGGGTTACATGGGACGATGGGATGAGTAGTCCTTGTGGAAACAATGCGAATGATAGCTGCTCATCCATTACTACACCACGACTCTCCCCAGGCCTGGGCTGTCCCCGAGGGTATCCTGACATTCCAGAGCCACTTATTAAAGCGGACAAATCTCCGTATAAATCAGAGACGTTGGCAGCTGGAAATGACACCGCAGCCGGGACCTTGAGTGTAACTTTACTACGAGACGAGTGCGGGACGCTCTGCCAACACTCCCCGAGTTCTTTATGACCTTAAAAATCTTGTGTGTAATTCTCTGGCAAGCGGGAGCGCTTAATGGAAACAGATGTGCGCCCGTTAACCCCCTCTGTGCCGCGGCCCAATTACCTAATGATTTATTCTAGGTGAGCTCCGCATCTCCAGCCGTTTATTTGGATAAGCGCGGAGCAGATGACAGTGTTTATGTTAGCATTAAACAAGCCCTTCCGAGGTAATAAGCCCTGGAAGTGGTCCGATCCGCCAGAGATACTCTCATCTCAATTAAAGGGATAAAGGAAGGGGAGGGGGGGAGGTTATAAGCCTCAGGGCAAATATTCCCCATTATGTGCCCTAATCCGTCGGAAAATCAAATGAGCAACTTTATGTATCCGGCAAATCCATGCCAAGTTATACAACCGACTGCAGATCCACATATATATATTATGCCACAGAGCAGAACCAAACTCACTGGCGCAGCTATGGCACAAAGGAGCATAAATCTACCCAGAAGCCACCTGGGCACTAGTGATAGGAAGTCCGGCTCTTCTTAGTGAGCCGACTCATTAGCCTCCGCTCACTAAGAAGAGCCGGCTCTTCTGGATCCTGAACGGCTCCCCATTAAATATATAATAGGGAGACGCAAGTCAATCAGTCACCGGACACCACTCCACTTTTAACTTGATTTTATCGAATTAAAGGGGGCGTGGTGAGCCATTTAGGGGCGTGGTTTAGTGAGCCCACTCATGTCGTTCACGTCAATGAACCGGCTATGTGCCGGCTCGTTCTCAAAAGACCCATCACTACTGAGCACAGGACATGAAGCTCCACCAAGGCATCTACTGCCATGTGATAAGAGGAGGTGACATGTAAGTGATAAATATTCTGACTGTATATGAAGGGTAAGATAAGATGCTATTGGCCAGGCAGCTGTGCGGTGCCCCCCGGTGGTCAGGTGTGATTTGTGTATAGTATTTTTCGGCATCTTGGTGCAGGAGCACATCTGATTTGCTGTAATGTGCATCTGAAGTCAGTAACTGAAGCACGTGCCTGGACGTTACCATTTCCAGGAGAACATTCAGAATCTGTCCGATGCCGAGCTCCAACCCGCAGTGGAAGAATGATCTCCATGTATCCTAAATAGCACCAGGCGTTCACATGCATTTTTAATTTACATGGCGGCCATATTTATAGCGCAGCATACTGCGGCTTATTGTGCTGGAAATACTCCAGGAACATTGATCTGATGCCACAGAAGTCACGAGGGCTGATCACTAATGAAATACAGAGAGATAAATGTGTTTCATATACTCCCCTACTGTATTACAGACTATGACATCATGGAGCCCATCTACTTCTGCCTACAACTGGGTAGTAACAAATTATCAATCAGATTATCAATATGTCCTAAATATAGTGACAAGCAATGGAGTTTGTATCATCCAGAAAATACGGTTATCTCTCTGCAGATTGACAGGCCACATTACACATCTACGGACTGTAGACTGGGAAGCAGAGTGGTACATAGGGGCAATCCAGGGATCCATGTAATATTAATGTGAAAGTAGCATCTTATTTTCCTGCAGAGAGAATGACGTAGTGACCGCAGCAGAGACATCACACTGTCAGGCATTTAAACTGAACCTGTCATCAGGATTTCACACTGTAACCTAATATCTCTTTAATACAAATTCCCAATCTGCTTTTATAATTAACATCACTGCTTCCACTCGCTTTTAGTTGCTAAAAGTATACCTGGCTCCCTGCCAGCAAACTGCAGCGAGTCACCGAGTCATCATCATTATCTGCTCACTGCTCTTACAAATCTGCTGCCTCCTCCACTCTCACGCAGACATGAGATGACTCAATGCTGCAAGCAAGTCTATGTTAGCTCACGTCTACATGACTTGGGAGGAAGCAGAAGAGTTGTAAGAGCAGTGAGCAGATAATGATGATGACTCGGTGACTCGATGCAGTTTGCTGGCAGGGAGCCAGGTATACTTTTATCAACTAAAAGGGAGTGGAAGCACTTTTAGTTGATGTTAATTATAATGATGTTAATTATAAATGTTAATGGTAATTATAAAAGCAGATTGGGAATTTGTATCACAGAGACAATGGGAACCTGTAATATCTGATGAGAGGTTCACTTTAATAAGTGCCATTGTTGCAGGACACGTGAATAGAGAGTACTACGATTTACACTTTGACTATTACTTGGATCCATAGACTATGGATAATCCCGTTCCTGTAGACTGGCATTTATCACACAATGTACATCTCTTACCTCACTGTCATGGAACGGCTTGGACCGAATAGTCAGAATTCCAAGTTCAATAGACTCCTGAAATTTACTGGGAATGCGGAGCCCTTGGAGTCTCTCATACACATGCCGGGCAAGCTTATAGGCACCCAGGGCCTTGCTCTGTTTGGCCAATGTGTACAATGTGTTCCTGATGCCTTGTGTCAAGGAAGATCACAGCGGAGGGAACATGTTTCATGGCTCTTTCAAGATTTAGAATGATTTGGCTGCTCCTTCTGTAATAGCGCCACACATGAGCACAGGCTGTGTATGGTACTACTGCTGCACTCAGGTCATGTCTAGTGCCAAGCTGCAATACCTGACACAGCCTATAGACAGGCGTGGTGCTGTATTTATGAAGAAAGAAGCCATGTTTTTGTAATCTTGGACACCCCAGCTCATGATAGGACTCGGGAATTAATAACTGGGACGCCCGGATAACAAGAACTGAAATAAAGGATACACTTTGGATATTCCCAAAGGACTTTCTTTGGTCAGACTGTGAAGCAGGAATCTGGAAATATTGAATAACGTTTCTGGTAAGTGAGAACTGAAGGGTTCGTCCTGAAATAAAACAGATGATAATAATAAATCCAAAATCTCCTCAATAAAAGAGGATCAGGACACTTTTATAGCTTTTAGAATCTATTAAAGGGGCGTTCCAGGTTCACAGGTAAACCCCTGATGCAAAGGAATGTCTACTCACCTTGCGCTGGTTCCTAGACCATAAGTATTGGGGGTCACATGGCTGCTACGCTTAAGCACTATCCCTACAGTGAATACTGATTGGACGCAGCAGTCATGTGATCGCTGACAATACCTGCCCAGCTGCCAGTGTAAATAGTGACCACAGGGTCTACACTGTGGGATTGGAGAACCTGAGCAATCCATGGATGCTCAGGGGAGTGATGATGCTGAGGGTTGTAGTTATTCGGCTGTGACCCCTTACTCACCGTGTATCTCTGGATGGAGTGGTAGGCATGGTAGAGTTCAGCCAGATGCTGGAAGTAGTGAAACTTTTGCAGCATGGAGTCCTGCTTCTCCTCATTATCTACAGGAAGGAATTAACACAACATGAAGCTCCCAGTAAAACCTGCAGATTGTTATGTCCACCAGATCTGTTATTAATGAACCGCGCTGGAACATCACTGAAGGGCAACAAACAATCTCTTACATCTCACTTTATGTTGAGTGAATGGGAAGTGTAAAGGGGGTTTAAGTCCTAAACATCCAGGACTCCATCATTAATCTTGATGCACGTATAACATGTAACCAGAGGCCACACATGTGCAATGCTCAGAGCTACGGCTTATGGGATGTGCATGTGACAGCCCACTGTACTGTCACTGATCACAGCCTAAGGACACCTTCTCACCTTGTGCAATATCAAGACACTGCATGGACAGCATCCAGTAGTAATAAGATGCGTCATTAAATCTGCTTTCCACTACGGCATTGTGGGTAAGCTGCTCGAGCACCCTGACAGCTTCATCCTGGCGGCCGGCTTTGTGGAAGGCTATTAAAAAAGAAAGACAGACACAGTGAGAAGTGGACACCAATGAGAGGAGCGGCCGCCGCACCATACACATCTATACCCTCCGCAGTGTGATAGAGTCACAGGACACTGAATACCTTTCTGGGCCTCTTCAAAGCGGTCATTCTCTGCCAGCCACTGGGCATATGGGACATAGACCTCGTCCTTGTATTCTGGATATTTCTCTACTAAAGAAAATGCCTACAAATAGACATTGATACTGTAAGCACAGGGTCATCCAGCAGAATACAGAAGTGTTGTATAGTAAGGAATACATTCATTCATTGTCCTTTGCAAGTCTCCTACCCGAGCACTGGGAGAATGTAGTTAATTGTTCCAATAGCCATTTAGTAGAAACTGTCATCACTGACCATGTAACACTAAGACCACAAACACCTCTGCGACAGTACTGTACAAGTAACGATTGTAAATGGGGTCTGGCTCCTAAATCGCAAGCTTAAAAGGACCTTTACCACCAGGTTTACTGAAGGTAGATGTCCAAACTTACATGCTCGTCCTTTACTCTAGGGCAGTGGTGGCGAACCTATGGCACTGGTGCCAGAGGTGGCACTCAGAGCCCTTTCTGTGGGCACTCAGGCCATCATCAGAGAGGACTCCAGGTATCTTCCTGCAGTCCCAGGCAGCCCAGGACTTGCTGTGCACAAAGCTATTTTAAGGTAACAGTGCTACCTGGGACTACTGGTGGAGTGGGAAAGTGTTGACAGATCTCGATTATCATTGTAGCTCCTGCCGCAGCCCTGACAATTCTTCCTGTTTATGGGACCCTGGAGCAAAGCTACAATGATCATCCAAATTTCTTCTATTTTCTGCTTTATTGGTGTTCTCAGATGCTGTTATGAATGAAAGATGTGACAGAGAAGGGAGTATAAATCACATATTACATTTCTGTGTGGGCACTTTGTGATAAATAGGCGGGTCTTTGTTGTAGGTTGGGCACTCGGTCACTAAAAGGTTCGCCATCACTGCTCTAGGGGATGGCAATGTCTTTGATAGCTTCAAGAATCTCAAGATTAATGTAAAAAACCGTCTTTATAAAAATATGCAATGGGAAAAACGCAGGCAGCACTTCAGTGGTCTGGACTGTGCGGACTTGGACTTTCTTTTCTTTATAAAACTCTGCATATGAGGCGCAGGAGCTCTGGCTTTTGGCTCCGCCACCTGATTGTGTATAGACGCTCCCTACTCTGCACTTTGCTGCCCGGTCCCGTCTGTCGATCCTGACGTTGTGCTGTCTGCTGCTCATATGTATATTTTTTATAGCGGATCTTTTTACACTAATCCAGGGGTTCCTGAAGCTAACAAAGACATTGCCATCTTTGTAAAGTATAGGATGAAAGTAAAGGATGAGCATGTAAGATTGTAGAGTGTACAGTCAGTAAACCTGATGGTAGATCTCCTATAAGATGATCTTGTGACAACAGAGAAAAATCCAAACTTGCTGGACTTTTGACAAGCATAGAAATGAAAGCCGGTTGTGCACAAATGGGACTCACCTGCTCCATATTAGCATCTTTTATACCGTGTACAGTTTGTGCATAGTTTTACCAAGACATTACAGTAAAACCAAACATTTACTGAAAAAAAGCAGCACAGCTCGTTTAATAGTAAAACGACAGCAGAACCTCTGGTTAAAAATATAACCCGAGGCCACGTTCAAACATGGAGAGCGAACGGAGAGGGGCCTGGCCCACGAGACACAGAGGATTGGGAACGAGTAGCACGAGTCTTGCACGTAAACAATGCAAAACATGTGGTGCTTGCTTCCGACTGCATGTTTTTCAGTGGAAACGTACGAGCCCCTTATATCACCTGAAATGCTTTTCCAAACACTATGGGGCACATTTACTTACCCGGCCCATTCGCGATCCAGCGGCACGTTCTCTGAACAGGATTCGGGTCCGGGCTGGACCAGGTGAAGGTAAGCGCTGGCCAAGAGACACATTTTCGGTTATTAAATGCGGCGGTTTTTCCGAATACGTCGGGTTTTCGTTCGGCCACGCCCCCCGATTTCCGTCGCGCGTATGCCGGCGCCGATGCGCCACAATCTGATCGCGTGCGCCAAAATCCCGGGGCAATTCAGGTACAATCGGCGCAAATCGGAAATATTCGGGTAACACGTTGGGAAAACGCGAATCGGGCCTTTAGTAAATGACCCCCTATGTGGCACATTTACTTAACCGATCACCGGAGTTCACAGAAAGTGCATTGTCCGACTTTAATGCACTGTGCGACACAATTTGAAAGTTAAATCCTCTGTTCAGTCCAAATCCATCAGGCCGTCCGATGGCCCGCCTCCTAATTTGTGTCGCATGGAGGCAGCGCTGCTGCACCACAAAAAGGGTTGCGTGCGCCACAATCCCACCACACACCCTTCTTAAGTACCTGTGCAAGCAGTTTTAGCCCCGAAAACGGTGCACAGTCCAACAAAAGTGCGCGCGAGACTCATGAGTCCCGATGTGTAAACACAGCCTAATGGCGAATTCACACGAACGTGGCATGAATGGTAGCACGGTGGGCACACATCAGCGCCCGGCATAGCTGCTCACCCGCGCCCCTCTCCATAGCCATATATGGTGCACGGTGCCGTATTCCAGGGCATGATAGGACATGTCCTATCTTTCTCCCAGGCACGGAACGGTACGGTGCCCATGTCGGCCTATGGGGGACGTATATAAGCCACATATACATCGGCCGTATGAATATAGCCTAAGGGAAATTTTAGCAAATGCAGATGGCCCTTATAATTCAAATGAAGACGGTTTCTGAACCCTAAAATGCACACAATTCACAGCCTAATTGCATTGTAATGTAACCGAATGAAGAAAACTGAAAAATTGCATATAGTTCTGGCCATGCAAGTACAACTCCATGCATCCTATGTGACTGTGTGGCCCTGGTGTTATGAGAATGTCACTTACTTGACTTCCCCTTTCTGATCAGGGTCGTGCACTCACCTCTTCCCAGTGTTGTGTTTCTACGTGCAGCAGGACCAGCGCCTTCAGATCCCCGATCTTCATGTAGGTTTCGGCCGCGTAGCCGTGATGCTGCAGCTTCTTGAAATAATGTGCGCACTTGGACAGCGGCTCCCTCTCGGCTTTGTCCAGCTTTCTCGCTATATCGATCAGCCTGCAGATAAGATTGGACAATTCACCCTAAAATATCGCTAACACGTGCAAATCGTCCACCTCTATTTAGCCGTCTCTTCCATTAATAGAATTTCAGGGAATTTAGGATGAAATCCAATGCATGAAAATATGGAAAATGTATCAATATATATGTATATATGTAAGACTCCCCTATCCAGCCTCTGCTGCTTGGTTACATACATTAGTTTTCGGGGCGCTTCACCCTCCCTGCTGCTAAACTGCTACCAGGAATTCCATGTTCTTCAGCCGCTATTAAATTTTACAGCCATTCGCATTCACCTATAAATCTCCCAGGATGTTTTTAAGAGGAGAAGAGGGAAATCTGTAAATCACACGAGTGAAAGTGCAACCCTCTAGGCCTGGATCAGAAGGGGAATCCATAGATGTAAGGTACACAGCTCAGTGCCAGGGCAGCTACACCTTGTACAGGGCTGGGAGTCCTTGCATCATACAGAAATATGATGCAAGGACTCTCTGTCAGCGTCAACAGTGTAAGAACGGTTAACAGAAATACACTGGTAGAGAGCTACCAGAATCCAGGGAACCATATTCATCTTCCGTACCTTATGCTTTATAGTGCAGCTCCGCTCTCCATACTCAGAGTAGCTGCTCAGATGATAGGTGCAGGCTACACATTTTGCATAGTCCCCATGCAAATGATATTGGGAGCAGCCTCTAATTGCCAGTCTCTGGAGTCCGGGGCATCATTGTCTATTGATTACCCAGAACTCTAGGGAGACCCATAACACTGAATCCGTCCAACGTGAGCAGCACCGAGGGATCCACAAGTTGGACCACCATCAATCAGAAAGGGATGGTATATCCTAGGAAGACCTCATCACTTTGGAATAGCCCCTAAAGTCCGGAGATTGCACACAGGGAAATATCTCCTCCTGGAAGTGGAAGAGATGAGCAGAGAGACGCAGCCGGACAGGACGCGGCTTTGTTATTGCACTGAATGGCTACAAATATCCCTCTTCCTGCTCGGCCTTAATATAACTTGTTTTTCCAGGTAATAAGCGAACAAAACAAAAGGCTAAACATAACCCAGAAACGTCAGCGGCAGCTGCAGCGCGGCTTCTCCGTCCGCATGGCGTTATTCTCTGTACGGATTCTCTCAGAGGACGCATCGGATGTGGCCGGAGCGACGCAGGTAGAAAGGCAGGAAATTAAAGTCACATTCAGTCTTAGGTAATTTAATGCCCTGCCCATGTGTCCTGTCACCAGCTTATCCCCCACACTCCATTATTATAGGACCTCAGCTCAGTGTGTAGGTCCCCAGAGGTCTATGAGCTTATACCCAACCTGCAGCACGGATCTAATAACATGAAGGACCATTACAAGTATGTAAGAGGCCGAGTGTAACCTGCTACTGACAGCAGATATTACACATACATCTCCCCCTGCACAACACCAACACCATCCCGCCTGATCCTGCATTATACTCCAGAGCTGCACTCACTATTCTGCTGCTGGTGCAGTCTCTGTGTACATACATGACATTACTTATCCTGTACTGATCCTGAGTTACATCCTGTATTATACACCAGAGCTGCACTCACTATTCTGCTGCTGGTACAGTCAGTGTGTACATACATGACATTACTTATCCTGTACTGATCCTGAGTTACATCCTGTATTATACCCCAGAGGTGCACTCACTATTCAGCTGCTGGTGCAGTCACTGTGTACATACATGACATTACTTATCCTGTACTGATCCTGAGTTACATCCTGTATTATACCCCAGAGCTGCACTCACTACTCTGCTGCTGGTGCAGTCATTGTGTACATACATGACATTACTTATCCTGTACTGATCCTGAGTTACATCCTGTATTATACCCCAGAGCTGCACTCACTATTCTGCTGCTGGTGCAGTCACTGTGTACATACATGACATTACTTATCCTGTACTGATCCTGAGTTACATCCTGTATTATACCCCAGAGCTGTACTCACCATTCTGCTGCTGGTGCAGTCACTGTGTACATACATGACATTACTTATCCTGTACTGATCCTGAGTTACATCCTGTATTATACCCCAGAGCTGCACTCACTATTCTGCTGCTGGTGCAGTCACTGTGTACATACATGACATTACTTATCCTGTACTGATCCTGAGTTACATCCTGTATTATACCCCAGAGCTGCACTCACTATTCTGCTGCTGGTGCAGTCACTGTGTATATACATGACATTACTTATCCTGTACTGATCCTGAGTTACATCCTGTATTATACCCCAGAGCTGCACTCACTATTCTGCTGCTGGTGCAGTCACTGTGTACATACATGACATTACTTATCCTGTACTGATCCTGAGTTACATCCTGTATTATACCCCAGAGCTGCACTCACTATTCTGCTGCTGGTGCAGTCACTGTGTACATACATGACATTTTAAAGACGGTGATTGTAGAATTACTAAATTGGCTTATGGATTACAATATTCTCCATCAACAGTGAAATTAGACTTAAAAGTAAGGTCAGGAAACAGACTTACATTTCTACCCAGCCGTGGTCCCCGCTCAGCTCTATGGCTTTCATGTGTTCTCCTGCTGATAGATACATCTCAGCTGCTGTCTTTGGTTCTCGGATATTTCGGGCCCAGTCCGCCTGCTTGGTGATCAGAGTCTTTGTCTCTTTTGGGTCTCCAGATCCCAAAAAATCCTGAAATATAAGACAGATTAGTGAATGGGAACAGACATGGAGACATTAGTCACTTGCAGCTATTCCATGCCAGGGGGTGGTCTCCGGGTCCACAGCTACTGTATTTACTCTCTACACAGCACCCACTGGGTGCTAAGGAGGAGACAGATGTGGTCTTTCTTCTCCTCAGAGACATTAGGACACCCGGCCTGCTCTGTGTCCTAACGTAAATTATTCTCTTTGTATATTAAACTAATTGTACAGAAATCTCCCTCACGCTGCTCCATTCATTTCTAAACGTGTCCCTGATGGATTACACGTAACTTGTCAGTGAAGGTCGTACATGTTTCAGCTCACCTCATACGAGCTTCAATGTCTGAGCGTCTCCAAGACCCTGATGGGAAATGTGCCAAATAATGCTGCTGCCCCTGCTAAGCGGAGGTCCTGAGCCTGGAGGTGCTGAGTGTTACTCTACATGAATGGGGAAAGGCCAGCCCAGGACACGAGCCGTCACCTCGAGGCGCTCAGTAAGGCTCGGGCTACGTGCTGGACTATGGCTACGACACAGGTCGTGCGGGAAGCAATCAGTGGGGCGCTGCCTAATGGTCACGCTGCAAATGACGGGTTAGTGTAACTGCAACTTCATTAAACCCGATGGATCAATCAACTGATCAATACCGACCTCACAGAGCCCCCTAGTGGTGGCAGAGGAGACGTTAAAAGCTTCTGCAAGTGATTAGAGGGGTTTCCAGGTGCTCTCATTGCTCTGGAGGGCCCTCTGCTATAAAAGCAGCTCTCCATCCCTGCTGCGCCAGAAGTGACAACACATCCCGTACTTTTCAGACTATAAGACACGCTTTGTAACAAGAAAAAACCTTACTAAAATCTGCCTGCATCTTATAGTCCAAAGGCCAGGAAGATTCAGCTCTGCCAGAGCCTCCCAAATGCTGCCCTAGAGATCGGGTGAAGCACTAATAAAGCATTTCACCCAATCTCAGAGAGAGCAGAGCCTCCACAGTGCTCTCCCTCTGCCATCCTGACATGAATAATGCAGGACCTAGAGTGTCTGAAGCAATGACCACAAGCATCGTGCATCACTGCAAGGTCCTTAAACCCCCCTCCTGCTGCCAGGGGATGGGGCCAGAGAAGAAGTTTGCGACTGGGACTTGGTATGAAGAAAATGAGTGTATGTATAGCACTGCAAAGTGTGTTCCTGTGTGTATGTAAAGAAAAGCTGAGTGTTTTCCTGTGTATGTATAGCAGTGATGAGTGTGTTCCTGTGTGTGTATAGCAGCGATGAGTGTGTTCCTGTGTGTGTATAGCAGCGATGAGTGTGTTCCTGTGTGTGTATAGCAGCGATGAGTGTGTTCCTGTGTGTGTATAGCAGCGATGAGTGTGTTCCTGTGTGTGTATAGCAGCGATGAGTGTGTTCCTGTGTGTGTATAGCAGCGATGAGTGTGTTCCTGTGTGTGTATAGCAGCGATGAGTGTGTTCCTGTGTGTGTATAGCAGCGAGGAGTGTGTTCCTGTGTGTGTATAGCAGCGATGAGTGTGTTCCTGTGTGTGTATAGCAGCGATGAGTGTGTTCCTGTGTGTGTATAGCAGCGATGAGTGTGTTCCTGTGTGTGTATAGCAGCGAGGAGTGTGTTCCTGTGTGTGTATAGCAGCGATGAGTGTGTTCCTGTGTGTGTATAGCAGCGATGAGTGTGTTCCTGTGTGTGTATAGCAGCGATGAGTGTGTTCCTGTGTGTGTATCGCAGCGATGAGTGTGTTCCTGTGTGTGTATCGCAGCGATGAGTGTGTTCCTGTGTGTGTATAGCAGCGATGAGTGTGTTCCTGTGTGTGTATAGCAGCGATGAGTGTGATCCTGTGTGTGTATAGCAGAGATGAGTGTGTTCCTGTGTGTGTATAGCAGAGATGAGTGTGTTCCTGTGTATGTATCGCAGTGATGAGTGTGTTCCTGTGTATGTATCGCAGTGATGAGTGTGTTCCTGTGTATGTATCGCAGTGATGAGTGTGTTCCTGTGTGTGTATAGCAGTGAGGAGTGTGTTCCTGTGTGTGTATAGCAGTGATGAGTGTGTTCCTGTGTGTGTATAGCAGTGATGAGTGTGTTCCTGTGTGTGTATAGCAGTGATGAGTGTGTTCCTGTGTGTGTATAGCAGTGATGAGTGTGTTCCTGTGTGTGTATAGCAGTGATGAGTGTGTTCCTGTGTGTGTATAGCAGTGATGAGTGTGTTCCTGTGTATGTATCACAGTGATGAGTGTGTTCCTGTGTGTGTATAGCAGTGATGAGTGTGTTTCTGTGTGTATGTAAGGAAGAGCTGAATGTGTTCCTGTGTGTGTATCGCAGTGATCAGTGTGTTCCTGTGTATATATCGCAGTGCTCAGTGTGTTCCTGTGTTTGTATCGCAGTGATGTGTGTGTTCCTGTGTGTGTATCGCAGTGATGAGTGTGTTCCTGTGTGTATATAGAAGAGCAGAGTGTATTCATGTGTGTATAGCAGTGATAAGCCTTTTCTTTTGTGTATGTGTGTATAGTGGTGCTGTATGTTAATGTGAGTGCATGTATGCAAACAGCATGTGAATGAATGGATGTGAATGAATGGATGTAGCAGAGCTGTATGTGTGTGTATGGATGTAACAGAGCTGTATGTGTGTATAGTAGTGCCGAGTATGTTAATGTGAGTGCATGTATGCAAACAGCATGTGAATGAATGGACGTGAATGAATGGATGTTGCAGAGTTGAGTGTGAGCGTATGGATGTAGCAGAGCTGTATGTGTGTGTATGGATGTAACGGAGCTGTGTCTGTTGCTTGTATGTAACCAACAGGGAATTTTACATTTTTGGCATAGCTAAATCTGTGGTGCATCTTATAGTAAAGTGTGTGTTATAGTCCAAAAACTATGATATACTGCAGACTTGAGTGCTGAACCTATCCCTTGCTTTAGTAGTAGTAATGTCCTGCTGAATGGCACATGCCTGCCGAGATCATCAATTGTCTCACCCTCCGTCCTCACAGTTTATGTAACCCCATTACTTCCAGTCCATCAAGACCAGAAGAACTAGAGGTCTGAGAGCCACCGCTGCACTATGTGTGATACACATGATTTGTGGTGCTGTACTGCTAGTGTCACCCTCATGAATGACCCGTCTATCTGGGTGCACTGTACCTTGGCGTAGTCAAACATGCGCAGGTCTGTGTACATATTGAGGGCTCGGCTCTCCTGTCCCCCTCTCTTGTAGAGTTTGGCGGCCTCATGGAACTTGCCCTGGTAGGTGTACACGTCTGCTAAGAATAAGTCGTCATTGGAGTCTCCTCGCTTTTTCCGTTCCTTGAAAACACAAGAATAATAAGAGAGTGAGGGTAAAGGTCAGGATAAGTAACCTGTAACCAGGGAAGGCAACCCACTAGGAGCTAAACAGACTGGAGCACAAACCTATCCAGACAGGAGACTAGACCAAATGTGACTGTAACAAACCCTCAGCTCTGATAACTAATACTACAAGCTTTCCATCTGTGGATGCAAACATGAATGTTTACATTCACTGACAGCAAGCAGAGATCTTAAATCAGTAATGTTGTTGTTACTTAGTTGTATATTTACTATAGGACACCCCAGTGGCCTCCTCTACCTCACCTGGAATTTGCCTCTGTCCTTTAACTCATAGGATTACAAGGGGTTAATGGTTCAATCCTAAACCTAATGCAATAATTGTGACCTCAATGTCCAGAAATAACAGGTGGCGGCTCAGAGGGAACATTTGGAGACTGAGCCTCAGTTCGTACTTGTCACATGTGGTCTCAGGTGTGGACGGAGTGAAGGGAGCGCTGTGATCCAGCTGCTGTGTGAGCTCCGCGCTGACAGCAACCAGACGCCCATCCAGCCCACGAATCTGGGAACTTCCTGAAAACACTCTGGGCCTGTCCGCAGCAGTTATTAGCTCCTTACTCATGGTGGATCTGCAGTGCATTACATTACATTACCATGCACAGCAGGGGCTTTAATAGCAATACCCCAGGTGGTATTGTCCTGACCCCAGCCTAGCCTGCCCCAGGACATAACATCTATCCCAGGATCCATGGAGATGCAATAATTGCTCTGCTCAGTGCACCTGTGGATAGGTCAGTGCTTTCTACCCCATGGCCCTTCAGCTGCAGTAAAACAACAACTCCCAGCATGTCCTGATAGTGGATTGTTCCTGGGAGTTGTAGCTTAACAACAGCTGGACAGCAGTGGGTTGCACATGGGTGGGTCGCTGGGAGAAACATTTAGGGGTCCTGGGATCCACACATTTTATTCCTAAAAACACCATAAACAAAACAATGTAAGGATCCCAGCGGAACTCCCAAAAATCCATAAATTATCTGATGAATTTTTTGAAAACGCATCCGTTTTTGACCGGTTTTCACAATTATCTTAATTAAAACCGGTCAAAAATGGATGCGTTTTCAAAAAAACACATGCGTTTTTTAACGGACTGCTTAAAAACGGGCCAAAAACGGGTGGTTTTGAACCGGTTTTTGGGGCATTTTTAAGCAGTCAGTTAAAAAAAACCCATCTGTTTTTGACTGATTTTAGCAACTATCTTAATTAAAACGGGTCAAAAACGGTCATGGGGTTTTTTTTTTAACGGACTGCTTAACAAAAGAGGCCAAAAACTGGTTTAAAACGCCACGTGTGACCGCAGCCTAAGTCCTTAAACCCTATCGCGGGAATCCTTTCAGAAGAGGTTTGCAAGATTGAAACTAGCCAAAGGATATGATTCTTGATTTACATGAAATGGTGGTCAAGAAAGTGGCGGCTGCATACAACTATGGGATCACTGAAGGTCTCCGTCCCGAAAATGTTCAATGAAGCCACTGTGATCATGTCCAGCCCCTGCGTCATTTAAAAGGTAGATCATGGGACCCCAATCTAAGGATCGGTGAGCCTTCGGCCGGCGCCACACAGGGCGCTTTGTCTGCGCTTGCAAACGCAAACAAAGTAGCGCCCACCGGGGCAGCCCTCGGCCTGATCGCATCGGCGTTTCTATGGAAACGCCTGCGTTCGGGAACGAGCCGCCGGTGTTTCGCGTTAAATTAACGCAAAACACCGGCGGCTCGTTCCCGATCGCAGGCGTTTCCAAGAGCAGACAAAGCGCCCTGTGTGGCGCCGGCCTTCAACTACTGCGACCTCAACTGACCCCAAAAAATGAGATTCCATGTCCCCCCTTTTAAATGTAATGGCAGTCAGGCAGGTCGTCTGCTATTCCATTCAAATCTAAGGGGCGATGGCAGATTGTGCTTTAGTAGGTAACAGTTTATAAACCACCTACTAAAATTGGCAATGATTTAGCATTTTGATCATAAGATATCATTAGTCCTCAGGGTAAATGACCTTCCTCCAGTCACTTTTATCTGTGCCCTGTTATTAGCCAGGAAGGAAACGTCTGTCTTATTTTCCAGGCACATATTTTTATAGGTTCCTTTTTAAGGCAGCCATAAAAAAAATCCTAACAGATGATTACACGGGCAGCTGCGGCCGGGTCCCAGTCCAAGACTATGAGCGTTGTGTACATGATCGGCGCGGATATCGCTAAATATAAGGCATTCATATTGGAGGAAACTTCCATCTTTGAATGAGGTCATTGAGCCCGAACTGAAAACAAACAAGCAAAGGAAGGAAAGGGGAAATGGTGCAGAATAATCCATGACACTCCCAGACCTGCCCGTCAGACAATGCAGCCTCAGTGGGACCATTCATTATATTGTTTAGCTCTGTATATAGAACTATAGGCACACACAATGCAGGCTGCCTCCTCGCTGTGTCACAATGGAATCCGAGGCTTTGTGGACCTTACACCTAGTGCTGCCAAGGGAAGAACACATAAAGAGGGTAACAAATCTTACCAGTAGGATCCTAGTGTTTCTCTAGGATATCAGTGATGTTATAGCTGATAGTTAAAAGGATTCTTTGGTCAATAAAATATCCATGGTCTCCTTTAAGGGTTTTTCTTCTACAAACAACATGCAATCCCTATCCAAAGGATCAGGATCTGGTTTTTGCAGGGACCCACACTGATCATGAGAACATTAGTCTTCTCTGTTTAGATGGGGAGGCGGCAGAGGGTGACCCCTCCTCCCTCCATAGAAAACAGTGGCGCGCGGCCGCACACTCGCAAAAAGATAAAGCATGCTTTATCTTTTTGTGGTGAACGGCGTGGATCAGTGCCACACATTGCTGTCTATGGGGATGTATATGCGCCCGCAAATTTGCGGACGCATGTACGTCCGCCCAGACAGCCGTATGAATGAGCCCCAAGACTGAGGAACTCCCTGTTGCACGATGTATTTATGGCGGATACTTTGTACATATACAAACAAAAATATCACGGGGTTATGGGAAGAAAACAATTGGATAATTTTATAGGTTGGATTTCATGGACCTGCATCTGTCCAACCTTATATACTATGATGATGCTCATTAGCCCAGGACTAACTTCATTACTGACTGAATTGACCCCACTGTGTTAATTTTCCCAAATCAAAAGGACAAAGATGAAATCTAAACGCAGGAGACATACTGGGGTTCATTTACTAAGGGTCGCGGATCGCACGACTTTGACAGGTATTTAGCAAGTGTCTGTGCCAGGATTTTGGTGCAAGCGACTGGATTTTGGTGCAGCTGTGCTGCTTCCATGCAACACAAATCGGGGGGAGGCGGCCGTCAGGCGATCCGACTGATTCGGACTGAGCGCGGGAAGCACTTACATGCACCGCGAAAAAGATGGTGAACTCTGTCGGACAGATGCAGGATATCGGGCGCACAATCTTAGTGAATCGTGGGAGCTGTGCATGATCGACAATGCACTTTTGGTGAACTCCGCGGCCGGGTAAGTAAATGTGCCCCAGTGACTCCACGCACTAAATGCATTATATGGATCTGACCCCACAGCCCTATCAGTGCACCTACCTCAATACTGTTAATCAGCTCCAGGTACCGGAGATCTCTTATGCGTATAAAAGCCTGGAAAATGAAGAAGAAAGATAATAAAGATTTCCTTCAAATTATTGCCCCCGGACCTGATGGATGGAAATCGAGGCCATAAAGGAGGCGACAGCAATAACCTATTAATGTTATTTTTCTGAAAACCTCCTTTGAATGACATTCATGGTGTTATAATTGTAAAAATACCTAAAGGAATCCTTCGTAAATAAAACAGATCCTTCATGTGTGACAACAATCTCTATAAACACATCTGCTGTATATTTCATATGTTTACATGGGTGTAAATTGAGTGCAAAAGTACATCACATGTCATTATGTAAGTTAGGAGTAGTTCACACTATGCCTGGGATTTATGTTCAAAAGTATGGCCACAAATATGTGATGGTCTGTGGATACATAGTGGAAGGTCTAAACTGCTGTATAGCCCCTATATGTATGGCAGAAGTAATAATAATAATTCTTTCTTTATATAGAGCACACAGATTGCACAGTGCAGCACAGAGTTTGCCAAATCACTCCCCAATGGGGCTCACAATCTAATCAGCCTACCAGTATGTTTTGGAGTGTGGGAGGAAACCGGAGGACCCTGGGGAAACCCACAAAAACACACAGAGAATATACAAACTCTTTGCAGAGGTTGGCCCTGGGACTTGAATCCCAGCTCTGCAAGGCTGTAATGCTAACCACTAATCCACCATGCTGCCCCACACACATTGGTATATGTGGTGCTTCCAATGTCTCCTATGATGCATTTGTCTGTATGATCTTGTTCTCCAGTGTTTTTAGCAGAGTTTGTGTCGTTGTCAGCACTTTTACATCCTCGCCCTGGACAGGATGATCCTGTGAATTACAGGACGTGCCTGGGATCGGCAGCTTGGGAATACACAATAAACAACCAAATGGTGTAGAGTCAGACAAAAAGCAACAAAAGCATCCTGGTCAAACAGGAAACACATTGTCACCTTCTTAGCCGTCTCAAAATCCAGGCCTTCCAAAGCTTCCATTGCCAGCTCCTTCCAGTCCAGATCGGTGACCCCCAGGCAGGCGATCTGATAGGCTTCTCGGAACATCTTCCTCTCCAGGTACTGATACATCGGAGTAGACTGCGAGGAATGATGAAAAGACAAACGAGAATGATCCGATGCAGTGCACTCGTATCAAATAATAATTCCTTTGTTTATATAGCGCACACAGATTACACAGCGCTGCACAAAGCTTTGCCAGATCAGTCCCTGTCCCCAATGGGGCTCACAATCTAATCAACCAACCAGTATGTTTTTTTTGGAGTGTGGGAGGAAACCGGAGGACCCGAAAGAAACCCACGGAAACACAGAGAGAACATATAAACTCTTTGCAGATGTTGACCCTGGGACTTGAACCCAGGTCCCCAGTGCCGCAAGGCTGTAATGCTAACCACTGAGCCACTGTGCTGTCCTATCTAAGACTCTTCCCAGAATTTATTGGGATGCCCCATAGTCGGTTACTATGTCATTAAGCTGCTCCCATGGGCTCTGCACTATTGCTGTGTCAAACTGCTCCGTTTTATGTGAAGCCGGATTCAATTTTTTTGACTGATGGATTAAAAGATCAAATAATATATCACATGATGAAGGCATCAAACAGCTGAGCTGATGTGACCGCTGCCTAGTCATTCACTGTGCATCGCATTACTATAACATAGAGGTTACATAGAGCAGTTACTCTCTAGATGCTGCAAAACTACAACTCCCAGCATGTCCCAGGAATTGAAAAAGCTGGAAAGTCACAAGTGTTAGACTCCTGTTGCAATGTCATAAAAGTTATTACTACTACTAGGCCCCTGGGTGAGTCTAAATGATTCAATGACTTGCAATGGTGTCCATTAGTTGCAAACGGTGCAATTTTTCCTTCTGAACTAATGGATAGTTTCATTGTGACCTCTAGTGGCCAAAGCAGAGAAATACAAAAAATGGATGGCTATAAAATAATGGAAACCAGAAACTAGCCAACACCAACGGAAAGCAAAGTATCCGGTTTTTTCTGTTAAAGGTTTCCACTAAAAAAAACTGACACTTTACTATAAATGTATCCATCCAGACATCTGTTAAAATAATTTTTAAAAACTGAAACTGCAGAATGAAAGCAAAAACCAAGATGGAAATTGGCCCTTAGGCTGGATTCACACTGCCGTTGCCCGCCGGACTGTAGCACGGCAGGCAACGGCAGCGCGCGGGGAGAGGAGGAGGGAGTGAGCGCTGCTCACCCCACTCCTCTCCATAGGGATGTATGGCGCACGGCGCCGTAATACAGGAAGTGATAGGACATGTCCGCACGTGTGCTGCACCATACCGCTCCTGTAGGGCGCCGTGCACCCATTGCGGTCTATGGGGGACGTATATCGGCTGTATATACGCCCCCCTTGCGGCAGTGTGAATGTAGCCTTAGTGCGGCTGCTCACTGCCAAGAATAATGTGGAAAACTTGGTTTCTGTGTCAGCTGGATTCCCTTCTTTTTTCAAACATGATATACCAGAGGCACTTACACATATATCCAGGCACCATGACTGTAGGGATCTTCTTATATGTGTTATCCATGGCCTTCTTCCTTCTAAAATCAACTCATTATGCTAAAGGAGTCAGAACGGCTCCTGGGGGTGTTACCAGAGCCCCTCAGTGCTGTAGCTTCAGAGGCCCCGCCCCCATTTCCCCACAATTTCACCCCTACCTCTGCCTGATGTAATCTCAGCAGCAGAGGAAGCTTCAGCACAGTGTCAGGGAGGAAGTGTAACATCCTGTGCAGCTACTGCACAGAGGGGCTCTGGTAACACCTCCCTAAGCCCTTCTGCCTAATTCAGCATCATTTTAAAAGTTGATTGTAGAAGGAAGATAAAAATAAGAAGATTATCACAGTAACTGTGTCTGGATCTATGGCTCCAGGTTTCTAAGAATTGATTTTGATGGTAGATTTCCTTTACGCTAGTTCAGTTGAGCCCAGTTAGGGCCTTTAACACGGACTGAGTACCAGATGCTGAACTTGGTCACGTGGAATTGCTCTTGCGCAAAAAAATCATCTGCAATTTCTCAGTCTTACCTGTGGGACATCAACAGAAGACATGGAGTAGACGTGCAGGCAGAAGATCTTGGAGCCGTTGTACCCCACCACAAAGCCCTGAAGTTTCTGCTGGTGCACAGGGAAGTTGCTGGCTTTGATGTTCAGGTATCCTCCTCCAGAAAAACACAGCATGTCCTCGCACTGGGTGTTCCAGGCCACGCTGTTGGCGTTGGGTTCCTGGGTGGACAGAGAATCAATCAGAAAGGATGGAACTAATAAATGTAAAAGAAAGCTAAATACTTGCATTGTGCCCGGATTCCAAATGCCTTATGTTACCTACAATCAATTGTTATTGAGAATATCTCTATTCCTGACCTGAAACAACAGCTCCTTGCTAGTGATGTCATACACCAGACACGTGTTGTTCTCGTCCACCACCGCCAGCTTGTTGCGGCTGGCGCTCATGTCCAGGCACCGCACGGATGTGGCTTGCTTCAGTAAGGTGATGGCAAAGAGGTTGTCCACAAAGATCTTCAGGATCTGATTGTAACAGAGTGATAATACACGAGTTATAAGATACAGAGCCGCTTCAAACCCAAGGACACGTGTGGAGTTATTGTCTCATATTTCCCTATCCTAGGGGGTAGGGTCAAGCACGGGGGCTGAGTGGTTATCATTACAGCTTTGCAGCGCTGGGGTCCTGGGTTCATATCAACATCTGCAAAGAGTTTGTATGTTCTCTCCGTGTTTGCGTGGGTTTCCTCAGTGTCCTCCGGTTTCCTCCCACACTCATACTGGTAGATTGATTAGATTGTGAGCCCCATTGGGGACAGAGATTTGGAAAGCTTTGTGCAGCGCTTTGTAATCTGTGTGCGCTATATAAATATAAAGGAATTATTATTACATTTCTGTCAATCCAGTAGTTTTAGCCTCAGAGCTCGGGGTTCCTGCTTGTAATGACCTAGGATACCGTTTGCTGTTACAGTTAACAGTCTCTAAAAATGTTCAACTACGAAGAGGGATGGTGCCAAGAAATATTCGAACCACCTTGGACGTATGCTTGTCCAGCAACAGCTAGTCCTCCAAACTCTATTCTCCATATACACACTCAAGGCCATGTTGTGGGACGCTTCTTTCCCCGGACATCAGCCATTTTGGAGAATCAGTATTGGTCAAAACAGGACACCATAATGAAAAGGGATAGGAATTTAGGACAGACATATATTCAGTTAGGAATTTCTATGATAGGAGGGGATGTGTATTCCTGCTGAGGACACACAGCAATGCAAAATATAGTGGTCACACAGCGCCACCAAGTGGTTAGATTCTGGAAGGTCGCCATGAGATATTTTGAACATAGCCTTATTAAGATTGGTCACTAACAGGAATGTTACTGCAAGGCTAACAGGTTATTCATCATCACCCCATAATGTGGTACAGCATGAAATGGCAGGAGCGACATGTTCATCTTGGTGGTGGTGAGTCCGGTTCACATTCTCCTTATTTGTGCAGCTATTGTTCCTACTATGAAGACCTCTCGATTATCGTTTTTGGAAATGCAAATATAAAGTCTTAAAAAACACCAATAAATATTATTACCTGTCCATTCTTTAGTCCCACCAACAATCCTTCTCTTCCTGAAGAGCCTCCAATCACCTTTATGTACCGGATTAAAGATTCCATCATCCACTCTCGCTCCTTCACACCTTTAAAGGACAAGCACTGCAGGCGCTTCTCCTATGTCAGTCCAGAGAAAGATCCATTTAAACAACATGGTATATTACTAGGGTAAGACACTGCATTAAGAGCATTGGTGGTCCCTTCACCAATTGTAACAATGAACTGCTACACCTGTTACCTGCTGCTCCATTTCAATGGAAATGAGATATAAACCACTGGGCGGCAGCCCCCTGGATTCAGCACAGCAGTCCTTACAATGTCAAGATGTCCCAGAGGTTGCACCCCCCATAGTCATAAAGTCACAGCATATCCTAGCAAGAAGGCATCACCCGGAGAGTTACTCACCTGGCACAGGATGACATGCTGCGAACAAACCACAAGCAGATTGCATTCAAACTTCTTGACGATTTTCTCTTTGACCCTATAATGCATGTCAGCGGCATCTTCAGAATACAGCTCATAGATCAAGATCTTCTCAGGCATCTGAATGGCCAGTCTGTTCTTATAGATGGCAATCTTCTTCACCAGTTCCCGGCACTTAATCCGCACTAGAACAAAGCACAAACTATAGGTTTACATAGGACTACAGGCAGCCCCTGGATTTCGTACAGGATAGGTTCTTTAGGTTTGTTCTTAAGTTGAATTTGTATGTAAGTCAGAACTGCATATTTTATAATTGTAATTCCAGTTAAAAATTTTTTGGTCTCTGTGACAATTGGATTTTAAAAAAATGTTGGATTGTCATAAGAACCAGGATTCACAATAAAGATCAATTGCAGACACCTTTGATAACTGTTACAGCTGATTATTGTAGCCCAAGGCTAAAGTACAGTAAATTACCAACATCCAGAGGTCCGTTTGTAACTAGGGGTCGTCTGTAAGTCAGGTGTTCTTAAGTAGGGGACCGCCTGAATATGATCTCCGCTTGGTTGGAGGCCAAGCATCTCTGTGGGTGACTGCACCTACACTACATACATGAAGACTCAGGGCTGTCCTTTACCTTTCTGCTCTGTGATGAGATGCTGGACTATCACATCAGTCATGCAGTCCCTGAAGGCATATCTGTCCTTGTAGAGTCCATGCACTGTGCTGAAAATCAACTGGTAGAAAGCGAGAGTCCCATCCTGACACCCAATGACCTGAAACATGACATACACAGAACTGAGCTTATAACTTCACGCTTTTTGCTCAGGTCCTCGCTTAGATATTGCGCTACGCAGTCTTACCACATAGTTAGAATCAGGTTTGACTTTGCACGTCCACACCCAGGAGTTCTGCTCCCCGATCGTTCCCAGCCGTACCCCATCCTTGGTGAACAGGGACACCTGCCTGTCAGAGCCGCTCAGGACAATATATTCACCTTTGGAGAAGTAGCTGACACAGCAGGGATCGCAGCCAAGGGATCTGTCCTTCCCAACCTACAACACATAAGAACATGGCAAATGCCAGGGGGGTACAAGCATGTGCATTACATTGATGCTTTGTGGTCTCCCGCTGGTCTATTGTACATGGCACCAGCAATGGAGTCCTCTCCACATGTGCAGCAAGTCACGGGACACTTCAGGTGACCTCCATCAGAGCCAGTGACCTCCATCGGTGCCAGGTCATTGCTGCAGCTCAGTGACCAGAGGCTAATGGAGAAACTGGGCAGCACAATGTGACCAGTTATACCTGCTTGCCGCTCAGCTGATAAAAGGATAACTTCTGTCCCCAGTCCGCGACGGCCAGGATGTCATTGTGCTCGTCCCTGATGAGGAAACACTTGGATCATTAAGATGAACACAACTGCACTAGAACCTTGGCCCACATACATCCGCAGTGTACGGTACCCATAGTGTAGTGTACGGTAACCCTAGTATACACAAGGTTCCTGCACTAGAACTTACTTTGAGGGGTTCCAGCAGATGGACCAGATTGGTGACAGAGATCCTCCGGGACGCTCAATTTTCACTTTCTCCTCGCCATTCTTGTTCCTGATGCTTACAACTCCGTTAAACATCCCCAGGGCGAGATACTGCCCATCATTTGTCCAGCTAGTAAAGACACAAAGAAGTAGTTACAATACACTGAGCTTAGCTCATACTGGATGTAAAGGAGTATTCACACTCCACTCAGCGTGTTACAATGTTTATCCTTTGCACCAGCAGTTTTACACTATGGGACCTAAAAACTACACTAAAACTACGGAAGGGGCTGTCAAGTTCTGGCTCTGTACATCAGGGCTGTCAAACTCATTTTCACAGCGCTGCCCAGGAGCCAAGCCACAGCGCTTCCCAGGAGCCAGGTCACAGTACTCCACGGTAGCAACCACACAACACTCCATGCCACACCGCCGCCCTGCGGCCACGTCACAACGCTCCACAGCGGCCAAGTCACAGTGTTGCCCAGGAGCCACGTCACAGTATTCCAGGGTAGCCACCTCACAGCACTCCATGCCACAGTGCCGACCAGCAGCCAAGTCACTGCGCTCCACAGTAGCCAAGTCACTGCGCTCCACAGTAGCCAAGTCACTGCGCTCCACAGTAGCCAAGTCACTGCGCTCCACAGTAGCCAAGTCACTGCGCTCCACAGTAGCCAAGTCACTGCGCTCCACAGTAGCCAAGTCACTGCGCTCCACAGTAGCCAAGTCACTGCGCTCCACAGTAGCCAAGTCACTGCGCTCCACAGTAGCCAAGTCACTGCGCTCAACAGTAGCCAAGTCACTGCGCTCAACAGTAGCCAAGTCACTGCGCTCAACAGTAGCCAAGTCACTGCGCTCAACAGTAGCCAAGTCACTGCGCTCCTTAATAGCAAGACGAGAGTGCTGCCGAGTAGCCAAGTTACAGCACGCTAGTCTCTAAGGCAGCATAGTGTAGGGGCATGGGGAACCATGGATACCACAAGGTCTTGTGTATGACACCCGGGTTGTGGAGCGTTAGTTTTGTAGTCGGAATACGCCTTTCACTTTCGGATGGTAAGCAGATCTGTGCGCTGGGCTCTTACCTGCAGCAGGTGATCTTACTGCTCACTTTGTGTTTGGAAACTGATTTCTGTTCTGGAGACCAAAGACCTAATAGGAAAAGCAGTGAAAATCTTATACATTTCTGTGTGTACATAGGGACTTATTTTCTAGTGTTACTAATCCAATTCATTCAGATTACAGAAACATTACCTATTACAGAGGAGGCACTCACCAAAATCACTGGAGGAGCAGGAGGCCAGCTGGTGGGTGACCGGGTTATACGATACGCACTGGATGGAGTCATTGTGCCTGAAAGTACAGAACAGGAATATATATATATATATATATATATATATATATATCTTACATGTTTACAACAATTCTAAAACATTGTATTTAGTGAAATTGTTTCATATTCTAAATTTTATTAAAAAGTAATAAAACTTGTGTATCGGGGGCTTGAATACAGATATCCAATGGAGTTTCCACATCAGGGACCACCACGGATCAGTGCCCCCCCAGTCCCACCCATAGGAGAGTCTGACACTAACACCAGGCACAGGGTTACTGTCACCTTCTGTTTAATGTACAGACTGGGGGGGGGGGGGGGGGTACATTCATAGCTCTGCTTCTACTTCCTGGGGTACCACATAGATATATACACACTCACGTGTACTTCAGGATCCCCTCCAATTTGGAGGTCCATATGATGACGCTTTTATCTGCAGATCCCGAGGCAAATCTTTTTCCTGGAATCAAGATTAGAATAAAGAAGTATATTATCATCAAACAAGCAGGAAGTGGTATTTATAAGGAGGATATACATTATATACAGGAGGAGATGTGCAGTTACCATCCTTAGCGTACGCCACACAATACACCATGTCCTTGTGTCCCTTCAGTGGCTGCAGCAGAGTCCCATCTGACGTGTCATATACCTGAAAATAAACAGAAAAGGCAAGTAAATTAAGAAGCTCTGATGCCTTGTGCTCTGCCCCCTCGGGCTCTACGTCGTAGCTCCGGCCCCTCGGGCTCCACGCCGTAGCTCCGGCCCCTCGGGCTCCACGCCGTAGCTCCGGCCTCTCGGGCTCCACGCCGTAGCTCCGGCCCCTCGGGCTCCACGCCGTAGCTCCGGCCCCTCGGGCTCCACCCCGTAGCTCCGGCCCCTCGGGCTCCACCCCGTAGCTCCGGCCCCTCGGGCTCCACCCCGAAGCTCCGGCCCCTCGGGCTCCACCCCGTAGCTCCGGCCCCTCGGGCTCTACGCCGTAGATCCGCCCCCTCGGGCTCTATGCCGCTGCTGTGCTTGTTCAGATTCCCCAGAGCGCTGTGGTTGATCACTTACCAGCACTTTGTTCCCTGCGGCCACGATCAGCTGCGTCCCATCAGGTTTGAAAGCGAGATCATAAATACTGGAAAAGAAGAGGAAACTGGCGTCACCTCGTCCTATCCTCACACTCTGCTCTGCGGGACATAGATCTCACAGAGAAGACACAAGTGATGTACACAGATTACTCCTCCGGGGGGCTCACTGCTAGTAACCAGGGAATTTGTTACCCCATACACAGGTCTCTGTGAACCCCGATAATAAAAATGGGGTTCAATCTGCCGAGTGACTGCAGCCACCTTTCAGATGTTCGGGTTCCACTGACAGGAAGCAGAGATCTTGAATTGTGACTGATTTATTGACATCAGAATGGACCGTCCCTTTAAGAACGCTGACGTTGTAATGTATCCAAGCCGATGATGTGTGATACATCTCCCTGAGCCACGTATCTAAGCCGATGTGATACATCTCCCTGAGCCACGTATCTAAGCCGAGGCCATGCGGAGACTAGAGACTGTGCTCCTATAGTCTGTCAGCTCCAGGCAGATCTGGACCCTTGGTACCCGGTTACTATGGGGATGTGGACCCGCAGGATGTGGTTGCTATGGACTGTGACACCCCAAGCTGTCGGTTGCTAAGCGTCCGTCTACACCCGACGACGCTCCTTACCACTGCTCCACCTTGTCCCGGTCATGGACTTTGTCCACCCAGGTGGGGACGGCCCTCATGGCTCCGCCGCTGCTGCCGCCGTTACTGCCCGGCACCGGACTCCGCAGTTACCACAACATACAGGAGGAGATTTCCATACCGAGCCACGCCCCCGGCTCACACTGCGCATGCCCAAGAGAGACACGGACATAGCGAGCATGCGCAGTAGGCGCAGTGATACAATGTCACATGATCAACTGAAAAGAAACATGGCGGCGCCCGTGCAGGACAGGTGTCTGTGAGCGGGGAATGGTTATTATGGAGATCGGAGATGTGCAGGATGATACAGACAATTATTTTACATAATCTGTACTTCAATGCATAAACTTCTAGAAAGACGCAGGATTTTACATCATGCTGTGATTAATGAGGCTTTATTGGATTTTTATCTATTATATTCTCTGTATAGTTCTCATCAATAGAGAAAAGCAGAGCCCGAAATAATCCGGCAAATTGAAGGACCTAACAATTACCCATGATTGACCAGAGGGGGGGGGGGGGGGTCTGGTCCAATCATCTCTACCCATAACCCCTGACCCTGCCGATCCCTCAGCATTGTCACTGTGTGGCCACTGCAGTTACATAGTATCTAAGCCACCGTCATAGCTGAGACCATCGATTGGCTGCAGAGGGTCACATGAAGGATGTACGTGATGAAAAGTCTTTGAGGCTACATTGACACGTTCTGTTTACAGTGTCTAGAAACGCACTGCAAACAACAAGGGGAAAGGCTCAGACCAATCATATGCGTTGTTGATCACATTGTTTATTTGCCAACCACATGGTGCTTGTTTGCTATCGCATGCGTTTCAATTGAAAGACACAAGTGATAGGGCCGTGAATTTAGGGTGATGCCACACAATGCGTTTTGAACCCGTTTTTGGTCCATTTTTTAAGCAGTCTGTCCAAAAATGCATGCGTTTTTGACCAGTTTTAATTAAGATAATTGGTAAAACCTGTCAAAAACTGATGTGTTTTCAAAAAAAGCATGCATTTTTTTAACGGACTGCTTAAAAACGGACCAAAAACAGGTTCAAAACGCCATGTGTGGCATCACCATTAGTCTTTATAGGCTTCTTGATCAATTTTCTGATTCATTATTTGCATCTAAAGGGAAATGATTTATTATTCCTCATGTCACAGGATTTGTTACCATTGAGTGCAATTTTGGGGTCGAAAAGGTTGTATGATCCAATAATCTGATAGCGAATTCCGGCAAACCCCTGCCCTCGGCTATATACACATTGGGCATGCATGTAAGGCCGCGGTCACACGATCCACTAGGCGTCCGTTCATAACACGACGCTAGCGCACAGGGGGCGGTCCTCGGCCCGAACGCACATGCGTTAACAGGGAAACGCATGCGATCGGCTTATCAATAGCATGCGTTTCCCTGTTAACGCATGTGCGGTTGGGCCGAGGACCGCCCCCTGTGCGCTAGCGTCGCGTTATGAACGGACGCCTAGCGGATCGTGTGACCGCGGCCTAATCCCAACTGAGTCTCTTCTGTTCCCTCTCACCAGACTAATTTCTTGAATATTGTAACAAAACCCTGAGCTCTAGGAAGTTTTAGATAATTAGAATAGTGGAGTAGAATTAAATTATATTGATAAGAGCCCATTTTTTTAGGATCCCTACCTCATATAAGTATCATCTCTATAATCTTTAACTATTGTAATTATGCAGCTTTGATTGGCTGATAATGTCCTTTATTCTTTTCTACCAGGGTAGAAGATTCTGATCCCAAGGAAACTGAGGTTCTGATTACTGACACAGAATCACACAGTGAAGTCCGGAGTCCTGGTCTCTCAGAAACAGTCCCTGAGGGCTGGAAAAAAGTTGTGACACAGAGGCGATCCGGAAAAACAGCTGGGAAGTACGATGTATTATTTGTGAGGTTAGTGAAGTACAGAAAGCGCCGTATATGTTATAGGCCGTGTAAGCTATAGCTCGAGTGTCTCCTTACTATGAGATGCCCAAAAACAAATATAGCAAACTCCCTCCAATCGGGCATCCACATCCACTGAGCTTGTAGTCCCACCACTTCATGTCTAATTATTAGGCTACTTTTCTCTTATCTGGCAATGGGCAATGATCCAATGATACTCAATGTCAGATTAAAGTGCAAATGTAACTGGATTGGAGCCTGTTGATAGGGAACACCTGATTGGTGGAGAACCCATCAATGGGACCTCTAATAATCTTATGTTTGCTGCTGTTCCATTCATCTCTATTGGGATTGCTGAACATAGTCAAGTACAGAGGAATTGAATAGAGCAGCAGCACGTGTCCAACAGGCCACGTTCCTTTGATCAGTGGTGGTCCAAACAGTCAGACACCCCTTGTTCTGTGTCTTCTGGATGTGGATACATTGTTATCACCAGAAAAACAGCGTTATAAAATAATCAACAAAGTTATACTCACCTTACTGATCTCTCAAGCTGCTCCAACACTTCCTGTTCGCCCTCCAGTAATGACGTCACAACACAGACCTGTTATCACAGTACAGGATAAGTAAAGTCATGTATGTACACCTATAAGTAGTAATGACATATCACATCACGGTAAACCGCAATACAGAGGGGAAGCAAGTTACATCGGAAAACATTGGGTAAGGTGCGTTCTATTCTTTTTATAATGCATTTACAAAGGCATCTTTATTAAACAATTTGCATTGTATTTATATAATTCTTTATTTTATTCTTTATTCACAGCCCACAAGGATCCAAGCTGCGATCAAAATGCGCCCTCGTAAAATATCTCGACACCAATCACATCCAGATAAAACTGGAAGACTTTGATTTCTCTGCTCCACCTCGGAAATTAAAGAGGAATGAAGCGGACAAAGACATTGCACCTGTGGGTACAGAAAAAGAGGAGGAAGAGGGATCAGCCGACATCAAGTCCCCTCTACGAGAACCTGAGGCCGAGCCTTTATATAACAGGAGAGTGCAGGACGGGGACGACAATATATTTACTGTGGGCGAGAAGGTAAAAAACTGCAACGTGAAAAGAGGTGGGAGGAAAAGGGTGAGAAGTCTCCGGAGGACATCAGAGAGAGGGTTAAAGGACACGGATAAAGCTACACGACCAAGGAAGCATTCAGTGGCTAAGCAGCAGGAAAGTCAGCAAAATAAGTACAATATAAGGGTTAATTCAAGGAAAAGAAACAAGGAAAGTGAAGCCGATTTGAAGAATGACCCCCAAATATCAGTATCCGCAGATTCTGGAAAGATAGAGGAGTCTATAGACCTGACTGAGACAAATGTGACTTGTTCAGAAAAGACACAAGATCTGTCAGTCTGTAATTTACAGCAGACTACTGACAGTGATTCCCACTGGGAAAGCAGTGACCAAGATTCTATTCCAAGATCCCAGGTGGATAAGAGAAAGACCAGCCCATATTTCTCCAAAAAAGCCTTAAGGGAAGGTTTGTGTAGTTCGAATATTTCTTATATTTGTTTTTCCTCCAGCAGAATAGTGAATGCAGCTCTAGAGTATAATATAGGATGTAACTCAGGATCAGTACAGGATAAGTAATGTCATGTATGTACACAATGACTGCACCAGCAGCAGAATAGTGAGTGCAGCTCTGGAGTATAATACAGGATGTAACTCAGGATCAGTACAGGATAAGTAATGTCATGTATGTACACAGTGACTGCACCAGCAGCAGAATAGTGAGTGCAGCTCTGGAGTATAATACAGGATGTAATTCAGGATCAGTACAGGATAAGTAATGTCACTTATGTACACAGTGACTGCTCCAGCAGCAGAATAGTGAGTGCAGCTCTGGAGTATATTATACAGGATGTAACTCAGGATCAGTACAGGATAAGTAATGTCATGTATGTACACAGTGACTGCACCAGCAGCAGAATAGTGAGTGCAGCTCTGGGGTATAATACAGGATGTAACTCAGGATCAGTACAGGATAAGTAATGTCATGTATGTACACAGTGACTGCACCAGCAGCAGAATAGTGAGTGCAGCTCTGGAGTATAATACAGGATGTATCTCAGGATCAGTACAGGATAAGTAATGTCATGTATGTACACAGTGACTGCACCAGCAGCAGAATAGTGAGTGCAGCTCTGGAGTATATTATACAGGATGTAACTCAGGATCAGTACAGGATAAGTAATGTCATGTATGTACACAGTGACTGCACCAGCAGCAGAATAGTGAGTGCAGCTCTGGGGTATAATACAGGATGTAACTCAGGATCAGTACAGGATAAGTAATGTCATGTATGTACACAGTGACTGCACCAGCAGCAGAATAGTGAGTGCAGCTCTGCAGTATAATACAGGATGTAACTCAGGATCAGTACAGGATAAGTAATGTCATGTATGTACAGTGACTGCACCAGCAGCAGTATAGTGAGTGCAGCTCTGGAGTATAATACAGGATGTAAATCGTGATCAGTACAGGATAAGTAATGTCATGTATGTACACAGTGACTGCACCAGCAGAAGAATAGTGAGTGCAGCTCTGGGGTATAATACAGGATGTAACTCAGGATCAGTACAGGATAAGTAATGTCATGTATGTACACAGTGACTGCACCACCAGCAGCAGAATAGTGAGTGCAGCTCTGGGGTATAATACAGGATGTAACTCAGGATCAGTACAGGATAAGTAATGTCATGTATGTACACAGTGACTGCACCAGCAGCAGAATAGTGAGTGCAGCTCTGGAGTATAATACAGGATGTAACTCGGGATCAGTACAGGATAAGTAATGCCATGTATGTACAGTGACTGCACCAGCAGCAGAATAGTGAGTGCAGCTCTGCAGTATAATACAGGATGTAACTCAGGATCAGTACAGGATAAGTAATGTCATGTATGTACAGTGACTGCACCAGCAGCAGTATAGTGAGTGCAGCTCTGGGGTATAATACAGGATGTAACTCAGGATCAGTACAGGATAAGTAATGTCATGTATGTACACAGTGACTGCACCACCAGCAGCAGAATAGTGAGTGCAGCTCTGGGGTATAATACAGGATGTAACTCAGGATCAGTACAGGATAAGTAATGTCATGTATGTACACAGTGACTGCACCAGCAGCAGAATAGTGAGTGCAGCTCTGGAGTATAATACAGGATGTAACTCGGGATCAGTACAGGATAAGTAATGCCATGTATGTACAGTGACTGCACCAGCAGCAGAATAGTGAGTGCAGCTCTGCAGTATAATACAGGATGTAACTCAGGATCAGTACAGGATAAGTAATGTCATGTATGTACAGTGACTGCACCAGCAGCAGTATAGTGAGTGCAGCTCTGGAGTATAATACAGGATGTAACTCGGGATCAGTACAGGATAAGTAATGTCATGTATGTACACAGTGACTGCACCAGCAGCAGAATAGTGAGTGCAGCTCTGGGGTATAATACAGGATGTAACTCAGGATCAGTACAGGATAAGTAATGTCATGTATGTACACAGTGACTGCACCACCAGCAGCAGAATAGTGAGTGCAGCTCTGGGGTATAATACAGGATGTAACTCAGGATCAGTACAGGATAAGTAATGTCATGTATGTACACAGTGACTGCACCAGCAGAATAGTGAGTGCAGCTCTGGGGTATAATACAGGATGTAACTCAGGATCAGTACAGGATAAGTAATGTAATGTATGTACACAGTGACTGCACCAGCAGCAGAATAGTGAGTGCAGCTCTGGAGTATAATACAGGATGTAACTCAGGATCAGTACAGGATAAGTAATGTCATGTAAGTACACAGTGACTGCACCAGCAGCAGAATAGTGAGTGCAGCTCTGGAGTATAATACAGGATGTAACTCAGGATCAGTACAGGATAAGTAATGTCATGTATGTACACAGTGACTGCACCAGCAGCAGAATAGTGAGTGCAGCTCTGGAGTATAATACAGGATGTAACTCAGGATCAGTACAGGATAAGTAATGTCATGTATGTACACAGTGATTGCACCAGCAGCAGAATAGTGAGTGCAGCTCTGGGGTATAATACAGGATGTAACTCAGGATCAGTACAGGATAAGTAATGTCATGTATGTACACAGTGACTGCACCAGCAGCAGAATAGTGAGTACAGCTCTGGAGTATAATACAGGATGTAACAGGATAAGGATAAGATAAGTAATGTCATTTATTTCCAAAAGTTTTGCTGTGTATACGGGTTGAACAACCTATTTCCCAATGACTAAAAATAGTAAATTTTGGATTATGCATAAAAATACATTTTCTTTTCCATCCCTTGTAGCTATGGAGCCTCCTCGCAGGAAAACATTCTCGAAATGGACTCCTCCTCGCTCTCCCTTTAATTTAGTCCAAGAAACGCTCTTTCATGATCCCTGGAAACTTCTCATCGCCACCATCTTCCTGAACAAGACATCTGGTGGGAACGCGCCCCATTATCCCCAGTCCTGACTCCTTATACTTGTCCTGAGGGGAGGTATCAGGATGCTATAAAGCAATATTCCCCATCTAGGGGACATGAATATCGATGTGTACTACAGGCAATAGTATGGACGCCTGGAGCCTTTCAGTCTTAGTTGCACTTTTCTTTAACCCTATTGGATGGGGCGCAGTTTCTGAGATCTGTTGATTCTATATTTCTCCTTTTATCTTATAGTTTTGTATAAGGTGTTCTCCTTATGGAGAGATTGCCAATTAAGGCCACATTAAAGGCATGTGGAGAAGTTTCATATTTGGGCAGAGCTGTCATTCAGGGATCTTATAAAGCTGGGTAATTACTTACAGTAGGAGCAGTGATATTACATGTCACCTGTACTTATTATAGGGAAAATGGCGATACCCGTCCTGTGGACTTTCCTGGAGAAATATCCGACCCCAGAAGTGGCGAGAACCACAGACTGGAAGGAGATGTCAGAACTGCTGCAGCCACTCGGCCTCTATGAGCTCAGAGCAAAGACCATTGTCCGGTTTTCAGGTATCCAGAGCTCCGTCATTCCTCGTCATCGTTGCCAAACGTCGTTCTGAGAAATCAAGAATTAACCCCTTAGTGCTACGGCCGCTTTTGACAGTCATTTTTTCTTTGCCCTCATTTTTTAAGAACCAGTCTATTCCCAATGAGGGTTTGTATTTTGCAGGATATTTGCTAATAACAACCTGTAACCCATTGCCACCCCAGCACCTACATGTGGACCGATGAATGACAAAGGAAAGCACTTTCCTTCTCTCTAATTCCTTAGTCGCTGCGGTCTGTATTGGACATGACATTTAAGGGGATGAGATAAAGAACATACACCTTAAATGTCTTATTACTTTGGCTGCACCGCATGTGATATATAATAATTTTTCTTTCGTGTAGATGAATACCTCACAAAGAAGTGGCGTTATCCTATTGAGCTTCATGGAATTGGAAAATATGGCAACGACTCTTATCGCATCTTCTGTGTGAACGAGTGGAAAGAGGTGCAGTATATGAACATAACACAATGGGGGTCATTTACTAAGGGCCCGATTCGCCTTTTCCCGACGTGTTACCCGAATATTTCCGATTTGCGCCAATTTTCCCTGAATTGCCCCGGGATTTTGGCGCATCGGCGCCGGCATGCACTCGACAGAAATCGTGGGGGGGGTGGCCGAACGAAAACCCGACGGATTCGGAAAAACCGCCGCATTTAAAAAAACAAAAAGTGTCACGGAGCTTGCACTTACCTTCACCAGGAATAGACCGGTGAACTCCAGCGCGTTCCGATGCTCTTCAGCGCAGCAGCGGCACCTGGTGGACGGCGGAGGAACTACCTTAATAAATCCTGGTCGGACCCGAATCCAACGCAGAGAACGTGCCGCTGGATCGCGAATGGACCGGGTAAGTAAATCTGCCCCAATGAATTGTCCACCAAATGTTTCTGGGATTGTTCAGATGACCCAGTTTGTAGGACCTGCTTAACAGTGAAGGAGCCATTTCAGCCGCAAATATAGTAAGAGGACATAGGGGGAGATTTCTTAAACTGTTGTAGTTGCACATGGAAACCAATCAGAGTTCAGCTTTAATTTTATAAACGGTTGTGGAAAATGAAAGCTGAGCTCTGATTGGTTGACATGGGCGACTAGAACAGTTCTGCTCTAAGAGACTGATGATGAATCTCCCCCATACTCTATTGTCTTGGGGGCTAACTACAGATAGTCAGTCAGTATACAGTCCAGACTATTTAGCTTTCAGAGGATTATCTAGACTGGATTTTAGTGTAACAAACCCTCAGTTGTAAATCAGATTAAAGGGACCCCCAGCAATCAGAAGAATCAAAAATTGCAAGTCGACCTGAGCTGAACTATACTACATATGAATTATCTATACCCATAGAAATCGGTGCAGCTCAGGACATCGTTCTCCTGCTGATTGTAGGGGGTCCCAGATGTCTGAACCATAACAACCCGAAACATTTATCTCCTTTAAATGAAAAAAACCCTTTAAGGGGAAGCAATTTTAATGCAAATTTCAAGATTTCAGTCTCCTAATGTAAACATTGGGGCTTAAATTCACTTGATATCAAGTAGAAAACTTGGAAAATAAATGAAAAATGTAATAGTAAGTGGCAGAATTTTACAAGATTTCTTAATACTGGGCATCAACTTTTGTCTGCTAAAATACTGGGGCACATTTACCAAGAGTAATGCAAACTGCACTAAATGCAGTGTCCTGTGTATAAACCAGGGGGCGCCAGATTCAGGATTTCTGGCGCACGTACTTTATGAATCTGGCGCCCCCTGCACTGCCCCGACAGAGTAAACCAACTCGTTTGTGGGGCACCTTTAACATGGGGCGTGCAACACACTTCTGTCGGACTTTGCATGATAAATCTGGCGCACCGTCAGACTGCGCACCGGAACGCCTCCTAATTTGTGTCGCATGATGACTAAGTTCAGCTGCACCACAAAAGGGTCGCGTATGTGTTACACATATGTTGCACGGACACTTCTTAAATACGTGTGCAAGCAGTTTGCACATAAAAGAACGTGCAAAGTCCGACAGTAAATGAGCCCCATTGTCCCCAGGTCAGATGGTATCTGACTGATGTTACTGTGTCTTCAGGTGCACCCGGAGGATCATAAGCTGAACTCCTATCACGCCTGGCTGTGGGAGAACAAGGAATCCCTGGGATTAGACTGATGACTTCATCCCTTGTTCTTGTAATGGATCATGTAATTGTGTTATATTGTCTGTCTATTTGTTTTAAACTTTGTATATTTTATCATTGTAAAAACTGTAATATTGTAATAAAATCTATTTTGAGTATTAAATATTTTATACAACGTTTTAACTCTGTTGTATTTTGTCTCTTTTAGGCTACATTCACACGAGCGTATGGAAGACGTAAATACGGTGTATATACCTCCCCCATACACGGCAATGGGGCTACCGTTCCATAGCCGGGATAAAGATAGGACATGTCCTATCCTTCCCCGGAATATGGCGCCGTGCGCCATATATTACTATGGAAAGGGGCGGGGGTGAGCGCTGCTCCTCCTCTCCCCGGCGCTGATGTATGCCCGTCGTACTACGGTAAGGCGGGCATACATCGTGTGAATGTAGCCTTATACTGTGGCACCATGTGTGATAAATCCTTCACTGAGCATCAATAGGTTAATGAAGTGTTTTGTTTTCATATTCTTTGTTTGTTGTGGAAACTACTTTTACTATATATCAATTGGGAACCAGTCACAGAGCAGCTTTCATTTTAAGAGAGAACTTTTAGGAATGAAAGCTGTGCTGTGATTGGTTGCTATGGGTAACAGCACAGTTATGGCCTATGTTTGGCCTCGTTCCTTCAGGGATGTGTGTACACGTGATACCTGTGCAGTATGTAAGGGGCAACCACTGGGGTAGATGCTTCCATAGGGGCAGTTACTGGACGATGTGCCCTCCCTGTGACATGTGATGTGCACAGACCTTGTATTCACCGGCCCAAGAAACCCCCAAGAAAAAGGAACTAAACCAAAGAAGATCCAATAAATAGACAAAAGACAAATAATTGGGAACTAAATAACCAAATATTTATTTATAATCCCATCCCCTGGCAGACCCCGGACTCACGAAGAGTCACCCTTCAGCGCTCAGGAGAGGAAAAACCCCCTGTGGAGGAAACCTCTAGGGAAGCCATGGCTGAAGGATCGCCCTTCCTCTGGGCTTAGAGGGTCACTGCCAAATATATATCTGTCACCCAGGTATCCGGGTGTCCAGCGATTCAGGGGTCCACACGTCCAGGGGTCCAGCGATCCAGGGGTCCAGGCTCCACACGTCCAGGGGTACATAAATCCACGGTTCTTCACGCCTCGCCGTCTCCCCACCCAGTGCCTGCTCCTAGTGACCGCCACAGATATTTATACTTGAGGCAGGTGGGCGTGGCTGCATGATGTGGCTCCAGATTGGCCAGTTCAGGCGGGTGTGGCTGTATGATCTTGCATCTGATTGGTCAGTTTCAGTGTCTATCTGTCAGAAGTGGGAATTATGACATCAGAGCATCTATGACACAAAATTCTGAAGAATTAACCCTTTAATGTCTGACTAGAGGGGGAATTAAGTTGTCCTTGTCTCTTGTACTGTAGTATAATATTTACATATTTATAAGTAACGGCCTCACAGATCTTTTAATGTTATTTATTGGAGCGCACAATAATTCAAGTTTTTGGGGAAAAAATATGATATGTGTGAATAAAGATTATTATATTATATAAGGCCGCAGATTTATCTGGGACCACGGAGAAGATCTTTTATTGTAATTGTGGGGTTTATTTTGTAGGATTCTTTCATGAGGACTGAGGTTAGTCCTATGATGAGTCGCTGGGCGGACCACCACCACTGGGGCCAATCCTATGTGATCTTAGGGCTCGTGCACAGACATGATGTGGGGACGTGTCAGTGGTTATTACACATCCCAATGTATTTCTATGGATTCTACTGAGCCGACTGCCAAGACATAGAGCGGCTTTAATGTGTTCTTCTATTAAGCAACAACAAGAGGGAGCAGGGAGGGCACAATATACAAGGAGGCAAAATGGAAAGGAAGATGAAGGGAGGACAATGGCAAAGGGAGAGGAGGGGGGAAGGAGAGGCCACAATATGAAGGGGAGATCAGAGATGGGGGGGGGGGGGGGTTGAGAGACGCCACAATATTAGGAGGGGATGAGGGGCCACAATATTAGGAGGGGATGAGCGGCCACAATCTGAGGGGGAGATTAGAGGTCACATTATTAGGGGGAGATGAGAGGGGCCACTAAGAAGTGACACATGACACCAAGAGGAGCATCACAGACTGGATAGCAGATATAAAGCACCTGATAACCAGCTGGACAATATGGGGGATGTGGAGGTGGCTGCAAGGAAAACCATGAATCAAGGAATCCAGGACCAGATGGCAAAGGGACAGGCCGCAAGACAAATTACCATTTTGGATTATACCTAAAAATGTATTTTCTTTTCCATCCCTTGTAGCTCTGGAGCCGCCTTGCAGGAAATCGTTCTCCAAATGGACTCCTCCTCACTTTCCCTTTATATAAGTCCATGAAACACTGTCTCACTATCCCTGGAAACTTCTCATCGCCACCATCTTCCTGAACAAGACATGTGGTGAGAGCGCGCCCCATTATCCCCAGTCCTGACTCCTTATACTTGTCCTGGAGTCTCGTGGAGGCTCGGCCTCTATGATCTCAGGGCAAAGACCAATACTACAAACAGCTTGTGTGAAAATTTGGCAAGATTCACTATGAGGCTATAACCTGTGTCTAAATAATGCTTTATCCCCAGGTATTAACCCCAACGGGACTCGGCCTCTTTTGGCCTTAAAAAGAACCTGTCACCAGGAGAGCCATTTTTAGCACTCCCCAAGTCCCCACAGAGCATAGTACATACACTGCCAAAGTGTTTTTGTATTAAAAATAGTTTTTTTTACAGAAAAATAGATATGTTATATTGTACCTTTCATTAGCATCTGCTGTGTGACTAGGCAGTTGCCTAATGGGAGGGGCTGGAAAGGAGCAGTTCACCCACCCCCCCACCCCCGGCAAAAATTTGGAAAAATTCTTTATTTTCAAAGTTCTAAATTCTCTACTTTTGATGCAGATAGTCATAGCTCCCATACAAATTCATAACTTACATTTCCCAAATGTCTGCTTTATGTTGGCATGTTTTTTTTAAGATTCCACATATTTTACTAGAATGCTATAAGGCTCAGAATTTGGGTGCCCTGAAGGGCTTTACTGTATGGTTGGAGGATCAGACTGCTCAGGTGTATGGGGGAGGCTAGAAGGTCAGCTGACCCCACATATAAGTACGGGGGGGTAATATAGTGTCACATACACCTATATATCAGTACAGAGGGTCCTACAGGGTCCTGTATCCCCCATATCAGTACATTGAGGTCATACAGGGACCTGTGCACCCACATATAAGTACAGGGGGTTATTTGGGGTCCTGTACACCCACATATCAGTACAGGGGGTCATTTGGGGACCTCTGCACCCCCATATCAGTAGACTTTCTTATTAGTCCCACTATGGAACATGAACATGTAATCGTCAGTTTGCTTGTTCATTATAATACGCAGCAGCCCTGATGTATTGCAGGATATTATCACTGTCACCCTCAGCATAGGCTCACACCGAGACTGTAATATCCTGTCTATAAGATCGCACCTCAGGGTTGCCATAGCAGCGATCGTCACCCCCGGAAAGCGGCACAGTTACATTGGGGTGTCCGCTGTTAGTTGCAGATGACACCCCGGCTTCCTGATAGCGGCTCAGCTCCGGTGATGGATAAATCCTTCACTGAGCATTAATAGGTTAATGAAGTGTTTTGTTTCAAATTATTTACTTGTTGTGGAAACTACTTTTACTATATATCAATTGGCAGCCAATCACAGAGCAGCTTTCATTTTAAGAGAGAACTTTTATTAATGAAAGCTGTGCTGTGATTGGTTGCTATGGGTAACAGCAGAGTTATGGCCTATGTTAGGCCTCGTTCCTTCAAGGATGTGTGTACTCGTGATACCGGTGCAGTATGTAAGGGGCAACCACTGGGGTAGATGCATCCATAGGGGCAGTTACTGGACTATGTGCCCTCCCTGTGACATGTGATGTGCACAGACCTTGTATTCACCGGCCCAAGAAACCCCCAAGAAAAAGGAATTAAACCAAAGAAGAGCCAATAAATAGACAAGAGACAAATAATTGGGAACTAAATAACCAAATATTTATTTATATCCCATCCCATGGCAGACCCCCGACTCACGAAGAGTCACCCTTCAGCGCTCAGGAGAGGAAAAACCCCCTGTGGAGGAAACCTCTAGGGAAGCCATGGCTGAAGGATCGCCCTTCCTCTGGGCTTAGAGGGTCACTGCCAATATATATCTGTCACCCAGGTATCCGGGTGTCCAGCGATCCAGGGGTCCACACGTCCAGGGGTCCAGGCTCCACACGTCCAGGGGTCCACGATCCACACGTCCAGGGGTCCACACTTCCAGGGGTCCAGGCTCCACCCGTCCAGGGGTCCATACGTCCAGGGGTACATAAATCCATGGTTCTTCACGCCTCGACGTCTCCCCACCCAGTGCCTGCTCCTATTGACCTACACAGATATTTATACTTGAGGCAGGTGGGCGTGGCTTCATGATGTGGCTCCTGATTGGCCAGTTCAGGTGGGTGTGGCTGTATGATCTTGCATCTGATTGGTCAGTTTCCGTGTCTATCTGTCAGAAGTGGGAATTATGACATCAGCGCATCTATGACACAAAATTCTGAAGAATTAACCCTTTAATGTCTGACTAGAGGCGGAATTAAGTTGTCCTTGTCTCTTGTACTGTAGTATAATATTTACATATTTATAAGTGACGGCCGCACAGATCTTTTAATGTTATTTATTGGAATTTATTGTGGGGTTTATTTTGGGGGGATTATTTCATAAGGATTGAGCTTAGTCCTATGATGAGTCGCTGGGCGGACCACCACCACTGTGGCCAATCCTATGTGATCTTAGGGCTCATGCACAGACATGATGTGGCCACAATATGAGGGGGAGATGAGGGGCCACAATAAGAGAAAGAAATAAGGGGCCACAATATGAGGGGGAGATGAGGAGGTGCAAGATGATGGGAGATGAGAGTGGCCACAATTTAGGGGGAGATTAAAGGGCTGAGCTCTCTCCATACACCGCGGCACAGAGCTGGCGCGGAAGTTGACCTGTGCTATGGCCTGACTACGTCACTTGGATGGCTGATCGCAATCACCCCTTGACGTCTTCAGAGGCTGACAAAGGCTTGCCATATATAGTGATCACAAATAGCCAGATAATGGTAGCTATTATAGATCATCAGTAAAATTGTTATAGTATGAATTACCACACCCTGCAGGGTTAAAGTACCCAAAAATGTGTGAAATAAATTTGTTAAGTAAATGTGTTAAAAAAAACTATCAAAAAATAAATAAATAAAAGTTTAAATCCCCCCCCTCCCCTTTCCCTAGAACACATATAAAAAATAAATAAACAGTAAAAATCATAAACATGTTAGGTATCTCCACGTCCCAAAATGCCCGTTCCATTAAAATATAAAAAAGATTATTCCAGGCAATGAACACTATAACGGAAAAGAGCACCCAAATGCCTGAATCGCCACTTTTTCACCTTTTTCAATCCATTAATATCTAAATTAAAAATGAAATAACAGTCATAAAGGTCCCAAAGTGATATCACCGTAACTGAAAACATTGTAAAATGACACGTTACATAGGTCCGTCACCAAAGTGGGAAAAAGTTATTGGCCTCAGAATTTGGCAAAATGGCAAAGAACCTGTGTGAATTTGGTATCCCTGCGATCGTATTGACCTAAAGAATAAAAAGGAAGTGTCATTTAGAGCACAGTATGAAATCTGTAAAAACAGAACCCACAAGAAAACTCTGAAAATGTTTTATTTGTCAATTTCTCCGCACTTGGAATTTTCTTCCTACTTTCCATTACATTGCATGGAATATTAAATGGCGCCACTTAAAAGTACAATTTGTCCTGCAGATAACAAGCCCTCACATAACTCTATAAAAATAAAAATGTATTGCTTTTGGAATAAGGGGAATAAACAACGCAAAAACGAACAAGGGGCGAGTCCTGTAAGGTATAAGATGAAACGTTCAGATGTCACGGTGTCTTCTGTCCAGGAGACATATTGTTGTGTGCCAGTCTATGGGGTAGCAGGCAGTTTTGGTCTTCATAAACATGGCCGCTCTGTGCGGAGGCAGTTGTCCTGAGGAGACGCTGTGCAGCTGGAGCTCTATGGTTATTCTTTAACTGTAAACAAAAGCTTGGGCCTCATCCAATCAGTGTGAGGGAGAGGGCCTGTTGTCATGGTGATTGTAAACAGCAAGCCTGAAGGGATTTTCTGTATGTTTGAAGGCTCAGACTGCTCAGGTGTGTATGGGGGAGGCATACAGGGTCCTGTGCACCCACATATCAGTACAGGGGGGTCATACAGGGTTCTGTACACCCACATATCAGTACAGGGGGGTCATACAGGGTCCTGTGCACCCACATATCAGCACAGGGGGTCATACAGGGTCCTGTGCACCCACATATCAGTACAGGGGGGTCATACAGGGTTCTGTACACCCACATATCAGTACAGGGGGGTCATACAGGGTCCTGTGCACCCACATATCAGTACAGGGGGGTCATACAGGGTCCTGTGCACCCACATATCAGTACAGGGGGTCATACAGGGTCCTGTGCACCCACATATCAGCACAGGGGGTCATACAGGGTCCTGTGCACCCACATATCAGTACAGGGGGTCATACAGGGTCCTGTGCACCCACATATCAGTACAGGGGGGTCATACAGGGTCCTGTGCACCCACATATCAGTACAGGGGGGTCATACAGGGTCCTGTGCACCCACATATCAGTACAGGGGGGTCATACAGGGTTCTGTACACCCACATATCAGTACAGGGGGGTCATACAGGGTCCTGTGCACCCACATATCAGTACAGGGGGGTCATACAGGGTCCTGTGCACCCACATATCAGTACAGGGGGTCATACAGGGTCCTGTGCACCCACATATCAGCACAGGGGGTCATACAGGGTCATGTGCACCCACATATCAGTACAGGGGGGTCATACAGGGTCCTGTGCACCCACATATCAGTACAGGGGGTCATACAGGGTCCTGTGCACCCACATATCAGTACAGGGGGGTCATACAGGGTCCTGTGCACCCACATATCAGTACAGGGGGGTCATACAGGGTCCTGTGCACCCACATATCAGTACAGGGGGGTCATACAGGGTTCTGTACACCCACATATCAGTACAGGGGGGGTCATACAGGGTTCTGTACACCCACATATCAGTACAGGGGGGTCATACAGGGTCCTGTGCACCCACATATCAGTACAGGGGGGTCATACAGGGTCCTGTGCACCCACATATCAGTACAGGGGGGTCATACAGGGTCCTGTGCACCCACATATCAGTACAGAGGGGGCATACAGGGTCCTGTGCACCCACATATCAGTACAGGGGGGTCATACAGGGTCCTGTGCACCCACATATCAGTACAGGGGGGTCATACAGGGTCCTGTGCACCCACATATCAGTACAGGCGGGTCATACAGGGTCCTGTGCACCCACATATCAGTACAGGGGGGGCATACAGGGTCCTGAGCACCTACATATTAGCATAGGGGGTCATACAGGGTCCTGTGCACCCAAATATCAGTACAGGGGTCAGAAAGGGTCCTGTGCACCCACATATTAGCATACAGAGTTATACAAGGTCCTGTGCACCCACTTATCAGCAGGGCCATATGTAGTGTTGGTGCTCCCCTAGGCACTCTCAGTGCTTACGCCCCCTATTGGCGCAGTGAAGCTAATGCCTCCGCCCATATCACCAATCATGTTACTAGGGGAGATCAGTGCCGGACCCAGGAAGCATTCGATCCAAAATCTGATCCACTGCTGGCATTAGATTCAAAAACTGCTTCAGGCTGCGTTCACACGATGTGTTTCAAAGTGCATTGGGCAAAATACTTCATCACATGTTAATACATTTTCTGAGCAGTGGCGTCCGGTGTGACATTGTTAGTCATCAGTATTAATGTAAAAGACATAGAACATGTTGCTGCTGATACATAATACAGATTCGATTGATGCATTTTGCTCAATGCAATTTGAATTGCAAACACATCACCAGAATGCGGCCTCCGGCTGTGCTCACACTCTGCCCATTAGTTACATTTAGGAAGGTAATTCCAGCGCAGTGGGGAGGAGGATCTTGATTGCATCTGCCTTCACAGTGAAATGTGTGCGATGGGGAAGGTGCAACCCCATGTTTTGCATTGTGCACATGTCATCAGGAGAAACTTCTCTGCACTGAGCATGAATTGTGTTTCTAAATATTATTGACTGTAACCACTGGGAACCTAAATGTTCCCACTAACCCTAAACCAACTAAACCCAGGCCCATTAGCCCTAAGCTATTCACCCACTAGCATATATAGTACCATACATAATTAAAGGGGTTGTCCTTTTGTCCCGGTGTTTGAATAGGCGGAGAGAATGTCCCGTAGAGTCCTGCAATGTCCTGACTGCCCCGGCTGCCTCCTTTCTGTTTCAACAAAAAACATACTTACCTTTCCATCGTTCCCTGCAGTACTGTTTTCCTCCTCTCCCCGGTGCTCTGAGATGACGGAGAAGTCGGGCAGGGCCAGCTGGAGGTAGCTCTGCCCCCCTGAGTCATCTACATGCTTTGGGAAGAGGAGGAACCAGGACTGCAGGGGAACGGTGGAAAGGTACCTAGGAGAGAGAGACCCCAATATAAGTGAAGAAGGAGGTCAGGGGGCCACAATATTCAGAGTATGGAGGAGGGAGGTCACAATATAAAGGAGGATGGAGGCCACAATATGAGGGAGGAAGGAGGACAAGAAGCCACAATATGAGGGAGGAAGGAGGACAAGAGGCCACAATATGAGGGAGGAAGGAGGATAAGAAGCCACAATATGAGGGAGGAAGGAGGACAAGAGGCCACAATATGAGGGAGGAAGGAGGATAAGAAGCCACAATATGAGGGAGGATGGATGACAGGAGGTCACAGTATAATGGGGATGGAGAAGGCAGGCCAGGATATGAGGGGGATGGAGGACAGGAGGCCACTATATGAAAGTAATGGAGGGGCCTCAATTGGTAGAGGAGTAAGAGGGGGGCCACAATATGAGGAGGAGAGAGGGGTAGGTAGGTAGGTAGAGAGGACACAATATGAGAGGGGGCACAATGCTAGGGCGAGATGAGTGGCAACAATATGAGGGGGGAGGTAATGATAGGTGAAGATATGGGGGCATGATATGATGTGGGGGGCACTAAGGGGGAAATTATACTGTGTTGGCTGGACAAAAGACAGGACTTAAGGGGAAATAAATTTCCACAGTGCTTCACCTATTATCCCTCTTTTGGCTCCACAAAAGTTGGGAGGTATGATATCAGTACAGGGGGGGTTATGGGGGTCCTCTGCACCCACATATCGGTACAATTCCCTGTGAATGGCTACATTGTTACCTTGTTACAGTTGTATCCAGTCTAGAGAATCCTTTACAAGCCAAACACCTCCGCAGCACTACTCCCCCCTCCTGTGCTGATAGTTTGGTGCAAAAAGTAACCGAGAAATAACAAGAGCTGATATAACTATTTCAGATTTTCCTGCTTTTTAGACTCTGGAGCTGTAACCTCACCCATGACATGTTGGAGCACTCCCCATCCATGGTGTCTCGTCCAGTAACAATTACACTGCTTGATCTTCACAATGGCCAAAGAGGTTTCCTTCCAAGATCTGACGACAGACAACGGGGCCATAAGGTGGAAGCAGCGAGACTTGTCCCAGACTCATTTTTTCAAGGTGGCCTCCAGGACGTTTGGTCCTCCGAAGTCAAGGACACGACGAATCATTGCTCCCCCCATGGAAAAACTTGAGACAGAAGAATTGAAGGAGGAGACGCCAGCATCCTCTGGGAACGTCATCATGTCACCAGGGGATTGGATGACACGCAACGGAGAGGGACATGACACCAAGAGGAGCGTCACAGACTGGATATCAGAGAGGAAGAACCTGAGGACCCAGCTGGACAATATGGGGGATGTGGGGAGGTGGCTACAAGGAAAACCAGAACTGACTGATCTAGAGAGACGCGTCCGGGACAAGATGGCAGAGAGACAGATCGTGAGACACATGACCAGGGAGAATAGTCAGGATGTGGTGGGTACTTCAACTATAGTGTTCATATTAAAAGTCCCATAAACTGGTTCTCCAGAGAGAAAACACCCATAATTATCTCTATATTTCTAGGATGAAGGCTGTAGAGTGTCAAAGAGCGCACAGCCCCGTGTCATCACCCCTGACATCCAGCAACCCAGCCCCCAAGCCCTGGCCATACTGGACTATTACCTGCACCAACGCCGACTGCGCCTCGTAGACCTATATAACCAGACAAACAAAAGCAAGAAGAAGGAAATATCCAGTAAAGATCTGAAGTCTGTGAGAAAAGAGGTAAAAATCACACCTACAAGTATGCAGTCCTGTACATAGGGGGCAGTATTATAGTATGTGTATATATATAATTCCATTTCTTTATTGTATATCCATAATAGCTACATAGGCGCACATAAGGCAGCTTTCAAGGCCAACGCGTTTCGACAGGAAAGAGCACCTTCCCAGGCACAACTGTGCAGTACATTCACGCTCTTCATGCTCTCTTGCCTTTTCCAGCAGCGATCAGTGTTTGACAAAGGCCTCAGGGAGGTCAAAATGTTACACGTTTATGCCAAAATAAAAAAAAAATCACATTATTTGTGTATGTTACATGGGGTAGGACCCTTCATTGAGGAGTGCAGCCAATATATGTACAGTTTATACTCCTGTTTATTACTGTGTTATGCTATATTCACACGATCGCATGGGGGACGTATATACATCCCCCATACATGGCAATGGCCGCAGGGCGCCTTATGGGAGCGGTACGGTGCCGCACACGTGCGGCTGGCACCGTACTGTTCCATAGCTGGGAGAAAGATAGGACATGTCCTATCTTTTTGCCGGAATACGGTACCGTCCGCCATATATCACTATGAGGGGGGGGGGGGGGGCGGCACTCCTCCGCTTCTCTCACGGCACCGCTGTGTGAATGTAGCCTCATACTTTTTTCTTCTAGACTCGGATCCCTATCAGTGATGGTCAGTTTGATGATCTGGTTGTGTCACTCGGCAGCAAACATCCCAATCACATTAATTACAAGGAGCTGTCAGTGGGGCGACATTTATGGTGGAAGAAAACGAGAGACGAGCGAAGGAAAGGAGTGTCGGTGGACCCGGGTACAGTGACTATACAATCAGTGATAACCTGCACAATGCGTCTCCATTGATCCCCCATCTCTCATATGTTTTGTGCCCCCGCAGTGGTTGTAAAATCCTTCTCTCCTCCTGGTGAGGTGCAGCCTGAGCCGTCAGTTTCCGGATCTCCTGATAGCAGAATGGATTCCATATGGAGATCCCGTCACATCAGCAGCGTACAAAGTGACAGCAGCAAATCACAGTTCTTACAGGTGCCCCCGATTAGCCTGGACGAGATGAGACCCCTCAGCTACGAGGACATGGAAGAGATTGGAAAGAATTATAGGGAACAGAGGCGAAGGGCACAGGTGAGGGTATCGCAGTAGGATCTACTAGCATAGCCAGCAAAACAGCTCACATAGGGTTGTCACCCATCTTTTCTAGGCCCCAGAATGGGTAGTAAGCCTAGTTTATCTGCTATATGGTATAGAGGAATGGGTAACAGCATATCAAGGCTCTGGGAAAGCTGGGTGACAACTCTTATTACAGAAGTCATTGTAGCCATATCTGTTGTCTCCCAGCTTTCCCAAGTCCGTCTATTAGTTATGTGGCGTCTCACAGCTTTCTCCTGCCCATAGAGCAACACCCGTCTATTGGAGTGGCTGGAGCAGTGCCGCCTGGTGCGCACCGGTAATGGCGCCGTAGACGGCCACGCTCTGCCCTCTACACTGGGCGAGGAGGCAGCCGAGCTGGTGGAGCAGTTTAGAAGACAGGGCCTGCAGCAGTACCACAAGATCCTCAAACTGTGCAAGGCTTCTGGGGTGCCCCTCACCGAAACGCTGCTGGAACAAGGTGAGCCCTATTGTCATATAATGCTGCATCTGTCGATCGATAATTCTGAGTGTGTGACAATATCCGATATTTCTATACACAGCTTTATTATATCCCGGGGATAAGCTGATTTGTGAATCCGAGGAACATCTTCAGCTCCGGCAGCCGGGGACCGCGCTCTCATCCAAGGAGAACGTCAAGGGGGAGAGTAGAGGGGAGACGTCTTCTATGGAAAAAACAAGAATGGACAAGACCTTGAAGAATCCTTCAGAGATGTGGTACGATCCCAGAGGTGTAGGCAGAATGTAAAGGGGTCTTCCGCTTATTGCTGCCCCTCACACAAGGCATAAGCGGTCGTTATCATCCCTTGTTATACATTCACAAGTCCTGAAGTTCTATCTAAATGCCTTTCCTTTGTGTCAGTCTTTACTAAAATTCTGGCCTTATATTCATGAACCAGGAGGTGCAGGATGAACAACGATGAAAGCTCCGATTATAGAAGAGACTGACGTGTTTAATGGAAATGTGGATGAGAATGAGAAATTCTATTTTCCACATTTCTATGGTTTATGATAATTCTTCTTTATAGCAGCAGCAGCGGTCCGTACCCTCCGGAGAAATACGTCAGAAGGGTCAAGAGGAAAGTCAGAGGTAAAAAAAGCAACAGGACGGACACGCTGGCCTGCTGGACGACGTATGAGCAGTTCCAGGAGATGAGTCGGTAAGCCCTGGGAAGCAGCACAGAGTATTTCAGGAGAGGATTAATCTGATATTGCAGTGGGATATCATAGTAGATGGAGCAAGGTCCCTGCCCTGGGAAGCAGCGCAGAGTATTTCAGAAAAGGATTACTCTGATATGGCAGTGGGATATCATAATAGAAGGAGCAAGGTCCCTGCCCCTAGGAAGCAGCACAGAGTATTTCAGAAAAGGATTACTCTGATATGGCAGTGGGATATCATAATAGAAGGAGCAAGGTCCCTGCCCCTAGGAAGCAGCACAGAGTATTTCAGGAGAGGATTAATCTGATATTGCAGTGGGATATTATAGTAGAAGGAGCAAGGTCCCTGCCCCTAGGAAGCAGCACAGAGTATTTCAGGAGAGGATTAATCTGATATTGCAGTGGGATATTATAGTAGAAGGAGCAAGGTCCCTGCCCCTAGGAAGCAGCACAGAGTATTTCACGAGGGGATTAATCTGATATTGCAGTGGGATATTATAGTAGAAGGAGCAAGGTCCCTGCCCTGGGAAGCAGCGCAGAGTATTTCAGGAGAGGATTAATCTGATATTGCAGTGGGATATCAGAAGGAGCAAGGTCCCTGCCCTAGGAAGCAGCACAGAGTATTTCAGGAGGGGATTAATCTGATATTGCAGTGGGATATCATAGTAGAGGGAGCAAGGTCCCTTCCCTAGGAAGCAGCGCAGAGTATTTCAGAAAAGGATTACTCTGATATGGCAGTGGGATATCATAATAGAAGGAGCAAGGTCCCTGCCCCTAGGAAGCAGCACAGAGTATTTCAGGAGAGGATTAATCTGATATTGCAGTGGGATATCAGAAGGAGCAAGGTCCCTTCCCTAGGAAGCAGCGCAGAGTATTCAGGAGAGGATTAATCTGATATTGCAGTGGGATATCATAGTAGTAGGAGCAAGGTCCCTGCCCCTAGGAAGCAGCGCAGAGTATTTCAGGAGGGGATTAATCTGATATTGCAGAGGGATATCAGAAGGAGCAAGGTCCCTTCCCTAGGAAGCAGCGCAGAGTATTTCAGGAGGGGATTAATCTGATATTGCAGTGGGATATCAGAAGGAGCAAGGTCCCTGCCCCTAGGAAGCAGCGCAGAGTATTTCAGGAGGGGATTAATCTGATATTGCAGTGGGATATCATAGAAGAAGGAGCAAGGTCCCTGCCCCTAGGAAGCAGCGCAGAGTATTTCAGGAGAGGATTAATCTGATATTGCAGAGGGATATCAGAAGGAGCAAGGTCCCTGCCCCTAGGAAGCAGCACAGAGTATTTCAGGAGGGGATTAATCTGATATTGCAGTGGGATATCATAGAAGAAGGAGCAAGGTCCCTGCCCCTAGGAAGCAGCGCAGAGTATTTCAGGAGAGGATTAATCTGATATTGCAGTAGGATATCATAGAAGAAGGAGCAAGGTCCCTGCCCCTAGGAAGCAGCGCAGAGTATTTCAGGAGAGGATTAATCTGATATTGCAGAGGGATATCAGAAGGAGCAAGGTCCCTGCCCCTAGGAAGCAGCGCAGAGTATTTCAGGAGAGGATTAATCTGATATTGCAGAGGGATATCAGAAGGAGCAAGGTCCCTTCCCTAGGAAGCAGCACAGAGTATTTCAGGAGGGGATTAATCTGATATTGCAGTGGGATATCATAGAAGAAGGAGCAAGGTCCCTGCCCCTAGGAAACAGCACAGAGTATTTCAGGAGAGGATTAATCTGATATTGCAGTGGGATATCAGAAGGAGCAAGGTCCCTGCCCTAGGAAGCAGCACAGAGTATTTCACGAGGGGATTAATCTGATATTGCAGTGGGATATCATAGTAGATGGAGCAAGGTCCCTGCCCTAGGAAGCAGCACAGAGTATTTCAGGAGGGGATTAATCTGATATTGCAGTGGGATATCATAGTAGAAGGAGCAAGGTCCCTGCCCCTAGGAAGCAGCACAGAGTATTTCAGGAGGGGATTAATCTGATATTGCAGTGGGATATCATAGTAGATGGAGCAAGGTCCCTGCCCTAGGAATCAGCACAGAGTATTTCAGGAGGGGATTAATCTGATATTACAGTGGGATATTATAGTAGAAGGAGCAAGGTCCCTGCCCTGGGAAGCAGCACAGAGTATTTCAGGAGGGGATTAATCTGATATTGCAGTGGGATATCATAGTAGATGGAGCAAGGTCCCTTCCCTAGGAAGCAGCACAGAGTATTTCAGGAGGGGATTAATCTGATATTGCAGTGGGATATCATAGAAGAAGGAGCAAGGTCCCTGCCCCTAGGAAGCAGCACAGAGTATTTCAGGAGAGGATTAATCTGATATTGCAGTGGGATATCAGAAGGAGCAAGGTCCCTGCCCTAGGAAGCAGCACAGAGTATTTCAGGAGGGGATTAATCTGATATTGCAGTGGGATATCATAGTAGATGGAGCAAGGTCCCTGCCCTAGGAAGCAGCACAGAGTATTTCAGGAGGGGATTAATCTGATATTGCAGTGGGATATCATAGTAGAAGGAGCAAGGTCCCTGCCCCTAGGAAGCAGCACAGAGTATTTCAGGAGGGGATTAATCTGATATTGCAGTGGGATATCATAGTAGATGGAGCAAGGTCCCTGCCCTAGGAATCAGCACAGAGTATTTCAGGAGGGGATTAATCTGATATTACAGTGGGATATTATAGTAGAAGGAGCAAGGTCCCTGCCCTGGGAAGCAGCGCAGAGTATTTCAGGAGAGGATTAATCTGATATTGCAGTGGGATATCAGAAGGAGCAAGGTCCCTGCCCTAGGAAGCAGCACAGAGTATTTCAGGAGGGGATTAATCTGATATTGCAGTGGGATATCATAGTAGATGGAGCAAGGTCCCTTCCCTAGGAAGCAGCACAGAGTATTTCAGGAGGGGATTAATCTGATATTGCAGTGGGATATCATAGAAGAAGGAGCAAGGTCCCTGCCCCTAGGAAGCAGCACAGAGTATTTCAGGAGAGGATTAATCTGATATTGCAGTGGGATATCAGAAGGAGCAAGGTCCCTGCCCTAGGAAGCAGCACAGAGTATTTCAGGAGGGGATTAATCTGATATTGCAGTGGGATATCATAGAAGAAGGAGCAAGGTCCCTGCCCCTGGGAAGCAGCACAGAGTATTTCAGGAGAGGATTAATCTGATATTGCAGTGGGATATCAGAAGGAGCAAGGTCCCTGCCCTAGGAAGCAGCACAGAGTATTTCAGGAGGGGATTAATCTGATATTGCAGTGGGATATCATAGTAGATGGAGCAAGGTCCCTGCCCTAGGAAGCAGCACAGAGTATTTCAGGAGGGGATTAATCTGATATTGCAGTGGGATATCATAGTAGAAGGAGCAAGGTCCCTGCCCCTAGGAAGCAGCACAGAGTATTTCAGGAGGGGATTAATCTGATATTGCAGTGGGATATCATAGTAGATGGAGCAAGGTCCCTGCCCTAGGAATCAGCACAGAGTATTTCAGGAGGGGATTAATCTGATATTACAGTGGGATATTATAGTAGAAGGAGCAAGGTCCCTGCCCTGGGAAGCAGCACAGAGTATTTCAGGAGGGGATTAATCTGATATTGCAGTGGGATATCATAGTAGATGGAGCAAGGTCCCTTCCCTAGGAAGCAGCACAGAGTATTTCAGGAGGGGATTAATCTGATATTGCAGTGGGATATCATAGAAGAAGGAGCAAGGTCCCTGCCCCTAGGAAGCAGCACAGAGTATTTCAGGAGAGGATTAATCTGATATTGCAGTGGGATATCAGAAGGAGCAAGGTCCCTGCCCCTAGGAAGCAGCGCAGAGTATTTCAGGAGAGGATTAATCTGATATTGCAGTGGGATATCATAGTAGATGGAGCAAGGTCCCTTCCCTAGGAAGCAGCACAGAGTATTTCAGGAGGGGATTAATCTGATATTGCAGTGGGATATCATAGAAGAAGGAGCAAGGTCACTGCCCCTAGGAAGCAGCACAGAGTATTTCAGGAGAGGATTACTCTGATATTGCAGTGGGATATCATATCTCACCAAAAAATTGAAAAACACAGCATCTACAGTATATTTCGTATAATACAAAACAATCTTTATTGGGAAAAAATAGTGCATCACAATGCACCAGCAACAGTACAATATAAAAACAACAGAGAGTGCCACATAATATAAAGTTGATAAAACCAGTAGAACAAGTAGAGACTGGTAAGTGTAGCCTATTAATAGTCACAACCTAAGTAGGAATTGCAAACAGAGGAAAGACGTCCCTCACATAGGAGCAGTAATGTTACCTATACCAGTAGGAAGGCACACGCTGTACACCCCGCACTTAGCTTTTTCAAGGGGAGTGTCTAGAGAAAGGCTTGATAGGTTTAAATACAGAAGTGCACCAATGAGAGAATAAGGCTGAAAAATGTAGATCAGGTACAGCTGCAGGGCCGGATTATAGGCGGGGCTCCCGGGGCTAGAGCCCCGGGGCCCCCACCATCTTGCCCCCCCAGGGGGCCCCCACCAGATCGCGCCCCCTCCGGGCCCTGACTCCTCAGCCGCCACCTCCCTGAGCCGTCCACCAGACGCCGGCACAGCTGACCGTCTCCCCGCATATCCCCCTGCATGGCCGGCCTGTCCGTCCGCCCCCTGGCACAAGTTACCGCCTCTCCGCCCACCCTTCAGCTTCATGGCCGAGCCGTCCTGCCGCCCGGCACACGTTCCCGTCTACCTGCACGCCCATCCTGCGGCATGACCAGACCTTCCCGCCCGCTCGCAATCCTGCTCGCGCTCCCTCCTCCCCTACCCGAGCAAGCAGCCGTCCTCCGCTAGCCCCCCACCCCCCGGACAAGCAGCTGTCCTCCGCTCCCAGCACCTGCCCGAACAAACAGCCGTCCTCTGCTCACGTCGGCCACGCCCCCCGCCCGCCAGCTGGAATGAGCAGCCGCCCGCCCGAACAAGCAGCCCTCCTCCGCTCCCCGCCCGCTCCGCTCCCCGCCCGCTCCGCTCCCAGCCAACCACCCCCCCCACGCGCGCGAACAAACAGCCGTCCTGCGCTCATCCCACTCCCCACCCCCCTCGCCGAAACCTGCAGCCGCCCTCCGTTGCGGCGCCCCCCCCCCCCCCCCGAACCAGCAGCCGTCCTGTCCCCCCCCCCCCCATGGAACAAGCAGCCGTCCTCCGCCCCTCCCCCCGTCCGTACACCCCCCCCCTCCGAACCAGCAGCCAACTGACCCGCACGCTGAACAAGCACCCCACCAAACACCCACGACGACTGGTCACCCTAAAAGGGTAAGTATACATTACATATGTATTTATGTGTGTATATATGCATATACAGTGTATATACTGTGTGTATATGTGTATATATGATGTATATATGCATATACAGTATATATACTGTGTGTACATACTGTGTATATGTGTATATATGCATCTACTGTCTATATCTGTATATACTGTGTATATGTGTATATATGCATCTACTGTCTATATCTGTATATACTGTGTATATGTGTATATATGCATCTACTGTCTATATCTGTATATACTGTGTATATATGCATCTACTGTCTATATCTGTATATACTGTGTATATATGCATCTACTGTCTATATATTTATATACTGTGTATATATGCATCTATTGTCTATATATGTATATACTGTATTTATACATGCATATATTTGTATAAGCCTATATATGTGCACATTTAAATATATATATATATATATATATGTATATATGATTTATGTTTATATGCGCTGTATGTGGTATGTATGTATATGCTCTGTATACTGAATTTGTGTGTGTATTTCCCGTATGTGTGTGAAAATGCTGTATATACTGAATGTGTGTGTATTTGCTGTATGTGTGTATATTCTGTATGTATATGCAGCATGTGTGTACAGTATATGGTATTTTTATACTGCATGTATGTGTATATATGGTCAGTGTATACTGTATGTGTAAATATATATATTTATTGTATATAATGTGTATGCCGTATGTGTGATGTATATATACTGTATGTGTGTATATACTTTATGAGTTTGTGTATACTCTGTGTATGGCTACATTCACACTACCATATGTAGGACGTATATACGGCCTATATACGTCCTCCATAGACGGCAATGGGCGCATGGCGCCCTACGGGAGCGGTACGGTGCGGCACCGTACCGCTCCGTGCCCGGGAAAAAGATAGAACCTGTCCTATCTTTACCCGTAGTACGATGCCGTGCGCCATAACTTCCTATGGAGAGGGGCGGGGGTGAGCTGCGCTCACCTCCTCCTCCTCTCCCCGTGCACTGCCGTTGCCCGCTACGGTAGGGTATGGGCGGGCAACGGTAGTGTGAATATAGCCTATTAGTGTATAAATGTATATGGGTACATAAATGTGTGAAGGTCGATATAAACATGTGTTACTGGGGATGAGGTGGCTGTATGTAGCTGTGTTACTGGGGGCAAGGCGGCTGTATGTAGCTGTGTTACAGGGGGTGTGGTGGCTGTATGTAGCTTTGTTACTGGGGGTGAGGCAGCTGTTTGTAGCTGTGTTACTGGGGATGAGGCGGCTGTATGTAGCTGTGTTATTGGGGGCGAGGCGGCTGTGTGTAGCTGTGTTACTGGGAGGCGAGGGGGCTGTATGTAGCTGTGTTATTGGGGACGAGGCGGCTGTATTTAGCGGTGTTACTGGGGGCGAGGCGGCTGTATGTAGCGGTGTTATTGGGGACGAGGTGGCTGTATGTAGCTGTGTTACTGGGGATGAGGAGGCTGTATGTAGCTGTGTTACTGGGGGTGAGGCGGCTGTATGTAGCGGTGTTACTGGGGATGAGCCGGCTGTATGTAGCTGTGTTACTGGGGGCGAGGAGGCTGTGTGTAGCTCTGTTACTGGGAGCGAGGTGGTTGTATGTAGCTGTGTTACTGGGGGCGAGGCGGCTGTATGTAGCTGTGTTACTGGGGACGAGGCGGCTGTATGTAGCTGTGTTACTGGGGGTGAGGCGACTGTATGTAGCTGTGTTACTGGGAGTGAGGCGGCTGTATGTAGCTGTGTTACTGGGGATGAGGCAGCTGTATGTAGCTGTGTTACTGGGGATGAGGCGGCTGTATGTAGCTGTGTTACTGGGGGTGAGGCGGCTGTATGTAGCTGTGTTACTGGGGATGAGGCGGCTGTATGTAGCTGTGTTACTGGGGATGAGGTGGTTGTATGTAGCTGTGTTACTGGGGGCGAGGCGGCTGTATGTAGCTGTGTTACTGGGGACGAGGCGGCTGTATGTAGCTGTGTTACTGGGGGTGAGGCGACTGTATGTAGCTGTGTTACTGGGAGTGAGGCGGCTGTATGTAGCTGTGTTACTGGGGATGAGGCAGCTGTATGTAGCTGTGTTACTGGGGGTGAGGCGGCTGTATGTAGCTGTGTTACTGGGGGTGAGGCGGCTGTATGTAGCTGTGTTACTGGGGGTGAGGCGGCTGTATGTAGCTGTGTTACTGGGGATGAGGCGGCTGTATGTAGCGGTGTTACTGGGGGGAGGTGGCTGTATGTAGCTGTGTTACTGGGGATGAGGCGGCTGTATGTAGCTCTGTTACTGGGGGCGAGGAGGCTGTATGTAGCTGTGTTACTGGGGGTGAGGTTGCTGTATGTAGCTGTATTACTGGGGATGAGGCGGCTGTATGTAGCTGTGTTACTGGGGGTGAGGCGGCTGTACGTAGCTGTGTTACTGGGGATGAGGCGGCTGTATGTAGCTGTGTTACTGGGGATGAGGCGGCTGTATGTAGCTGTGTTACTGGGGATGTGGCGGCTGTATGTAGCTGTGTTACTGGGGATGAGGCGGCTGTATGTAGCTGTGTTACTGGGGGCGAGGCAGCTGTATGTAGCTGTGTTACTGGGGATGAGGCGGCTGTATGTAGTTGTGTTACTGGAGAGGCGGCTGTATGTAGCTGTGTTACTGGAGAGGCGGCTGTATGTAGCTGTGTTACTGGGGGTGAGGCAGCTGTATGTAGCTGTGTTACTGGGGATGAGGCGGCTGTATGTAGCTGTGTTACTGGAGAGGCGGCTGTATGTAGCTGTGTTACTGGGGATGAGGCGGCTGTATGTAGTTGTGTTACTGGATGAGGCGGCTGTATGTAGCTGTGGTACTGGGGATGAGGCGGCTGTATGTAGTTGTGTTACTGGATGAGGCGGCTGTATGTAGCTGTGTTACTGGGGGACGAGGCGGCTGTATGTAGCTGTGTTACTGGGGGACGAGGCGGCTGTATGTAGCTGTGTTACTGGGGGACGAGGCGGCTGTATGTAGCTGTGTTACTGGGGGACGAGGCGGCTGTATGTAGCTGTGTTACTGCTGGGATAGTGGAAAGGAAGCAGGAGGACGTGTATGCACGCTGCATTCAGTGGGGGCCTCCACCAGATTTTGCGCCCAGGGGCCCCCACCAACCTTAATCTGGCCCTGTACAGCTGTGTACCTATAGCTGATGAACGGCAGGGAAAGGAAGGGGCTGGACAACAAAAGATCACATGACATGGGAATGGATACCAAGAGTCCGAGATATCGCGGTATCTGGGACCAGGATATGTTTCCTACGCGTGCGCCAAAAAGAGCGAGTGCTGCGACAGACTACCAAGAGTCTGGCGCAGCTGCGCCAAAAATTGGAAACAAGGTTCAATAGTCCACTAGGTCGCTTGGGAATGCCCACAGGGTATCCAGGGGACAGTATTACATAGTATCCTAGTATTATAAAATCTAGAAGGTATTAAAACCAGCATCAGAGATATAATTATTACAGGGAAGGGGAAACATCTAATCTAAAATATGGGAAAGGGAAGAGGCTCAGAGGATACTATATAAAGTGACAAGTGCATAGATCAAAATGGTAAAACACAAGTACGTATACAATTGAATACATAGGATTGATGAAAGTGATGAGTGCAATGAGTACATTAATACAAATATATGTACAGTAAAAGTAAACTCCCACATCTGAGATATATAAATAACGGTAAAGAGGACCAAAATACATATAGCAAAAAGAAAGGATGATAATAAGCAAACATAATATCATAGATGATAGAAAAACTATGTGCAGAGTGCAAACCAACATGCATGTGACAGTGCAAAAACCGTGCAAAGTGCAAGTGCATCAAAGTGCCAACTAAGGTAGTGAGTAGGTAATATATAGTAGGCGAGAGGAAGGGGGGCATGGAGGGGTCCAGTATGGAGAATCAGTAGGATAAAAAGAGCCGTTCATATTAGTTCTCTCCGGGTGGGCTTCTGAAAAATAAAAAGAAGAAAATAGATAATACTAACAAAAAAAAAAATTAACAAAAAAATTATATATAGACAGGAGACTGCAGCAAGGGAGAGAAGTCCCAGAACAGAGGTTTTGTGTAAATAGAAGCACAAAACAAAAAAAGAAAGATGGACAAGACAAGGACATAAATTATAATACAATATAGTAATAAAACCTAAACCCTAAACACTAAATAAAAATAAAAGAGGAGCACAGTAATCTAGAGATATAAACCATTACAGGTAAGGGACAAAACTCATATTCTCGTTGAGGCCTCTTGGAGATACCGTGTCTAAGAGGAAGATCCACTTCGTCTCTTTCTGGGCCAGGACTCGTTTCCAGTTTCCACCCCTGGAGTCTACCATCACCCTATCAATCCCTCTTACCTTGAATAGGGAGCTGTCACATTGGTGATACTCCTTAAAGTGACGTGGTATTGTCTTTAGACTCCTCACATCATGTTCATCCTTTGCTGCCTCTATGCCAAGAACGTGCTCCCGGATCCTGCGACGGAATTGTCTTGAAGTCAATCCGATATAAATCAGACCACACAGGCATGTTGCAAAGTAGATAACTCCAGTAGTCGTACACGTAATGGAATATGTGATTTTAAATTCCTTATGCCTGTGTGAGTCAAAAAAGATCTGGGTCGTTTCTACATTACTACATGCCACACATTTTCCACAGGGTCTATTACCCCATTTGGGGCCCTTAGATCCAAAGATCCTGTTGGTTGGTTCCCTGTGGGTGCTACTTACCAGATGGTCACGAAGGTTTTTTGCCCGGCGGTACGTAACTGATGGATGTGTAGATGTAAACTTCTGTAAAGTGTCGTCAATCCTAAGAAGATGCCAATATTTCGAGAGGATCGTCTGCATTTTCCTCCATTCCGAGTTATAGGTGGTTATGAATCTGACGATATCTTCGTTAGTGCGCTTTTCTGGCTCTTTCATGATGAGATCCTCCCTTCTCGCTTTTTTAGCTCTCATATAGCCTTTTCTTATGCAGCGTTCCGGGTAGCCACGTTCCTCGAAACGGTGGCGTAGATCTTTAGCCTGAGTCTCAAACAGTGAGTCATCCGAACAGATACGTCGTATCCGAAGGAACTGTCCGATCGGGATGCTATCAATTAGTTTCCTAGGGTGCGACGATTGAGCGTGAAGAAGGGCATTGCTGGAAGTCTCCTTCCTAAAAACATTGGAGGAAATAAATCCATCACCATCCACATTAAACAGCACATCGAGGAATTCCATGTCCTTACGTCCAACTTTGTAGGTAAGTTTGATGTTATAGATGTTATCATTAAGGGACAGTATGATATGATATAGTGGGATATCATAGTAGAAGGAGCAAGGTCCCTTCCTACAGCACAGAGATGAATGTTTTAATCTTGTGGAGAGTTGCATGATGGAAGGAGCAGGATTCTCAGCAGCGCAGAGTATTTAAGGGCGCTGTCCCACGTTGCGTTCAAAAACGCAGACGCAGACAAAACCGCGCCCACCGGGGTGGTCCGCGGTCCGATCGCATCGGCGTTTCTATGGAAACGCCTGTGATCGGGAACGTGCCACCGGTGTTTTGCATTAATTTAACGCAAAACACCAGCGGCTCGTACCTGATCGCAGGCGTTTCCATAGAAACGCCGATGCGATCGGACCGCGGACCGCCCCGGTGGGCGCGTTTTTGTCTGCGTCTGCGTTTTCGAACGCAACGTGGGACAGCGCCCTCAGGGATTATTGTGTTAATAATCCATCATGTTTGGGGTTATCAATGCCTAATCCATGGTTATATTTCATGGCAGCCCAATTACAGCACTTACGTGGATGGGGAGACATGGCTGGGGGACTATCCTCTCAAAAAGTGATATGCCATATTTTAAAACAGGGTAATCTACTAGGAGCTTTACAAGGGGGTTTATTCCAAACTGTAGATGGGAAGTTAGTGACACTGAAATGCATAGACAAACTGTGGTGGAAGACGCGCAGCCTGCTGGGGATGGAAGGATATACTGTACATACCCCCTTGTGGCCAAATGTCCAATACCCTGAAATAGGCAAAATTACTCCGTTTCCTCAGTGGTTAAGTAAGGGAATCACTACTATGGCCCAATTATATGAGGATAATACACTAAAGTCCTTTGAGCAATTGCGCTCAGAATTTAACCTTCCACACTCATGTTTCTATCAATTTCTTCAACTGAGACATGCGATAACCCAACAGGAACGCTCACAGCCCATAAAAAAATCAGCCCATAACATAGTAATAGATATGATAAATAAATCTGGAGATACGCGAGGTATAATCTCAATCAACTACTCATATCTAAGGGATGCCCATATTAAAAAATCCCCTACAGACTTAAAATCTAAGTGGGAGAAGGATGTGGGAACCATTACCGAAGATCAGTGGCAAGAGATTCTGGAATCGGCACCTAGAGTCTCGGTCAGCGAGGCGCAGAGGTTATCTAATTTATACTTGTTACATAGGGTATATTTTACATCTGTTAGGTTGTTTAAGATGGGGTACAGTAGTGACGATTGCTGCCCCAGGTGCGAGAGATCTGGTGCAGACCTGATCCACTTGATGTGGAACTGCCCTGGGTTACGTCGTTACTGGCAAGAAGTTCTTGATTTGATCGACCAAACGTACTCCACAACTATAACACGTAGTCCTCTTATATCTATTCTGGGCTATGTGTGGGAGCTGCAACTGTCTGAGAGCCATAGACTAGCAGTGCTGCGACTGCTATATGTAGCCAAGAAGCTCATAGCTTTCCATTGGAAGGATACTGAGCCTCCACAAATCTCTGAATTTATTTCTAGGGCCAATCTCTTATTACGACTGGACAAGTTTGTTTATCAAAAGCGTAATTCCTTGAAAAAATTCGATGCCATATGGGGCCCATGGCTTGATGCTCCAGGATTGGCTCCCTTAACTCTTACTAGAGACAGAATAATTAGTAGCATTGTAAGGTGATTGTCATCATTGTCTTGCTAACAGTTAATAGGGCGGATAATATATGTAAAGATGTATGACCTTCCGATTGTTGGATGTCTGTGTATATCGTCACTTGCTCTAAGCTTTACGGGACTGTTTATGTAGTCCTTTAGGACTAAGGATATCCAGGATGGACCCATACGTGGACCTCATATTGTCAAAGGACGAACACCATCTGTTATGGACTTTCTGCGATTGCATGGTTTACACTGGAATGTGGACAATTCACTCACCAAGCAGGGATAGGGAGAGAGTGGGGTGGGGTTTGGGGGGGGGGGGGTTGTTGTAATGTTTATGTTGTTTGAATGCAAAAAAGTCTAAAACTAATGTTTGGTTTTCAATAAAAAATTTATTTGATCAAAAAAAAAAAAAATCCATCATGTTTATAATTTTTTTTTCTTTTCAGAAACCTGGGGCACAGATTCCCTCACTGCTTCTACACATGTGATGACGACGCGTTTTGGCCAGGCCGGCTGCTGGAGAAACTCCGCGTCTATCTGCCGCACGTCACCAACGCGTCCGGAAGCTGAGATTCCTCATTACATGTACATTGTAATAAAATCTAAAGTGTTTCTAATATTTGTTTATTTTATTTTTTGGAGCTCTATGATGCTTATTACCTACACTTATAGGACTGACTACAACTACATCCCAATACCCCCCTCTGTGTGTATGGGTAGCAGATATAGGAGGCGCCGGCTCTTATAGTCATGCGTTTTACATTTTCAAAATATAAACCTATTTTCATAATTTATATTCTTCAGTAGAGAATAATTTAGAAGGAGAAGTAAAAAATATATAGTATGAAGAAAATTAGCGAATGAAGCATCTATAGGGCGCAGCTGAATCATTACAGGATGACGGGCTGCAGTACCGCCGGGCGCCGCTATATAGCTGGCGCTGTTTCCCCCGGAAGTTCTCGGCTCTTCTTTACCTCGCCCCGCGCCTCTCGCTCTCTCTCTTCCTCGAGCTGTCTGCGGAGAAGGCGGACGCTCACAACCGGTGAGTGGAATCCATCGTCATCCGCGCCGGTTCTGCCCCATCTGGTACCGGGGGATACATCACTGTGACCCGGTGGTGTGGCCGGGCTTATCCGCTGTGTTATTATGTGACTGGGGGGTCTGCGGTGTGGAGGGGCTGTGAGGTCGCCGGGGCCTGGGAGCAATATGGCGGCTGTGTCTGTGCTGCCGCCGGGCAGTTACCTGGAGCTGCTCCACTGTGACGGCACCTCAGCAGTAGACAGGACAAGGGGCTGCTGGATGTAGTGAGGAGCTGCTTGTAGTACTACAGGTCCCAGCATGGGGGCGGCAGTGTCTGAGCCCCTGCACACAGGACCTGCTGACCTGTAGGTGGACGTCACCTTTAAGTAATCAACATGGGATTTTAAAGGTGAAGTCTCCCCATAATCTTCACGAAGTCAAGACTAAGATGTGGGGGGGTTATACAATGTAATATATAGGAGACCCCCTAAGTATGTAGCAATGTACCTGGCACCCCCTGTGGCTGAGGTATTAGGTGCTGGATATTTAAAGGGGAAGTCCAGGACTAGTCACCTGTGCAGGGGGTGCTCTGTATTACACTATGGAGACTCTGGGTGCTTCACCCTGTACTCCCCTTCCTGGCACGTGGGTGATCTGCACCTTTTATAAATCTCTCCCTCATCCCCTTTCTATGTGGATTTGGTGCATGCAGCGGTGAGATGTAGTATAGCGTGCGGATGGCTAGATCCTATACTGCTCCCCAGTGCTCTATATGCCTGTGTTTACACTCTGATCTCCATGTTCTGCATTGGTCCGGCACATGGGGACTCGCTGATGGGATGAGCCCCTCCTATAAACATGTAGTATCTCCTGCGCCGCCGGCCATGTGCTGCCTGCAGTCTGTATTTTCATTTGTTGACTGTAATGGTCTAACTTGGCCCCATTCACATTATTCTGTGGGGGACATGATATAGACCGTGAATCTAAAGCCCCGTTCACACATTGCTCTTGAATCGTGTTTTGAAACCTGCTGTGTTTTAAGATATCAGAGACCACACAATATTATCCATGCGAGGTTCATTTTTATCACTGTCACCTATAGTTGTCATATGGTGGAGGGTCGAGCGCAGGATAAGGATGAGCGCTGCTCGCCCCTTTTCCATAGAGGAGTGCAGGGCCGGCGCTGTGACACAACATAATATAGGACAGTGTAATGAGACGTGGGCTCGCTGCACCGTTACTGGATGTCATTGGGGACCAATATCGATTCGCAAATGGTCCGGCTTGATATCGGTCCCCATTACGTTCATGTGAATGATCCCTTAAAGGGATTTCCTGAGTTCTGGAGTAACTATTGAATAATGTGGACTGTTAGGCCCCTCCCAGCCGAAGTGGAGGTTTCCCATCACCAAGTGATGTCTCGGGTGTTGTGCATGTGGTCATGTCTTATTCGGCAAGACAGTCTCCAAGTGTGCAGTGTACCTGATGCATCACTGAAAGGGGTTATCCAGGATTGGGAGGTTTGGGCTATGTGTGGGCGAGTCTTTAAATAACATGAGATATATATATTTTCTCCAGCCCCTCTGTCTGATTGTATACCAAGGTTCAGCAGTGAAATCAGCTTGCACCCACTAAAGCCTACCACTGCTGCTGTAGCATGCGAGGGCTAAGGATGCCCTGCCGCTGCTTAGCCTCTGTATACAATTGGTGACGTATGGTGCATGTTGCATTTGGCTTTTCAGAGGGGTGGGTATTGTCAGATTGTTTTATATTTGAAATCCCTGAACCTACAAAACTCTTTTATTGGGCGCAGAAGTGACCTGTAGATGTTAGGACCTCAGGGACTCCATACCTGAGTCTGCGGGGCCCCCCATGCCTTGGCAGCGTACGGTCATGGAGACAGAGCACCGCAGTCACCCATTCCGCAGCTGGTCGCGTATCAGTTTGCGGTAGTTGATCTGCGACATCTGACTGTGATTTTGTTGCTTCTCTGTAATGGAGACTTGATGAGGTATTAATTGTATCTTTTGTTCAGGTAACATGGCGGCTCTCCGGCCTCTTATCAAACCTAGAATCGTCAAGAAGCGGACGAAGAAGTTCATCCGCCACCAGTCAGACCGTTATGTCAAGATTAAGGTCAGTAGCTCCTCCCCTGTGTGACACGTGTAGCGGTGTGTTTGAGGGTAATTAACACTTCGGACTTTCTTTCCTGCAGCGCAACTGGCGTAAACCCAGAGGTATTGACAACAGAGCCCGCAGGAGGTTCAAGGGTCAGATCCTGATGCCCAACATTGGTTATGGTAGCAACAAGAAGACCAAACACATGCTGCCCACTGGATTCCGCAAGTTTCTGGTCCACAATGTCAAGGAGCTCGAGGTTCTGATGATGAGCAACAGGTGAGAGACTGTGGACGCTGGTGGGGATATTGGGGTGCCTGAGTACAAGAACCCCCGGACCACCTCTGTAAGAAGGTCCTAAACACTAAGGGGAGCTTAAATTTCTATGAAGATGAAAATGCAGTGTCCTGTTTCATGGACTGACTACAGTGCACACAGAGTTCTCCTTAGGCTTGTAGCCACTGACGCTCCACTAGGGGATTCAGGGAAAATATGTAAGTTTTCCAGGATGGGAGAAGGAAAACTAAGCCTCTTTTAGCTACCCTGTAAGGCAGCTCCCTTGACATTAAAGAGGACCTGTCACCCAATTTAAAGCAGCTCCTAGTGCTTGATCAAACGCCCCAGAACCTCCGGTAACGCTATCTAACACTGTGGCGGGGTACAGTGTAATTCATGGGGCGTGGCTAGGGGCGGTGACTGACGCCTAGCGCGTGGCAGTCACTGCCGGCCTATGGAGTGAGCGGGGCGGTACGGGGAAGAGGCAGCGCCTCGGACCGCCCCCTCATGAATACATCGGACACCTTTGCGAGCTGTCTGATTACACTGTACCTCGCCGCAGTGTTTGATAGCATTACTGGAGGTTTCCGGTAACGCTATCACTCTAACACTGCGGCGTTTAGTAAGCAGCTCCTAGTGCTTGAACAAAGTGGTGCCGAAAATTGAGGTGACAGGTCCTCTAAGCCTGACCTTCAGGAAGCCTAATTACATGATGCTGGATTAAAACCAAACCAGTCTTGTCTATCCTAGAAGGAACAGACTCCCAGGTCTGTGCAAAATGTACTATATCCAAAGAACAGAGCGGCCGCTGATCAGTGGGTGTCTGAGTCTTATGACCTCTCAAACTGGATCCTTTTCCCAGTTACATACAGTACCATTCTCCTCCACACTGCAATGCCCACCACTGCCCAGGGTAACAGGACCCCCTATCATCCAGAGTAGCAGCATTTCGTAAGCCTCTGATCAGCAGGTTATTCTGTGTAAGGGACAGACGGAAGTTTCTGATGCCTGGAAAGTAATGGAAGTCCAGATTCTGCTAAAACCATGCTGGCTATCTGCCAGGTGATGCTGTGGCCCCCAGCTATCCCTGACTCCCCCTCACATGGACTCCATTCTGTGGCCCCCATACACAAGTTGCATGTTCCCATCAATATGTAATAGGTGTATATTGTTCTCCTTTGAGAAATGGGAGTGCTCTGAGGAAATCCCCTGTCGTAGGTTTAAGGCCTTTGTCTATGAGACGGTTATAAAGTTGTGTGAGGTTATTTTGTGAGGGCTGAACTCTCAACACGTTGTTGCTGCTGCATTTTTTGTTTCAGTGTTTAGTGGGGTTATCCCAGTGTAGCGGCTGCTTGCAACCTACTGGATTCTGTGCACCTCTGCATGGTGGTCCTGGTCCCATAGGGGGCTGTTTGCAATTAGAAAAATTTTAGTTTGCCCTAGAAGTTTCTCTTATGACCTGTTGAATGATTTGTGGAAAAGAATGTATACCCAAGACTGGAAAACTTGGATAAACCGACCGTTACAATGGGTAGCAGTCTGCCTAATACTATGTTGTATAATGTAACGATTGTAAAAAGGTTTGGAGGCAAATTATAAAACCTGTAACTTGAGGGAGATTTCCAAATGATAGGACTTCCTCTTCTACTTTTATAGGGATGAGGCTACTTTTCTTGTGTATAGTACATGCAATCTCCTCATGGATCAGCCTCTCACAATCTCCTCCTCTTCCTCCAGGTCGTTCTGTGCTGAAATCGCTCACAACGTTTCCTCAAAGAACCGAAAGACCATTGTGGAAAGAGCGGCACAGCTCGCCATCAAAATCACCAACCCCAACGCCAGGCTGCGCAGCGAGGAGAACGAGTAAACGCCTCTGCACATTTGTGTTCAATAAAATTAAAAGAGAAGTTTTGGACTTCAGTGTCTTGTGTTCTGGTTCTGAGGTGATTATCAAAGGAATAATAGCAGGAGGGGACTTGTACGCCTTGACTCTTTGCCACAAATAGTACATCTGGTGCAAGGGGGGGTATGGAGAAGGCTCACGGGCAGAGATCTATCCATACAGCCTGATATTGCAGCAAATGCCTGTGGCCATGGCCTCCCGCACACTGTTGTGTCTGACCCATGGATACTGACCCATACGCAAACCTTAGTGGACAGAAGTCCTTGCATTATAGCAGACTGAGTCCTTGTGATGTAATGTGAGGACTAACAACCAAGGTGTGCAGTCCATGGAAACTGGGCCATATAGCAGCCCAGCCCCAAGGACACAGCACATGACCAGTGCTGGAGGCCTAACACCTATGATTGGTGCTGTTAACCCTTTAAATGCCTCCAGCAGTGATTTGTAACCATGACAGCGCAGAGTATATAGAAGATGCCAGTACCTGTTTATGCCAACCGGCACATTGTTACAGATGTATAGTGAAACCACTAATATGCAATTGGGGTTGCACTGATAACAGAATTTTTGAGTGCGATGCTATAAAATTATCATGACACTTGCTACAGTACTACAATACCTTTCCTGAAAAGAGAAAAGCCCTGAATCCAAAAATGCTTCCCACTGACTGAGCTGGTTGAGGTTTATTTTGTCATGAGCTGTAATTTTCCTTGGAAGCAGTCAGGGGTTTGACTTTTTGTAATTTTTGAAACATGGTAACAATCACATTTTATATACCATAAGTCACTCCCTGAATGGATTATATTTATAGATTGTGGTAGTATGAACTCACTGGTAACAAATGAGGCGATTTTAGTAAATGTTTCTTATTATAAAATGAATTAAAAAAAACACTTAACTTTGCCCCAGGAGGCGACTAGAAGTACAGATCTAGTATTTCAAAGTGTAGGCTGCATCACTAAGACACACGGCTGTAACCCTTGGAGGGTGCATTCACACGTGGGCTTTTAGATGCGTCATAACGCATGCGTTTTTAAATGTTACAATGAATTTGTGTTTTACAATGAAATTTGGCAACTCTTTTAAATTTTTTTTTTTTTTCATTGCTGTAAGTGTAAGCAGTGGTGTAAACCCTTTAACATCTGCTTACACATGAAGACTCTTCCAGTAGTAGCAAAGTGCATTGTAACATTTAAAAAAGCATTTGTTATGATGCATCCAAAAACAAGAATTAAGGAAAAAAAAACATTTTAAATCACTTTCCCTAGACCTGATGTAAATTAAAAAATGTTTATGAATCGCTGCTTCCCATAAACGTCCTGATCTATCAAAATGGTCAACCATTTCGTTCCGGTCACCGAGCCCCGTAACAGAACTCCCAAATGTCCAGTCCTCAACATGGTAGCTATAAAAATGCTATATAATTTAAGAATTTTTCTAAGGGCATTGGGTTTATAAACTTGGTCTTATGATCATACTGACAAAGAATTACAGTAGCATGCCTACAAACTAACTGATCAGATGAGATGCATTTTTGGGAATTTTCCACACTTGGATTTTTTTTTTGTCCTTGTTTACCCCAAGTAATAGTCACTAGGAAGTATGACTTGTTACGCAGGATTATTATTGGAGCTGCTGCTCTGGTCCCTCCTATTCCAGGGAACCTACAATGATCCGAATTTCTCCTTTTTTCAAACGTATTGGCGTCCTCATGTTACCATTTAAAGCTGGGACGGAGCAATGAGTTGCTGCCTTAGCTTAAAGGGTTGACCTCAATCCACAGGATCTTGTAGCTGGCACCACCTTGGGCCTTGCTTTCTTGGCACATTCGCACTTAAAGGGGTCAGGGATGGGACACCCCAAAGATCACAAACATGTCTGTCCCAGAACAGAGCAAGCGATTGCACGTGTGCGTTGCGGTTTTTATTTATGGTCTATGGAAGGAAACACCCCCGCCCCCATTTATGATCTGTGGGGGTCGTATCACCCATACACAATCATCAATTTAGTTGGATAGGGGCTAACTTCTCACTGGACAACCCCTTTAATGGGGTTGATGTAGCTGTAGTCTGATCCTTGGGATATTCACCCACTGAGATCAATGGGGAAATCTGACAAGTGTAGGGGAACTTTCATCCAATGCAGAAGAGACTTTCGTTATTGGAGGGATCTCATACAGGGCTGCACCTCCTCCCATGTGGGCTCATATAACCCCCTATATATGGCATTTGTACCACATGGGCTTCCTGTAACTATCGGTCAGGGCCGGGCGCCCATCAAATGGACTTTGGAATCTTTTTTGTTGATCAGTATTTTGGTGTTTTTTTTTATTTATCATAAAGAAACCTGTTCACATGGTTCCCTATATGAGGACTTTGCAGATACAACACGGCAGTGGCCGTTGAGGTAAGATTGTGTCCAGTCCTCTAGGTTGGATCAGTCTTTAGCTGGTGTCCATGATGTCTGTACCGCAGGCTGTGATGGAGTCTTTCTGGATGTTCTCCATCAGGGATGAGAGCTCGGGGTTGGCTCTGATCTGCATCATGAAGTCGGCCATGCTGCGGCTGTTCTCCACCTCGGGGATGGTGAGCAGAGCGGTGATGGTTCTCATGGCCGAGCGCTTCAGCTCATCCTGCTTCTCAAACTCCTGCTTCACGGAACCGGCTTTGACCTGGAAGGAAATGGATGTGGGTGACGTGAGGATCGCCCGGTGTCTGTGGGGTCACGTGTGACGTCTATGTGGGTGACATGAGGATCGCCCGGTGTATGTGGGGTCACGTGTGACGTCTATGTGGGTGACATGAGGATCGCCCGGTGTATGTGGGGTCACGTGTGACGTCTATGTGGGTGACGTGAGGATCGCCCGGTGTATGTGGGGTCACGTGTGACGTCTATGTGGGTGACGTGAGGATCGCCCGGTGTATGTGGGGTCACGTGTGACGTCTATGTGGGTGACGTGAGGATCGCCCGGTGTATGTGGGGTCACGTGTGACGTCTATGTGGGTGACGTGAGGATCGCCCGGTGTATGTGGGGTCACGTGTGACGTCTATGTGGGTGACGTGAGGATCGCCCGGTGTATGTGGGGTCACGTGTGACGTCTATGTGGGTGACGTGAGGATCGCCCGGTGTATGTGGGGTCACGTGTGACGTCTATGTGGGTGACATGAGGATCGCCCGGTGTATGTGGGGTCACGTGTGACGTCTATGTGGGTGACGTGAGGATCGCCCGGTGTCTGTGGGGTCACGTGTGCCGTCTATGTGGGTGACGTGAGGATCGCCCGGTGTCTGTGGGGTCACGTGTGAAGTCTATACTATCCGTACCTTAGCGGTGCAGGTGGCTCGCAGCGGCTCGATGAGCTGGTCCAGGCGCTGGAGAACGGCATTGGGGCACAGAGTCGCCAGACGGGTAAGGATAATGAAAGTCAACATCTGCAAAACATCAGGGTCCAATGTTACCAGACTGGTTCTGTATTACAGGCCCAGATTCCCCCCCTATACTCGCCCTGATGTCATAGTGATCCTTCAGCCCGTCCTCCACATGGTTGAGATACTCGTAGATGTCCAGCTGGTCCAGGCAGCTCTCCAGCAGTGTGTACATGCACTCAAACGCCGCCTTGCGCACATCCAGGCCGTCATCCACCGTGTGCTTGAATGGGCCCATCTCCACCTGGTATATATAAGCAGTAGCACAGATCCCGTAATCCGGGCGTACACCATAGACTACGGATGATGTGCTACGCGTCTCCTCACCTCTCGGATCAGTTCTTTCCGCACTCTCGTCTCTTCGTACACAGGAGGTAGGACCCTGCCCAGAAGACTCCGCACCAGAGATGGTTTGTTATGTGCTGCAGAATTGAACATGACCAGAGTGACCCGCCGGACATTGGGGTCTGTGTCCTGGAGGGGCTTTAAGAAGTCTCCTGTGTAGGTAACATGGAGGGAAGTCACAGAGGGCAGGTTATATTTTCCTCTTGTTCTGTGTCTGTCCCCAGCTCTTACCAATGCAGTTCTTCAGGAGCAAGTCTATCGGAACCGGCTGGTCCGATATGGTGAATTTAATGGCGGTGACCACTGTGCTGCGGGTGTGGGGAGAACCTGCAAATAGGGACAGTAGAAGAAAACCAATGAAAAGATGAACAGAACAAATGCAGTACATGTGAGTCATTGTTCTGGGAAAGGAAGCCCCAACACTAGTATTAAAGATGGGGGGTGCAAAACTTTCATAAAAAGTTAAGATAATGGGGCAGATTTACTTACCCGGTCCGTTCGTGATCCAGCAGCGTGTTCTCTGTGGTGGATTCGATTCTGGCCGGGATTCATCAAGGTAGTTCCTCCGCCGTCCACCAGGTGGCGCTGCTGCGCTGAAAAGCATCCGAATGCCCTGAAATTCACCGAGCTGGACCAAGTGAAGGTAAGCGCTTCCCAAGCGACACTTTTATTGTTTTAAATGCGGCGGTTTTTCTGAATCCGTCGGGTTTTCGCTCGGCCACGCCCCCCCCCTCTCCATTTCCGTTGCGTGCATGCCAGTGCCGATGCGCCACAATCCGATCGCGTGCGCCAAAATCCCGGGGCATTTCAGGTACAATCGGCGCAAATCGGAAATATTCGGGTAACCCGTCGGGAAAGCGCGAATCGGGCCCTTATTAAATGACCCCAATGTTGTAATTGACAGCTTGTTCCAGTGTTTCACTTTTTACTAGATCTCTGATTGCTGTCAGTGATTGGTCACATTGTTAAAGGGGAACGCCATTCAGCAGTCACATGCCATTCATTTAAACGTTGCCACTATGTCTTGTGGGGGATTTTCAGAACTTTAGAAAGCCCCATCGAAAATCCGGAGGCTGAGTTACTTCCCTGAGCATGAGTATTGGTGTGATGCACATGCTGTTACAGTGTTGACATTGCTATAACACAGGATCGGCTCCAGGATTCAGTAGGCCCCTGGGCGGCAGAGCCTCAATGGGCCCCTTTGCAGTGAACTCATGTGGCGGAATTAAAATTTTATAAGCTAAAACAATCTCCTGTTCCCTGTTCATTATGTACAGCCTTATATGCGCCCCTCGAAGCTCTGGGCCCCGGCACTGCCCCAGGTATGCCCAGTATTGGCGCCGGTCCTGCTGTGACTGACAGACAGAAACATTTTAGGTTGACAATGGCAAGTAAACATATTAAAAACAGCAGGGAATGGAAACATTCTGTATGATGGGACATTAGTGTATAGTTGTGTTGCCCCCGTTATTACCTGAGCTGAGTTGTTTTCCCAGTCGTGGCAGGAGCTGTGCCGGGTTTACGAGGATCAGCTTCCCCACACATTCCGCTACCACATTCCTGGTGCCTTCCTCGGCCGCCTCGCAATGCTCCAGCAGCAGTTTCCACACGTCCTCCTGGTACGGTCTCAGCTCCTCCCCGGGGAGGCAGGTCAGGGCTTCTTTAAGAGAGTGCAGGAGCAAATACTGTCTCCTGAGCTGACCCCCAATTTCATGTAGCAAAAAGGGCAAAAAATCTGCAGGACTTCCCACGCAGGCATTACCAAGGGCGTAAGATGCTGCAGACTTCACCTCCTCACTGGGAGATGCCAAGGCCTCAAGGATGACGTTCTTCAGCTCCTTCTGCTGACTGCCCAGGTTCCTCTCACGCCCGATTTCCGCCAGGGTCAAGAACGCTAGAACCTTCACCGGATCTCCAACGCGAGGATTTTTGGCATCTTGTATGAACTGGGTAATGGAAGCGTTGGATTCCTTGGGGCAGGCACTAGCTAAGGTGGCCACACACTTGGCCACGGAATGGAAGGCCTGCTTGTGAAGTGTGGGTCCAGTGGAGTGTACAGGGCCGGTAAGTTGCTTGAGAAGATCGGCGTATCCAAGGTGAGGTGTGTGGCTCGTGACCAGCGCTCGTAAGAAGGAAAGAATGGAGGCCAGAGCTCCTCCTTGGAGCAGAGGGGAGTGCACCAGCTGAAACAATTGGGGGAGGATGCGGGCGCTCAGTTTGGGAAGGGAGGCCGGATGTGCGGACACCAAAGTAGTAAGAAAATCTACAGACACCTGAGCCAGATGCATGTCAGATTCAGCCAGGAGAGACGGGAGCTCCCCCAGGACAGGCTCCAACATGGCGGCTTTCAAACAGTCACTGTAATTCCTTACCAACACCTCGAGGGCTGAGAGTGTTCCCAGCCTGAGAGCTCTCTGGTTCTTACGTAAGAACGAGGCCAAGATCGGCAGCGCGTCCTTCAGAAGAGGCCGCAGGTCAATCTTCAGAGGAGATCCTGCGACGAGGGTGAGGACCTTCACCGCCGTCAGTCTCGTAATCTCATTGCGGAGACGTTCAAGGATGAGCTGGAGAGTCGGTGGGAGTTCATTGCCGAGTTGGTCTCCGAGGTGACTTATGAGATGACCCATGCAAGACAGAGCCCTCTCCTTCACCTCCTGGTCAATGTCTGTGGCCTGCAGTCTCTTCAACGTGGCGCTGAACAGCTCCTTAGTGTAGGGCGAAGGCTGAGGGACCTTGGTCTGGTCCAGGGGCCGGATCACTCTTACCAGCTGTTGAGCCACCAGTAGGGCCTCCGAGGTGATCTTATAGAAGGGGTCAGAAATACAAGCGACCACTGGAGGTAAGAGGGCAGGAAGGTGAGGCTGGAAGCACTCAGGGGGGTGACAGCTGAGGATGACGTGAAGGAACACCAGCGTGTCCAGCCGCATGTTAGAACTGCTGCCTTTGTCCGTCAAGGAGAAGACGAGACCTAACAGGAAGAGGCAGAAACATGGTGACACCAGAAGATCTCCAGGTGTATGACCGCCACATGGTGACCAGGACTCATACCTGGGACTAGTGCAGGGATATGCTGGGACAGACAGCCGGGCAGAGAACCTGTCAGCTCCGTGAGAACGGCAAAACATCCCTGACGGGACTTGATGCTCTTATCTCGCAGGAGTTTTTGGAGGGACTTCATGACCAAAGGAACCTGTGGACAAAGGACAGCAGTGTAATGGCCGACCACCATGGAGACATCTCCCCCAGCGTTCCTCACCTGCTTCTGCAGAGCACTGAGCGCACTGTCCCCTCTGTCACCGACCTCCACATTCCCTCTGCCGCTGTGCACACAGCGCGTCTGTCTGAGGAGAGCGTTATATGCAGAGAAGATGTCCGCCTTCACGTTCTCCTCTCTTTCTTTAAAACGTGTAATAATGGCCGGAGCCGCCGTCCTATAAAAATCCAATAGAAGATCGGGCCTAGCGGTGATCAGGGTCTCCAGGCACTTAGCTGCCGAGCGTCTCACCTTCCAGCTCATATCATCATCATCGCTGTACTCCTCTTCACTGTCTGAGGAGAACAAACAACCACATAGGGGGCAGTATTATAGTAGTTATATTCCTGTACATAGGGGGCAGTATTATAGTAGTTATATTCTTGTACATAGGGGGCAGTATTATAGTAGTTATATTCTTGTACATAGGGGGCGGTATTATAGTAGTTATATTCTTGTACATAGGGGGCAGTATTATAGTAGTTATATTCCTGTACATAGGGGAAGTATTATAGTAGTTATATTCTTGTACATAGGGGGCAGTATTATAGTCGTTATATTCTTGTACAAAGGGGGCAGTATTATAGTAGTTATATTCTTGTACATAGGGGGCAGTATTATAGTAGTTATATTCCTGTACATAGGGGGCAGTATTATAGTAGTTATATTCCTGTACATAGGGGGCAGTATTATAGTAGTTATACTCTTGTACATAGGGGGCAGTATTATAGTAGTTATATTCTTGTACATAGGGGGCAGTATTATAGTAGTTATATTCTTGTACATAGGAGGCAGTATTATAGTAGTTATATTCTTGTACATAGGGGGCAGTATTATAGTAGTTATATTCTTGTACATAGGGGGCAGTATTATAGTAGTTATATCCCGGTACATAGGGGGCAGTATTATAGTAGTTATATTCCTGTACATAGGGGGCAGTATTATAGTAGTTATATTCCTGTACATAGGGGGCAGTATTATAGTAGTTATATTCCTGTACATAGGGGGCAGTATTATAGTAGTTATATTCCTGTACATAGGGGGCAGTATTATAGTAGTTATATTCCTGTACATAGGGGGCAGTGTTATAGTAGTTATATTCCTGTACATAGGGGGCAGTGTTATAGTAGTTATATTCCTGTACATAGGGGGCAGTATTATAGTAGTTATATTCTTGTACATAGGGGCAGTATTATAGTAGTTATATTCCTGTACATAGGGGGCAGTATTATAGTAGTTATATTCCTGTACATAGGGGGCAGTATTATAGTAGTTATATTCCTGTACATAGGGGGCAGTATTATAGTAGTTATATTCTTGTACATAGGGGGCAGTATTATAGTAGTTATATTCTTGTACATAGGGGGCAGTATTATAGTAGTTATATTCTTGTACATAGGGGGCAGTATTATAGTAGTTATATCCCGGTACATAGTGGGCAGTATTATAGTAGTTATATTCCTGTACATAGGGGGCAGTATTATAGTAGTTATATTCCTGTACATAGGAGCAGTATTATAGTAGTTATATTCCTGTACATAGGGGGCACTATTATAGTAGTTATATCCCTGTACATAGGGGGCAGTATTATAGTAGTTATATTCTTGTACATAGGGGTCAGTATTATAGTAGTTATATTCCTGTACATAGGGGGCAGTATTATAGTAGTTATATTCATGTACATAGGGGGCAGTATTATAGTAGTTATATTCCTGTACATAGGGGGCAGTATTATAGTAGTTATATTCTTGTATATAGGGGGCAGTATTATAGTAGTTATATTCCTGTACATAGGGGGCAGTATTATAGTAGTTATATTCCTGTACATAGGGGGCAGTATTATAGTAGTTATATTCCTGTACATAGGGGGCAGTATTATAGTAGTTATATTCTTGTACATAGAGGCAGTATTATAGTAGTTATATTCTTGTACATAGGGGGCAGTATTATAGTAGTTATATTCCTGTACATAGGGGGCAGTATTATAGTAGTTATATTCTTGTACATAGAGGCAGTATTATAGTAGTTATATTCTTGTACATAGAGGCAGTATTATAGTAGTTATATTCTTGTACATAGGGGGCAGTATTATAGTAGTTATATTCTTGTATATAGGGGGCAGTATTATAGTAGTTATATTCCTGTACATAGGGGGCAGTATTATAGTAGTTATATTCCTGTACATAGGGGGCAGTATTATAGTAGTTATATTCCTGTACATAGGGGGCAGTATTATAGTAGTTATATTCTTGTACATAGAGGCAGTATTATATTAGTTATATTCTTGTACATAGGGGGCAGTATTATAGTAGTTATATTCTTGTACATAGGGGACAGTTTTATAGTAGTTATATTCCTGTACATAGGGGACAGTATTATAGGAGTTATAGTCTTGCACATAGGGGGCAGTATTATAGGAGTTATATTCTTGCACATAGGGGGCAGTATTATAGTAGTTATATTCCTGTACATAGGGGGCAGTATTATAGTAGTTATATTCTTGTACATAGGGGGCAGTATTATAGTAGTTATATTCCTGTACATAGGGGGCAGTATTATAGTAGTTATATTCCTGTACATAGGGGGCAGTATTATAGTAGTTATATTCTTGTACATAGGGGGCAGTATTATAGTAGTTATATCCCTGTACATAGGGAGCAGTATTATAGTAGTTATATTCCTGTACATAGGGGCAGTATTATAGTAGTTATATCCCTGTACATAGGGGGCAGTATTATAGTAGTTATATTCCTGTACATAGGGGCAGTATTATAGTAGTTATATCCCTGTACATAGGGGGCAGTATTATAGTAGTTATATTCCTGTACATAGGGGGCAGTATTATAGTAGTTATATTCCTGTACATAGGGGGCAGTATTATAGTAGTTATATTCCTGTACATAGGGAGCAGTATTATAGTAGTTATATTCCTGTACATAGGGGGCAGTATTATAGTAGTTATATTCCTGTACATAGGGGGCAGTATTATAGTAGTTATATTCTTGTACATAGGGGCAGTATTATAGTAGTTATATTCTTGTACATAGGGGGCAGTATTATAGTAGTTATATTCCTGTACATAGGGGGCAGTATTATAGTAGTTATATTCCTGTACATAGGAGGCAGTATTATAGTAGTTATATTCCTGTACATAGGGGGCAGTATTATAGTAGTTATATTCTTGTACATAGGGGGCAGTATTATAGTAGTTATATTCCTGCACATAGGGGGCAGTATTATAGTAGTTATATTCTTGTACATAGGGGACAGTATTATAGTAGTTATATTCCTGTACATAGGGGGCAGTATTATAGTAGTTATATTCTTGTACATAGGGGGCAGTATTATAGTAGTTATATTCTTGTACATAGGGGGCAGTATTATAGTAGTTATATTCTTGTACATAGGGGGCAGTATTATAGTAGTTATATTCTTGTACATAGGGGGCAGTATTATAGTAGTTATATCCCGGTACATAGGGGGCAGTATTATAGTAGTTATATTCCTGTACATAGGGGGCAGTATTATAGTAGTTATATTCCTGTACATAGGGGGAAGTATTATAGCAGTTATATTCTTGTACATAGGGGCAGTATTATAGTAGTTATATTCCTGTACATAGGGGGCAGTATTATAGTAGTTATATTCCTGTACATAGGGGGCAGTATTATAGTAGTTATATTCCTGTACATAGGGGGCAGTATTATAGTAGTTATATTCTTGTACATAGGGGGCAGTATTATAGTAGTTATATTCCTGTACATAGGGGGCAGTATTATAGTAGTTATATTCCTGTACATAGGGGGCAGTATTATAGTAGTTATATTCTTGTACATAGGGGGCAGTATTATAGTAGTTATATTCCTGTACATAGGGGACAGTATTATAGTAGTTATATTCCTGTACATAGGGGGCAGTATTATAGTAGTTATATTCATGTACATAGGGGGCAGTATTATAGTAGTTATATTCATGTACATAGGGGGCAGTATTATAGTAGTTATATTCCTGTACATAGGGGGCAGTATTATAGTAGTTATATTCTTGTATATAGGGGGCAGTATTATAGTAGTTATATTCCTGTACATAGGGGGCAGTATTATAGTAGTTATATTCCTGTACATAGGGGGCAGTATTATAGTAGTTATATTCCTGTACATAGGGGGCAGTATTATAGTAGTTATATTCTTGTACATAGAGGCAGTATTATAGTAGTTATATTCTTGTACATAGGGGGCAGTATTATAGTAGTTATATTCCTGTACATAGGGGGCAGTATTATAGTAGTTATATTCTTGTACATAGAGGCAGTATTATAGTAGTTATATTCTTGTACATAGAGGCAGTATTATAGTAGTTATATTCTTGTACATAGGGGGCAGTATTATAGTAGTTATATTCTTGTATATAGGGGGCAGTATTATAGTAGTTATATTCCTGTACATAGGGGGCAGTATTATAGTAGTTATATTCTTGGACATAGGGGGCAGTATTATAGTAGTTATATTCCTGTACATAGGGGGCAGTATTATAGTAGTTATATTCCTGTACATAGGGGGCAGTATTATAGTAGTTATATTCTTGTACATAGGGGGCAGTATTATAGTAGTTATATTCCTGTACATAGGGGGCAGTATTATAGTAGTTATATTCCTGTACATAGGGGGCAGTATTATAGTAGTTATATTCTTGTACATAGGGGCAGTATTATAGTAGTTATATTCTTGTACATAGGGGGCAGTATTATAGTAGTTATATTCCTGTACATAGGGGGCAGTATTATAGTAGTTATATTCCTGTACATAGGAGGCAGTATTATAGTAGTTATATTCCTGTACATAGGGGGCAGTATTATAGTAGTTATATTCTTGTACATAGGGGGCAGTATTATAGTAGTTATATTCCTGCACATAGGGGGCAGTATTATAGTAGTTATATTCTTGTACATAGGGGACAGTATTATAGTAGTTATATTCCTGTACATAGGGGGCAGTATTATAGTAGTTATATTCTTGTACATAGGGGGCAGTATTATAGTAGTTATATTCCTGTACATAGGGGGCAGTATTATAGTAGTTATATTCCTGTACATAGAGGGCAGTATTATAGTAGTTATATTCCTGTACATAGGGGGCAGTATTATAGTAGTTATATTCCTGTACATAGGGGGCAGTATTATAGTAGTTATATTCCTGTACATAGGGGGCAGTATTATAGTAGTTATATTCTTGTACATAGGGGGCAGTATTATAGTAATTATATTCCTGTACATAGGGGGCAGTATTATAGTAGTTATATTCCTGTACATAGGGGGCAGTATTATAGTAGTTATATTCTTGTACATAGGGGGCAGTATTATAGTAGTTATATTCCTGTACATAGGGGACAGTATTATAGTAGTTATATTCCTGTACATAGGGGGCAGTATTATAGTAGTTATATTCCTGTACATAGGGGGCAGTATTATAGTAGTTATATTCATGTACATAGGGGGCAGTATTATAGTAGTTATATTCCTGTACATAGGGGACAGTATTATAGTAGTTATATTCTTGTACATAGGGGGCAGTATTATAGTAGTTATATTCCTGTACATAGGGGGCAGTATTATAGTAGTTATATTCCTGTACATAGGGGGCAGTATTATAGTAGTTATATTCCTGTACATAGGGGGCAGTATTATAGTAGTTATATTCTTGTACATAGAGGCAGTATTATAGTAGTTATATTCTTGTACATAGGGGGCAGTATTATAGTAGTTATATTCCTGTACATAGGGGGCAGTATTATAGTAGTTATATTCTTGTACATAGAGGCAGTATTATAGTAGTTATATTCTTGTACATAGAGGCAGTATTATAGTAGTTATATTCTTGTACATAGGGGGCAGTATTATAGTAGTTATATTCTTGTATATAGGGGGCAGTATTATAGTAGTTATATTCCTGTACATAGGGGGCAGTATTATAGTAGTTATATTCCTGTACATAGGGGGCAGTATTATAGTAGTTATATTCCTGTACATAGGGGGCAGTATTATAGTAGTTATATTCTTGTACATAGAGGCAGTATTATAGTAGTTATATTCTTGTACATAGGGGGCAGTATTATAGTAGTTATATTCTTGTACATAGGGGACAGTTTTATAGTAGTTATATTCCTGTACATAGGGGACAGTATTATAGGAGTTATAGTCTTGCACATAGGGGTCAGTATTATAGGAGTTATATTCTTGCACATAGGGGGCAGTATTATAGTAGTTATATTCCTGTACATAGGGGGCAGTATTATAGTAGTTATATTCTTGTACATAGGGGGCAGTATTATAGTAGTTATATTCCTGTACATAGGGGGCAGTATTATAGTAGTTATATTCTTGTACATAGGGGGCAGTATTATAGTAGTTATATTCCTGTACATAGGGGGCAGTATTATAGTAGTTATATTCCTGTACATAGGGGGCAGTATTATAGTAGTTATATTCTTGTACATAGGGGGCAGTATTATAGTAGTTATATTCCTGTACATAGGGGGCAGTATTATAGTAGTTATATTCCTGTACATAGGGGGCAGTATTATAGTAGTTATATTCTTGTACATAGGGGCGGTATTATAGTAGTTATATTCTGGTACATAGGGGGCAGTATTATAGTAGTTATATTCTGGTACATAGGGGGCAGTATTATAGTAGTTATATTCTTGTACATAGGGGGCAGTATTATAGTAGTTATATTCTTGTACATAGGGGGCAGTATTATAGTAGTTATATTCCTGTACATAGGGGGCAGTATTATAGTAGTTATATTCCTGTACATAGGAGGCAGTATTATAGTAGTTATATTCCTGTACATAGGGGGCAGTATTATAGTAGTTATATTCCTGTACATAGGAGGCAGTATTATAGTAGTTATATTCCTGCACATAGGGGGCAGTATTATAGTAGTTATATTCTTGTACATAGGGGACAGTATTATAGTAGTTATATTCCTGTACATAGGAGGCAGTATTATAGTAGTTATATTCTTGTACATAGGGGGCAGTATTATAGTAGTTATATTCCTGTACATAGGGGGCAGTATTATAGTAGTTATATTCCTGTACATAGAGGGCAGTATTATAGTAGTTATATTCCTGTACATAGGGGGCAGTATTATAGTAGTTATATTCCTGTACATAGGGGGCAGTATTATAGTAGTTATATTCCTGTACATAGGGGGCAGTATTATAGTAGTTATATTCCTGTACATAGGGGGCAGTATTATAGTAGTTATATTCCTGTACATAGGGGGCAGTATTATAGTAGTTATATTCTTGTACATAGGGGGTAGTATTATAGTAGTTATATTCTTGTACATAGGGGGCAGTATTATAGTAGTTATATTCTTGTACATAGGGGGCAGTATTATAGTAATTATATTCCTGTACATAGGGGGCAGTATTATAGTAGTTATATTCTTGTACATAGGAGGCAGTATTATAGTAGTTATATTCCTGTATATAGGGGGCAGTATTATAGTAGTTATATTCTTGTACATAGGGGGCAGTATTATAGTAGTTATATTCCTGTATATAGGGGGCAGTATTATAGTAGTTATATTCTTGTACATAGGGGGCAGTATTATAGTAGTTATATTCCTGTACATAGGGGGCAGTATTATAGTAGTTATATTCCTGTACATAGGGGGCAGTATTATAGCAGTTATATTCTTGTACATAGGGGGCAGTATTCTAGTAGTTATATTCCTGTACATAGGGGGCAGTATTATAGTAGTTATATTCTTGTACATAGGGGGCAGTATTATAGTAGTTATATTCCTGTACATAGGGGGCAGTATTATAGTAGTTATATTCTTGTACATAGGGGGCAGTATTATAGTAGTTATATTCTTGTACATAGGGGGCAGTATTATAGTAGTTATATTCTTGTACATAGGGGGCAGTATTATAGTAGTTATATTCCTGTACATAGGGGACAGTATTATAGTAGTTATATTCCTGTACATAGGGGGCAGTATTATAGTAGTTATATTCTTGTACATAGGGGCAGTATTATAGCAGTTATATTCCTGTACATAGGGGGCAGTATTATAGTAGTTATATTCCTGTACATAGGGGGCAGTATTATAGTAGTTATATTCCTGTACATAGGGGGCAGTATTATAGTAGTTATATTCTTGTACATAGGGGGCAGTATTATAGTAGTTATATTCCTGTACATAGGGGGCAGTATTATAGTAGTTATATTCTTGTACATAGGGGGCAGTATTATAGTAGTTATATTCTTGTACATAGGGGGCAGTATTATAGTAGTTATATTCTTGTACATAGGGGGCAGTATTATAGTAGTTATATTCCTGTACATAGGGGACAGTATTATAGTAGTTATATTCCTGTACATAGGGGGCAGTATTATAGTAGTTATATTCTTGTACATAGGGGCAGTATTATAGCAGTTATATTCCTGTACATAGGGGGCAGTATTATAGTAGTTATATTCCTGTACATAGGGGGCAGTATTATAGTAGTTATATTCCTGTACATAGGAGGCAGTATTATAGTAGTTATATTCCTGTACATAGGGGGCAGTATTATAGTAGTTATATTCCTGTACATAGGGGACAGTATTATAGTAGTTATATTCCTGTACATAGGGGGCAGTATTATAGTAGTTATATTCTTGTACATAGGGGCAGTATTATAGCAGTTATATTCCTGTACATAGGGGGCAGTATTATAGTAGTTATATTCCTGTACATAGGGGGCAGTATTATAGTAGTTATATTCCTGTACATAGGGGGCAGTATTATAGTAGTTATATTCCTGTACATAGGGGGCAGTATTATAGTAGTTATATTCTTGTACATAGGGGGAAGTAGTAATAGGTAATATTTACCTTGTTCTTCCTCGCTTTCTGTCTCCATCGCCTCCTCCTCCTCACTATCATAGTTGTAGTTGGGGTCATATGCAATATACTTCAGACACAAGTCAATGACTGTGGGAACATAAGGTGCGATCTCTTTGGGGCAGCGTCTGATGAAGGAGTCCAGTGCCTGGAAACACTGCTCCTGTAGTTCATCGTCTTCCACTTTACAGAACCCCACCACTAGGGGCACAATTTTCTCCAGATGTGGCCCTGGAGAAAGAGTAGAGAGGTAAAGAAGAGACAACCTTCTGGAGTATTTCCACGTGTGATTTAGTTGGAGCCGCCCTCACCGAGCCGGTGTCCGGCCTGCAGGCTCACAGCCGCCACACACTGAATGTACGTTCTGGTGGTCGATGTGGATTCGTTCTTTTTCATTTCTGTCACCAGATGTTCTACAAGTTCTGTGAAGAGGTTTCCATTGCAGGATTGGACCAGGTGCCCCAGAGCCAGCACCGCTCTCTTCCTCACCGCAAGGCGAGGGCTGGTGAGCTGCGGCAGGAGGCAGCTCAGGATGGAGGGATGGAAAGAGAAGAGCGCCCCTCCTAATCTGCTGGTAACACAGAGGTGTCAGACACTACACATACACCCAGAACAACCCACTGCCCCCTATCACCGCACCTTCCCAACATGTCTGACAGTATATCAAGAGCTTCCAGCTGCACCGCGGCGTCATCCCGCTTTCCTATAGCTCCGGTCAGTTGTCCAGTGATCTTTCTGCAGACATTCACTGCCAAAGCAGAACCTATAGGAAAAGTAATTACATCACAACATCCTGTATTATACTCCAGAGCTGCACTCACTGTGTACATACATGACATTACTTATCCTGTACTGATCCTGAGTTACATCCTGTATTATACCCCAGAGCTGCACTCACTATTCTGCTGCTGGTGCAGTCACTGTGTACATACATGACATTACTTATCCTGTACTGATCCTGAGTTACATCCTGTATTATACTCCAGAGCTGCACTCACTATTCTGCTGCTGGTGCAGTCACTGTGTACATACATGACATTACTTATCCTGTACTGATCCTGAGTTACATCCTGTATTATACTCCAGAGCTGCACTCACTATTCTGCTGCTGGTGCAGTCACTGTGTACATACATGACATTACTTATCCTGTACTGATCCTGAGTTACATCCTGTATTATACTCCAGAGCTGCACTCACTATTCTGCTGCTGGTGCAGTCACTGTGTACATACATGACATTACTTATCCTGTACTGATCCTGAGTTACATCCTGTATTATACTCCAGAGCTGCACTCACTGTGTACATACATGACATTACTTATCCTGTACTGATCCTGAGTTACATCCTGTATTATACCCTAGAGCTGCACTCACTATTCTGCTGGTGCAGTCACTGTGTACATACATGACATTACTTAGCCTGTACTGATCCTGAGTTACATCCTGTATTATACCCCCAGAGCTGCACTCACTATTCTGCTGCTGGTGCAGTCACTGTGTACATACATGACATTACTTATCCTGTACTGATCCTGAGTTACATCCTGTATTATACCCCAGAGCTGCACTCACTATTCTGCTGCTGGTGCAGTCACTGTGTACACACATGACATTACTTATCCTGTACTGATCCTGAGTTACATCCTGTATTATACTCCAGAGCTGCACTCACTATTCTGCTGCTGGTGCAGTCACTGTGTATATACATGACATTACTTATCCTGTACTGATCCTGAGTTACATCCTGTATTATACTCCAGAGCTGCACTCACTATTCTGCTGGTGCAGTCACTGTGTACATACATGACATTACTTATCCTGTACTGATCCTGAGTTACATCCTGTATTATACTCCAGAGCTGCACTCACTATTCTGCTGCTGGTGCAGTCACTGTACATACATGACATTACTTATCCTGTACTGATCCTGAGTTACATCCTGTATTATACTCCAGAGCTGCACTCACTATTCTGCTGCTGGTGCAGTCACTGTGTACATACATGACATTACTTATCCTGTACTGATCCTGAGTTACATACTGTATTATACCCCAGAGCTGCACTCACTATTCTGCTGCTGGTGCAGTCACTGTGTACATACATGACATTACTTATCCTGTACTGATCCTGAGTTACATCCTGTATTATACCCCAGAGCTGCACTCACTATTCTGCTAGTGGAATCACTGTGCACATTAACATTATATGGGATCAGTCCTCTATCTTCTAGGGTCTACCTGAACTTGCAGATGGAAGTTCTGATATAACAGTCTTGAGTCCGATGCTGCAGATATCTCTGAGTTGTTCCTTCTCTGATAACATGTTACTACACAGAGTGTCCACAATTGTCTCCACCTGATGTTCTTTCACTTTTCCCACCAGAGGACCCAGACTGAAAAAGAAAACATGACAAAGAAACCTGAAGTCATGGAACATAGATACGATATAGAGTAGACACTTAATGTGGTTCTCAACTATACTTGTACAGCGGAGAGCTCAGGTACCCTAACTGTGAATCTATGGGGGACAGAGGGGCTTTAGATGTTATTGTTCGGTGGAGTCGGAGAACAGAGGAGAGGTCGGTTCTACTTGGGATCTATGGAGGAGAAATGAAAATAGATGGACCGTGGCTGTGATTCTGTGGTTCATACTGAGTATAAGCATCAGTAACTCTACCTAGGCGAAACGCGTTGGATTTATGCCATCTCCTATAGCCTGTATGTTGCATCAGCATGGGGGACCACTGTCCAGGCTGAGGGATTTTGTTTCTGCTATCAGAGGACTTTCAGCAATCTAACAGCAGAGGAAGGAGTTTGAGAATGTATTATGGAAAACTGAACATATGTGGCCTCCACTGAGACTGTATGGTGGAAAACTGAACATATGTGGCCTCCACTGAGACTGTATGGTGGAAAACTGAGGATAGATGACCTCCACTGAGACTGTATGGTGGAAAACTGAGGATAGATGACCTCCACTGAGACTGTATGGTGGAAAACTGAGGATAGATGACCTCCACTGAGACTGTATGGTGGAAAACTGAGGATAGATGACCTCACCTGAGAATGTATAGTGGAAAACTGAGGATAGATGACCTCCACTGAGACTGTATGGTGGAAAACTGAACATATGTGGCCTCCACTGAGACTGTATGGTGGAAAACTGAGGATAGATGACCTCCACTGAGACTGTATGGTGGAAAACTGAGGATAGATGACCTCACCTGAGAATGTATGGTGGAAAACTGAGGATAGATGACCTCACCTGAGAATGTATGGTGGAAAACTGAGGATAGATGACCTCCACTGAGACTGTATGGTGGAAAACTGAGGATAGATGACCTCCACTGAGACTGTATGGTGCAAAACTGAGGATAGATGACCTCCACTGAGACTGTATGGTGGAAAACTGAGGATAGATGACCTCCACTGAGACTGTATGGTGCAAAACTGAGGATAGATGACCTCCACTGAGAATGTATGGTGGAAAACTGAGGATGGATGACCTCCACTGAGAATGTATGGTGGAAAACTGAGGATGGATGACCTCCACTGAGACTGTATGGTGGAAAACTGAGGATAGATGACCTCCACTGAGAATGTATGGTGGAAAACTGAGGATAGATGACCTCAACTGAGAATGTATGGTGGAAAACTGAGGATAGATGACCTCCACTGAGAATGTATGGTGGAAAACTGAGGATGGATTACCTCAACTGAGAATGTATGGTGGAAAACTGAGGATAGATGACCTCCACTGAGAATGTATGGTGGAAAACTGAGGATAGATGACCTCCACTGAGAATGTATGGTGGAAAACTGAGGATGGATGACCTCCACTGAGACTGTATGGTGGAAAACTGAGGATAGATGACCTCACCTGAGAATGTATGGTGGAAAACTGAGGATAGATGACCTCACCTGAGAATGTATGGTGGAAAACTGAGGATAGATGACCTCCACTGAGACTGTATGGTGGAAAACTGAGGATAGATGACCTCAACTGAGACTGTATGGTGGAAAACTGAGGATAGATGACCTCAACTGAGACTGTATGGTGGAAAACTGAGGATAGATGACCTCACCTGAGAATGTATGGTGGAAAACTGAGGATAGATGACCTCCACTGAGAATGTATGGTGGAAAACTGAGGATAGATGACCTCAACTGAGAATGTATGGTGGAAAACTGAGGATGGATGAACTCCACTGAGACTGTATGGTGGAAAACTGAGGATAGATGACCTCCACTGAGACTGTATGGTGGAAAACTGAGGATAGATGACCTCCACTGAGAATGTATGGTGGATAACTGAGAATAGATGACCTCCACTGAGACTGTATGGTGGAAAACTGAGGATAGATGACCTCAACTGAGAATGTATAGTGGAAAACTGATGATAGATGACCTCCACTGAGAATGTATGGTGGAAAACTGAGGATAGATGACCTCCACTGAGACTGTATGGTGGAAAACTGAGGATAGATGACCTCCACTGAGACTGTATGGTGGAGAACTGAGGATAGATGACCTCCACTGAGACTGTATGGTGGAAAACTGAGGATGGATGACCTCCACTGAGAATGTAAGGTGGGCCCCCACACCTCTCTCACCACTTCACTGCTAGGTTCTGCACCTCTCCGTTCTTGTCCTCCAGCAGCTTCAGGAGCATCTTCACCACTCTCCGCTCGCTGTCCTCATCTAACTTGATGGAGTCCTTCTGCAGCTCCATCATCAAATCATTTGTGGCCATGAACCTTTAACGTGAAGAAGAGAGAGGGTCAGATCCCGAGACCTCCAGCTTTTATACTCTAGAGAATCAAAGCTATTGTTCTCTGTGAGCAGCCAAGATGGCGGTGCAGAAAGTTCTTTGCTTCCTGCTCCACCAGTACATACATCCCACATATGTGACATCAGCCGTAGCTACTATTCCGTTATTATTATAAGGTCTTCTTTAAATAATTTTGATTATTGGCCGGTTTATGTCATAGAAAACTTTTAACCCTATAATTTGCGGATCACTTTGCATTCATATAATCCCACAGTTATGGCTACGTATGGGTGCAGTCACCCTGTCACCCCAGGAGCCCCCTCCTCACCTGAAGTCCTTGTCACTGGACGTCATCTTCTCCAGCAGACTGGAGATGTGATAGGTGACATTGCTCATGGTGACAGCAGCACTGCAGCCCGTCTACACTGAGTTACAAGGGGACAGGAGTAACTTTTGACCCCTAGACTTAGAGAATATGGCGGCGAGACTGCCATGCGCGGGGGGTGAGGGGATCTTGTTTTCTGTCCCCTCTTTGGAAGTCACTGGAAAACCTGACACTGCGCTGGTTATTAATAGAAGGTGAGTGATGGGGGACCCCCTGCTGGTCACCAGGCGGAAATACAGGACCGACTGCTGCATCATACAGAGCACTACAACCCCCAGCATGGAATGGTCACTGGAAAAAAAAAAGTGCATATAGGTCAGTGTATCTAATCCTATCCTGTGTGATACAGTCTGCTGAGCTGTGTATCTAATCCTCTCCTGTGTGATACAGTCTGCTGAGCTGTGTATCTAATCCTCTCCTGTGTGATACAGTCTGCTGAGCTGTGTATCTAATCCTCTCCTGTGTGATACAGTCTGCTGAGCTGTGTATCTAATCCTCTCCTGTGTGATACTGTCTGCTGAGCTGTGTATCTAATCCTATCCTGTGTGATACAGTCTGCTGAGCTGTGTATCTAATCCTCTCCTGTGTGATGCTGTCTGCTGAACTGTGTATCTAATCCTATCCTGTGTGATACTGGCTACTGAGCTGTGTATCTAATCCTATCCTGTGTGATACTGTCTGCTGAGCTGTGTATCTAATCCTATCCTGTGTGATACTGACTGCTGAGCTGAGTATCTAATCCTATCCTGTGTGATACTGACTGCTGAGCTGTGTATCTAATCCTATCCTGTGTGATACTGTCTGCTGAGCTGTGTATCTAATTCTATCATGTGTGATACTGTCTGTGGAGCTGTGCATCTAATCCTATCCTGTGTGATACTGTCTGCTGAGCTGTGTATCTAATCCTATCCTGTGTGATACTGTCTGCTGAGCTGTGTATCTAATCCTATCCTGTGTGATACTGACTGCTGAGCTGTGTATCTAATCCCATCCTGTGTGATACTGTCTGCTCAGCTGTGTATCTAATCCTCTCCTGTGTGCTTCTGTCTGTTGAGCTGTGTATCTAATCATATAATGTGTGATACTGTCTGTTGAGCAGTGTATCTAATCACATATGTGATACTGACTGTTGAGCTGTGTATCTAATCCTATCCTGTGTGATACAGTCTGCTGAGCTGTGTATCTAATCCTATCCTGTGTGATACTGTCTGCTGAGCTGTGTATCTAATCCTATCCTGTGTGATACTGACTGTTGAGCTCTGTATCTAACCCTATTTCGTGTCTATCTTATCTGACAGGATTTAGTTACCCTCAATGGCGGATCTTCATATAGGCGGTAAGTGTGGGCGCCCATTCCCGAGTCCAATAGGAAGCTCTGCTGTGGACATTTATGTAAAGGGGAGCCAGTACGGGCTGCGGTGGTGTCGCCGGACGTAGGTGATTAGGCCTCGTGGCACATGGTGGTTTGGACACTGGGGGGGGCCCTTGTCGTGTGAACAGCCCGGGGCCCATGGGACACTTTCTCCGCCACTGGTTACACTTCCTACACATTCATGGGACTGAGCATCTTTTCCATACTCTGCAGCAATGTCTGCGCCACCCCTGACCTGGGAGACTGGGATAAATCACATTTCCCTCTAGTCTCAGTTCAGCCGCATGCGACAGGGAAAATCGTTTATGTGCCAAATGTCTTTTGAACACTAAGTGTAATACTATATAATGGATTTGTGTTCGCAAACCGTAATCCATTATAATGTTAAGCGTTTTTTTTAGTCAGAACCAATTTTAACGGATCACGGAAAGACCGTATTATATGAGGATCCTTGAAAAACAGATCAACGACTGATGCCCCGAGACGCGGATGGTAATGTCCGTTTTTTTTGTGCGATTTTTGCCTCGTCTGTGCGCAGTAGCCCGGGGAAGGGGGGGGGGGGGGGGCGGGTCAGCCTAAAGTATTCCCAGACTGTGGGTCCGATTCGCAGGCGGCGCCGTCTCCCGGGGACTGAATAATGTAGTAACAGTATCTGCAGACAGCCATGCGCTTCCCTCCAAATCATCCCCATTACAATGAAAGCAAAACCATGGGACTTGTGGGCTTGGGACTGTCCCTCTGTATCAGACATGATCCTGGATGAGGAGACAAGTCCCTTCCTGCTCTACAGGTGTCAGTGCTATCAGCCAGATCTGAGGCGGAACCTTTGTCACCCGGAGACTTTACCCGCCCGGACCGGAAGCGGCTCTGCACCGCCGGAAGTGCTTGCTGCAAGGAGTCCAGAGGAGCAGCCGGGAGCTGCCACGTCTGAGGGAGACACCGGCGGATACAGAGCGGACACCGGGCCCCGGGAGTGGACACCATGGTGCGTGTCATCAGCCGGAGCCTTCCCCGAGTGTCCGCCATACTTCCCGCCCGCCGCCGCGGATACCGGGCGCTGTCACCGCTGCGGCCTCGGGTGTTATGGGGACCTCAGATTAGGCTTATAATGACCACAGCTGCCATATAATGAAGGAGACGGGTGTAGTGCACTGTGCCAGACGTAGCAGAGTTGAGTGTGTCCTGACTTATCTATTGTCAGTTTAAAGGGATTGTCCAGAGCTGCTTCATATCCCATATCCACATTGTAGAGGAATTGCTTTCATGTCTGATCACTGGGACCCCCTAATGGTGTGAGCGGTGGCCCGAATCCATCTAACGTATCCACAGCTGTTCCACTTTATGGTTCTACCCCCAGAACACGGAGCTGACGCTCACCCTGACGATCCGTTTATTAGGGTGCAGGGTTCCTTCTCGTTATCAGGGTGGGGGGGTCACGGTACTTGGAACCCAGCATATTTCCCCCTATACAGGATGACCCCTTAGACTCCTCATTAGAGATGAGCGCTCCTATACTTTAATTCCGGGTTCAGCCCTGTGACCTGGATATATTGGCGGAAAAACAGCCAATCAATGCCCTTGCTACTATCCATGGCCAGGGCCATCCGTAACAAGGAGCGTCAATTTGCCGTTTTGGCAGGGTAAAGCATGGAAGAACATGTTTTTTATTTTGAGTGGAGCTGTAGTGTAAAATATGGGTAGTGTCTCAGACTTCAATAGATCATATCCAGATCCTTGGGAAGGAGAAGTGGAAATACTATGTGGGTCCGGCCACCTGATGGTGGATGCTTGTTATCTATGTACATGAAGCCTGTATGTGAGATCTGACCTCTGACCCTTCTCTCATTCCCAGGTTTCTGTAATCAACACAGTGGACACCTCCCACGAGGACATGATTGTGAGTGGACCATCTGGCTTCTTATTTATGGTTTACATTTCTGTAGAGATTTCATACAGTGCTGCGTACAGAATACGGGAGCAGTGATTGCCTGACAGCGAGCAATGTTGTGTTATCGGAATCGCCACCTTAGGCCCTGAACTGCTATTGCAACTACTCGACACCCGGTGGAGTTGGAGCACCGCTATCCTAACTATCCTCTCTAAGCCTCAGATGCTGTGGTGAACACTGACTGCGGCATGAAAGGGGTTGTTAATTGTGGTAACACCCGATGGTTGTTGCTGCGGTTGCTCTCCACTGGATTGAGCTGAATGAGGATATAATATCACACACAACCTGTATGTTGGGCAGCTGGAGCATATTGTTGGATTGCACATGAAGGCTAAAGATGAGTGGACCCGATATTTGTGTTCGGGTTTGGCCGCACAATCCATACTTATTGGCGGCGAAACCCTGGTCCACTCATCTCCATTCAAGGGTTAAGGTGATCTGATTTTCTTCCTGATGTTCTGCACTTGTCTTCCCAGCATGATGCTCAGATGGATTACTACGGCACACGTCTGGCCACCTGCTCCTCTGACAGATCTGTGAAGATCTTCGATGTGAAGAACGGCGGTCAGATTCTGATTGCTGATCTGCGGGGGTGAGTGAGTCTGCTTTATATCATACACACAGCCCCAAAGTCTGTTATGTACGCTGTGGGGGTCATTCACAGTATAAATCCTTAGATACTGCATAGAACAGCCCCTTTGAGTGGTGGGTGTCCAACACTTCCCCTGCACTGACCAGCTATTGGTTCTGTTCTCTGTGTAGTAGTTGCTGGGTGTCATTCATCCCGCTATGAGACCTGTCCAGTACATAGAGACAGGATCTATCTGCTTCCAGTGGGGACTGACTGTTAGGGCTCCCGACTCGTCCGCTATGAATTGCTTGGGCTGATGATAAGGCTATTAGTTTGAACCCCATGAATAGTGAGAAGCTCTTGTAATTAGGGCCCTCGCTCCTATTGATCCATATGACTGTTTGTACTCTGTAATGTAATATTTTATTTGTATATGTCCCTTATGATTGGTAAAGCTACGGAATACGATGGTTCTATGGAAATAGATATTTCCTTAATAATAATAATAATAATAATAATAATAATGTTTATCTGACTAGTGGGATTTCTAAAATGTCTGCATTGAAAGAAAAGCACATCTGAGAATTTCTCCCATCCCTCCATAACGCCGGGCTTTGTATTGTAGACACGAGGGGCCGGTCTGGCAGGTGGCTTGGGCGCACCCCATGTATGGCAACATCCTGGCCTCCTGCTCCTATGACAGGAAGGTCATTATATGGAAAGAAGAAAATGGCACCTGGGACAAGACCTATGAATACACTGGCCACGACTCCTCAGGTGATTGCCTGTATATATGAGGGTGGTAGTAGTATATGTCAGGTGTGTGGGTGCTAGTAGTATAGTGGAGATGATGTATGAGGGTGCTAGTAATATATGTGAGGTATGAGGGTAGTATTAGTAACACTCTCTTGTGTCTTGCAGTGAACTCTGTGTGCTGGGCTCCTCATGACTTTGGACTGATGTTGGCCTGTGGTAGTTCTGATGGTGCTATTTCTCTCCTCACTTACACGGGGGATGGTCCCTGGGATGTCAAAAAGATCAGCAATGCACATACGGTGAGTATATAGGATGGGACGTTAGGGGAGGGGGATAGCGGATTACTCCTGCAGTACATGTTGTGACCCGTTTGTTGTCTTAGATCGGGTGTAATGCTGTCAGCTGGGCTCCCTCTGTTGTGCCGGGCAGTCTAGTGGACCAGCCATCTGGACAGAGGCCAAACTACATCAAGAGGTTTGTCTCTGGGGGATGTGACAACCTTGTCAAAATCTGGAGGTAAGTGACTTCTTAATTTCCATAGTCGGACTTTCCTTGACGTGTGAGGTCCTGCATAGGGATCGCTGCCTGAGAAGAATATTGTGTCTGGAAAACCTTCCACTTGTACAAGGTAACAAAACTTCTGCTTGTATCTGCAGGGAAGAGGACGGGCAATGGAAAGAAGACCAGAAGCTGGAAGCGCACAGTGACTGGGTGCGGGACGTGGCCTGGGCTCCCTCTATCGGCCTCCCCACCAGCACCATCGCCAGCTGCTCTCAGGTAACGTCAGGTGCTGGACTGTGCTGATGTAGCAGAGTTGTGTGCGTTGTATCCTCAGCCTCTGATGTCATCTTGTAGGACGGCAGAGTTTACATCTGGACATGCGACGACTTGACCAATAGCAGTTGGACCCCAAAACTGCTGCACAAGTTTAATGACGTGGTGTGGCACGTGAGCTGGTCCATTACCGCCAACATCCTGGCCGTGTCTGGAGGAGATAACAAGGTATGTGGGAGGGGCACTCGCTATACTGGGATGTGAGCAGTCATCACTGGTGTTTACTGGTCATCGCTCATCTCCTCTTGTTTTTAGGTGACCCTGTGGAAGGAGTCTGTGGACGGCCAGTGGGCACTGATCAGCGATGTAAACAAGGGACAGGGGGCCGTGGCTTCAGTGACAGACGGACACCAGAACGAGCAGTGACCGCACTCCCGTACATTCCCTCCATGAATTCCCACATCCTGCTCCTCAAGGACATTTTGCCCATCACACTTATGAACTCCTTCATGGCCACGTGGAGCTGCAGACCCCCAGAGATCAGATATAGGGGCTCTTCAACCATTTCTGAGCAGTTTATTCCTTCTATTGGCTCAGTGTGTTGTGAGCTCCGTGTAGCCCATTGATCATGACTAGAGATTGACCGCGCGACCTGGACATATTGCCGGATCGGCAGCCGAACAGCTACTCCAGCAAATTGATGCAACTAGCCATGGCAATAGCTGGTCAGGGGGACACCAATCCGGCAATATATATGGGGCGCGCTGCCAAAGCCGAACATTGGGTCCGCTCATCTCTAATCATGACCTCCCCATGTTCCTCCAAAAGGTTTCCTTTTATAAAATTGCAATTTTACCCATTTTGCTCTTTATTTGTAAATTGTTTAATTCTTGGAATAAAATATTCAATTATTACATTGTTGTTGTGCTAATTCCTGCATGAGAATTTCCAGGTCTGCTCAGTGTCTGATACACACACACACACACACACACACACACACACACTCTAGCTCTATATCACCTACCAACCACATGACAGTGTGACCACCACAGCATTACATGAAGCTCTATATGTACATGGTGACTCCACCTGTAATATAATACAGGATGTAACTCAGGATCAGTACAGGATAAGTAATCTCATGTATGTACACAGTGACTGCACCAGCACCAGAATAGTGAGTGAAGCTCTGGAGTATAATACAGGATGTAACTCAGGATCAGTACAGGATAAGTAATCTCATGTATGTACACAGTGACTGCACCAGCAGCAGAATAGTGAGTGCAGCTCTGGAGTATAATACAGGAGGTAACTCAGGATCAGTACAGGATAAGTAATGTCATGTATGTACACAGTGACTGCACCAGCAGCAGAATAAAGAGTGCAGCTCTGGAGTATAATACAGGATGTAACTCAGGATCAGTACAGGATAAGTAATGTCATGTATGTACACAGTGACTACACCAGCAGCAGAATAGTGAGTGCAGCTCTGGGGTATAATACAGGATGTAACTCAGGATCAGTACAGGATAAGTAATGTCATGTATGTACACAGTGACTGTCCCAGCAGCAGAATAGTGAGTGCAGCTCTGGGGTATAATACAGGATGTAACTCAGGATGTGTTACGCTGTAGTTACCAGGTTGCTGATAGCTGTAGATATGGGATCAGTAAACACTCGTTATGATTATGTCGTTATTTCCAGGCCTGATGGCGACTGTTGTTACTGTGGAAGTGACATATTTGCTTTCTACATTAGTGTCCTGTACAAACATCACCCCTACAGTAATAGAGCAGTACAATATAGAGATCGGACCACGAGCAAACAAAATAGAATGAAATTCTTCCTGCACCGTCCAGTACCGGCACAATACACGGTGGTGAACAATGGACGAGGTCTCTGGGTCAGTCCATCGGCTGCGGCCTCTCTGCACATTCCCTCGTAGTGTGGACGCAGCAGCAGGCGTCTCCATCACATTTGGTTACTCGGGAGATGTTCCGGATTCCATTGGCTTCTATAAATGTGCCGGGGACCCGGCGGTGTCAGGACTTTCCTGTGAGATCCCATGTGAGTCTCATCTCCTGGGAAGGTGGGGTCGTGGCCGGGGGTCTCCTTTAACCATCTTTTTCATTTTGCAGTCCTCAGAGATGATGTTGGGTAGATTTGCTCTCTGTGGTGTCGTCCTGTTCTGCCTTCTGTGGCCGGAGGATGTGGATGCAGGGTCCAGCTTCTTGAGCCCAGCGGATATGCAGAAGAACACGGTAAGGGGGATGCGTGGTGGTCTTAGGTGTCTCAGGCCATGCTGGGTGTTGTAGTTCTCAGCAGCTTGTGCATTTTGGGGACCATAGCACCAAATATAGATGCAGAATTACCCTTCTGACCTAGAATCTAGTGAGTGCTCCTCACATCCTGCTGGTTCAGTGTCTGCACATTTCATTCTGAGGACATCACAGAACCTCACACAAGTTCTGACGTAAGGGGAAGTTATTAAAATAGAAACTTCTATAATTTTTCCAGGGCAAGAAGATACCGAAGAAGCTACAATACAACAACCTGCACCGTAGGGAGAGCGGAAGCTCCTGGGAGGATCCTGGGGATGAAGGTTCAGAAGACCCAGAAGAGATGGAGGTCTGTGTGTTGTGCAGTGACCTGTGGTATCACATAATGCTCTTGGGTCCCAGCCAAGTCTTTATGACATCCGTATCACCTAGTGGTGCAAATAGAGAGGGGTTGTCCAGGATTGGGAAATCAAGACTTCAACAACAGCGCCACCCCATGTACAGGCTGTGTGTGGTATTGCAGCTCTATACCACTTTAGTACCATGGACTGGGGTGGTGCTGTTTGTAGGAGAAAGCAGCCATGTTTTCCTAATCCTGGAGAATCCCCTTAAGATATTCTCATTTCCAGGTGGCAATTCCTCTGGATATTAATCTGAGGCTGACAGCGAAGCAGTTCCAGAGGCAGAGAGCTGCCATACAAGACCTGCTGCTCGGACTCTTCAGCTACACTCCAGGTAGAGATAATTCTGTGTGGGAGGGAGGGGGTGATGGGTGCAACATTGGGGAAGTCACACAGGTTAGAAGATACTACGCATATATACAATATAACCCCTACACTACTTATAGTCTACCCCACACTGAGGTTTATTATTTTCTGAGGACTTGCTTTTAAAGGAAATCTACCATTTGAAAATGTTACTTCTGACCCAAACATCCCTTTACATAGCGGTAGATAAGCTTATACTGGAGGTTGTCTTGTTTAGGCACAGAAATTAGAGATTTGTCCAAAAATTTTATTTATAAAACATGCAAATGACCCTTTGGCGCTCCTGTGCTCATATAGCAATGTCTTACACTGACCCTCAGGGCATAGGTCAAATTGATTGTAGGTCTGTGTGTTTTGGACTCCTCCCCTCCTCCTTAACTGAATGTTATAGGCTACGGGGCCCCTGATTATTCCAATATTTGCTGATAGCAGAGGCAGTATAATTCTTGTAAGACAATGTAACATCTCCTCCCTCCTTCTCCCTCCAGATACAGCAGAAGAGCAGCAGGCCTAGTCCTCCCCGTCCAGCGTACACAGCTGCACTCCCCTCCTATCAGTCACTGTATGGACCCGTCTTTGATGAAATAAACTAGATGATGTTTACAGCAACAAATCTGTCTTGTGGTTATTTTTTGCTATCAGTCCTGAGATGGCAACAACTGAAAAGAAGTTCTTACCAAAACAATAGAATAGTAATCTATTCTTATGCCAATAATAGATAAAATAGATGATTAGATTGATAAAATATACATTGTACTCCACAGCCTCATCAAAGGTCTGCTGCTAAGTACATTCAAGATACAACAATGTAATGTCCTAAACACTATGGGGGATGTATCATATGCAGGTCCAACCTCGCGTAGAACTGCACTATAGCCTGCAACCAAACCTGGCACAGAGGAAGAGGGTGAAGTAAATAAATGAATGAATGGCTTGTATGCCGGTATTCAGCTGTACAAGCCATGATAAATTCATGGGGATGTTCAGAAAGAAACTGCGTCTGCATTCTCCCAACACGCAGGATCAAACACAAAAAAAAAGCTGCAGCTGCATCCCCATCTCAGCATTCATAAAAGATCAACATAAAAAAGCTGCAGTTGTATCCTCCTCCTCCCCCCTCTCAAGATCAAACAGGATGAAGCTGCATCCCCCTCCGCCCCCCTGACAGCATTGAAGATCAACATAAAGAAGCTGCAGCCGCATCCTTCTCCTCCTCTCTCAAGATGAAACGCTGCAGTTGCATCCTCCTCCTCTCTCAGCATGCAGAGTCAGACACAACAAGAAACTGCATCCCCCTCCTAACCCAAAAACACTCAGGATCAACATAAAGAAGCTGTGGCTGCATCCCCCCAATCACACTTCTCAAGATGAAACTGCAGTTGCATCCTCCTCCTCCTCCTCCTCCTCTAAGCATGCAGAGTCGGACACAACAAGAAGCTACATCCTCCTCCTCCCCTTTCACACCAATCCAAAACGAAGAAGCTGCAGTTGTTGTTAAACAAAACTCCACAACCAAAGGATAGGGACATAAAGATCAATTTGTCAATGCTCTGACTAATATGTCCCAAAAGCCTAAATTATAAAAGCCTTTTCTCGTCATTTGTTTCCATCTTAAACTTACATTATAAGCCCCCAGCTTCTCAATGGAAGTGCTGTAAATGGAGAAATGATATAGACATTTAAATTAAAAACATAAAAATATCTCAAGATATCAATAAAACAAGAGACTGAACACCAGCGACACTGACGGGGAGATTCATCCTCAGGTTTCCAAAGAAAAGTCAAAAGGTTTAATTAAAACAAGGGGGTAGATGGGGGACACCTCATACACTATAGATCCGGTACGTGTTCTCCCGTAGCTTTGACATGACGGTTTTGACAGGTACATTCCGTAGTCTGGCGATTTCATGAATGGTGTGTATGGCCAGGCCGGGGTGCGCAAATTTACAAAGCCGCTTAGGCACCTGAGGAAAACAAAAAACATGACTAATGTTAGTATGGCACATAGATCATTGACCTACACAGAGCTTATGCATTTCATGGTATCAGACTGCAAACACTCTGCCTAATTGGACTATGATGATTCCTAACCTTCGGGTTGTCACATATGGCGCTTCCTCTGAAGCTTTTGAGACTCCCCCTGTACACGGCTCCCATGCACAGATGATTTTACATGTTACCTGTTTGGGAACGAAAAATGGGGCATCTGTCTCCACAATCAGTCGGTCCAAGGGGATTCTGGTCATTGCATCTCGCGCATCAGCAGCGGAAGGATAAGTCAAGACGGCGGTAAAACCCACGGCCATGTTTGGGAACTCCTTCAGAGCCGGCTCTATGTCCTCATACTTGCCGGTGAAGCAGTGTCTGCAGGAGAAGAGGAGACATTACAAGGCTCTCAGTGATGTACGTACACACCAGGACCACACGTAGGCACCCATCTCACCGGTGTATCTTGTAGTCCCGGGGGAGCCATTTTTTCATTATCTTGAACAAGTCCTCGTCTGCGCCCCGACAATGAATGACCAGAGGCTTCCCCAAAGGCACCACCAGCTTCAGCTGCTTCTCAAAAACCTTCCCATGTGGAAATTAGAGTAATGTCACTAGTAAACCTGATAAAAGACGCATCAAGAATTGCAAACTAAATCCTCCGCAGATGCGCTGTAACCCACAGCAACCGTAGTCTACCACATTCCCTGTACATATTGTCAACATGTTCTCTATTCTTCCTTATTAAAGGGGGTTTCCAGGATAAGTGATGACCTATGGTCTGGGTCTGTACAGGATTAATAAAATTCAGCCGTCTTATTTGAAGAACAGCGCCGCTCTTCGCCATTAGAGTTGAGCGGAATTGATGTCCGGAACCTCGAACAGGATAGAATGCCGGACTGGCGGCCAAACAGCCAATCTGACATATTACCGCTACTAGCATGGGCCCGGGGAACTCCTCTACTGGCCATGCACTGGGTCTGGTACTGCAGATACTCAGCTGTGAAATGAATAGGGCTGAGCTGCAATACCCAGCACAAACAGTACAGAACCCCTTGTATGGTTCACAGAACACTCAAGATAAAAAAAAATCTCTCCCCAGGAACTAGGTTTTCTCACCGAGATCTGCTCCGGAACAGAGGTGGAACATTTATGTGAATAATCCAGACCCATTTCTCCAAAGGCAATGGCTTTTGGATGACGCAGAGCCATCATCATATCCTCGTGCTGGCGGTTATCATAATACTGAGCAAAGTGGGGGTGACAGCCAAAAGCCCCCCAGACCATGTCCTCGTTCAGCACCTGCTGCCACGGAAGCCTTTTCAGGGTGCGAGGGTCACAGTAATCTGTGATGCAGCCATGAAACTCTTGGGGGAACGTGGAGGAATACTGCTCCCGAAGATCCGCAAAGGAACTCCTGTGCGAGAGTCTAGAGAAGAGCATGTCCAGGTGGCAATGTGTGTCTATGAAGCCGCCATCTTTGTACTTGGAGTCTGTGGTTGTAGAAGGAAGAATCTCGAGAGTCCTCCGAACGGATCTGGATGTGTTACCAAATATCCATGGGGGGCCTACAGAATCAGACCGTACCTGGCCCTTACCCATGGGGCTTTCACAGTCGCTGTCCAGCAGGGAAGTCTCTGACACAAAGGACTTGTCCTGTTCCTTCTGCCGCCACGTGTTGTGCTCTGCTGGCGGCCTGTACATGGGGCTGCTGGTGGTCAGATCTGTGTAGCAACTCAATGGACTCTTGTAGGAAGAGGAAGGTTTGGGGTCGTCAGGTATAGAGCAACAAAAAGGTGAAACCACATCGTCCTGAGAAAACCTGGCCAGAGGCTCTATGTCTTCTATGTCCGAGAAGTCGCTGCCGATGGAAGGATCCTTCTCTGTAACATCTGTCTGAAGAGACGAGAAAACAGAACAGTAAAGGATTAATATGTAAAATAACTGCAGCACCCACTGATAATCCACGGGGCACCCATCATTCTAATTTTGGGGATACGATGGAGGGTGCACAGGTGATGCTTGTTTTTGCCCTGTAGAGGGGTCCAGTGTGGTCCAGACCCTCACATCTGCTCCAACAAGTGAGACTGAAGAAACTTCCCATAGTAGACATTTAACCCCTCGAGTGACCATGACTAGTTATAACGTAAATCACCTGGCGCACCCCAGTGTCTCTGAGACAATGTCACCCCAAGCCCCAGATCAGAAGAATCTCCTCTCTGCTTGTGCTCACACACAGGACAGGGGGATAACAAGCCCCTGTATAAATAGTATAGGACGAAGCTGCGCATGTTTCCTGCCATGGAGAGGTGCATGCGGGACTTCTCATGAACCCCCAGTCTTGTGACCAGCGAGGGTCCCGCCAGTCAGACCCCCATTGCTCATCACATTACCCCCTATTTACAAAATAAGTGATAATATGGGACGACCCTTGGGATGACTTACTGCATTATCCACGTCTTTATCGGAGTCTTCATCTATGAACACGAGTCGGGGCGCCCCCTGCTGGGACACGGATTCTCGTTTAATGATCACGCTGGCGATGCTGCGTTTCGGGCTGGGGGCTCTCTTGATCTCCTCGCTCTTCCACTTCCGCTCTCTCACCGCTTCCTTCGCAGAGGGGGTAGATTTCGGGGTTGAGTGGGTCGTGGGCGACTCTTCAGGATCAGAATGTATTATTTTCTCTGCTTTCTTTTCCTCCAGGGAACGTGTGACCGCACTGTCCAGCGATCTGCGGGATCTGCCGGGGGTCCCCAGGATGGCGCTGAACGCTTTCTGGAATAAAAGGGACGAAGCGCCGTCTTTGGGGGTCCGAGGTCTCTGTAATTCTCTGCTTGATCTTCTATTGGGGTCATTACTTCTCTCGCCCTGGAATGTAAAAATGTAACCCTTGAAACACCCTTGTTGGATTCCCAGGCGGAATCCAGCAACCAATGGACAGGACTCTCCCTATAGGTCATGTGACCCCTGTGTATAAGGGGCAGGGAGAGGCCTATACACGAGGCTGACGTCACTCAGGGGTACCGTACCTCTTGGTGTGGTGCCTCCTCCTCGGTCTCGGTGCTATGGACCTGTCTGCTCCGGGCTCTCACAGTGGAGCGGACCCCAGTGCTGATCTCCAGCCTCCGCCTCGGTGTGCTCTGATGGGGGTGGTAGGTCACCCGCCTGTCCTGTGATGGGCTGGGGCTCTCAGCGTCGCGCTCTCTGCTGTGACTGACGCGCCGAGACTCGCTGCTCCTCAGGTACTTGCTAGGAGACATCTCGGGTGGACTCAGCCATTTGTGCTTCCGTGAAGCGCTGCCGCTCCGGTCCGCCATGACGCCTGGCACAGAAAAAGCAACAACGCTATGATACAACGATTGAATGACATAACGAGGAGGATTCCCGCGGAGGGGCTCAGCGCAGGAGCCAACTCGAACACAGGGATGAACAAAGGTCGCGACAGCCGGACTGAGAGAGATTCTGCTTAAGTCAACAGAAGGCGCTGCTACGGACAGAACAGCCCGTCCCTTTAATTCTTAAAGGAGCGCACAGCCATAGGCTTAGGTATGAGCCCTACTGTTTGGGGTCAGATCATGTGACTTTCTTACCCTAATATTACTGAGATCTCTGGGATGAGCAGAGCAGTGGCTGCACCTCTTCTTAAAGGCAATGTCTAACTGCCCAGAGGTCATAATAATAACTTTTATTGATATAGCACCATCATTCGCCAACTCCGCATTCAGATGTGTAGGATTTACGGGTCAGAGGACCTCTTAAAGGCAATGTCTTACTTTTTTTTTTTGTATAATTTAGATACTTGGGATGAATGGCTCTGGGGGCTTCTTAAAGGGACATGCTCTTTGGTATCACCCCTATTGCTGCAGACATTAAGAGATTGTCCCCTGCCAGCTCTGAGGTCACCCTAAGGTGGACGAGGTCACTGTAGGTCATGACGGGACAGGGGACCACATGGAGAATTCTGCACCCGCCATAACATAACCCCCATAGTGACTGCCCCCATCAGCAGACCCCAGGCCGGGTCATTGGGGACCACAAGTCCCAGCAATGGCAGCAGCTCACTTGTATCTGCATAGGAATCTATGATATTACTGGTTATAAGAGACAACTGCATAAACAACAACTCCATAACACACTGCAACAAGGGGGAGGTGAGCACCCAGAGTCCTCTCTGCTCGCGCCATGTGCTGAGGAATTGCCCTTCATGCAGTTCTCCTGTTCGTGCCGCTCACCCAGTACTGAGCCGCCACTTACCCCCGGGCGTGTACTTACAGCAGCCCGTGCACTACTCCCTCCGTCTCCCGCAGCGCGCCCACACGTGATTGGCCGAGTCCTAGCGCGGCACCTCCCCCTTTGCCGCCTGTTGATTGGCCAGGATACACCAGCGCCTGGTTTCCTCCCTCTCTGCTATTGGCTGACGTAGACGCCGCGCTGTGATTGGCTGATAAGTCACACTCTGGTGACAGGACGCGTTAGGGCTGTGTGTGGTAAAACGAAAGTAAAGTGAGAGGTGAGAGCGCGGAGTATACACAGAGTATACACAGAGTATCCGTCTACGTGCGGGGAGCGCCCTCCAGCGGTGGCTGATTGTGTTATAGGATTTAAAGGGGTTGTCCCCAAAAAAATTAACAAGATAGTTAAATAAATCTAGGTCCCTCACAGAGAATCTCTCCCAGCACTAATCCTGTGGTTACACACCCCCAGCAGTCACCACTGAGGCCTATGACCCGGCTCCTCAAATTCAACTCCACAGCCCTGTGTTCCTGGTCCCTCTATCAAAGCTGAGAGAAATGCGGGATTTCCTTCCCAGCGCCTTATTCCTCTGATCTATAGCAAAGCTTCACTGCTGAGCATGTACATAAAGTGCAGCCACATCCATCAGATATGTAGCTGAGCTTCACTGCTGAGAATGTACATAAAGTGCAGCCACGTCCATCTGATATGTAGCTGAGCTTCACTGCTGAGCATGTACATAAAGTGCAGCCACGTCCATCTGATATGTAGCTGAGCTTCACTGCTGAGCATGTACATAAAGTGCAGCCACATCCATCAGATATGTAGCTGAGCTTCACTGCTGAGCATGTACATAAAGTGCAGCCACATCCATCTGATATGTAGCTGAGCTTCACTGCTGAGCATGTACATAAAGTGCAGCCACATCCATCTGATATGTAGCTGAGCTTCACTGCTGAGAATGTACATAAAGTGCAGCCACGTCCATCAGATATGTAGCTGAGCTTCACTGCTGAGAATGTACATAAAGTGCAGCCACGTCCATCTGATATGTAGCTGAGCTTCACTGCTGAGCATGTACATAAAGTGCAGCCACATCCATCAGATATGTAGCTGAGCTTCACTGCTGAGCATGTACATAAAGTGCAGCCACATCCATCTGATATGTAGCTGAGCTTCACTGCTGAGCATGTACATAAAGTGCAGCCACATCCATCTGATATGTAGCTGAGCTTCACTGCTGAGCATGTACATAAAGTGCAGCCACATCCATCTGATATGTAGCTGAGCTTCACTGCTGAGAATGTACATAAAGTGCAGCCACGTCCATCTGATATGTAGCTGAGCTTCACTGCTGAGCATGTACATAAAGTGCAGCAACATCCATCTGATATGTAGCTGAGCTTCACTGCTGAGCATGTACATAAAGTGCAGCCACATCCATCTGATATGTAGCTGAGCTTCACTGCTGAGCATGTACATAAAGTGCAGCCACATCCATCTGATATGTAGCTGAGTTTCACTGCTGAGCATGTACATAAAGTGCAGCCACATCCATCTGATATGTAGCTGAGCTTCACTGCTGAGCATGTACATAAAGTGCAGCCACATCCATCTGATATGTAGCTGAGCTTCACTGCTGAGCATGTACATAAAGTGCAGCCACATCCATCTGATATGTAGCTGAGCTTCACTGCTGAGCATGTACATAAAGTGCAGCCACATGCATCTCAACTAAAGGGGGATCAGAGCACAAGACACGCTGAGAGGCCACATGCGGCTTGTGAAGCCATGAGTTGTGGTCCTCACCAAGCAGACAGTCACAGTTCTATGAGAACTTCCATCACTGATGTAACATACGGTAACTGATGGCAGAGCATTGGTGGTCGGGGAGCGGAGAGAAGCTGAGAAGCTCTCGCTGCTCCCCGGTCCTCTCCTCAGAACACAGGCCTCGGTCTCTGAAGCCAGAGCGCATGCACATGCGCAGAACCCAGGTTCACAGACGAGTGAAGATGCATTGGTGGGCAGAACGTAAGAGGCTACTGGGGCATGGGGTAGCCGCGCCCTGTAGCCTTAGCTCCGCTTACTCCAGTAGCCTCTTTAGATAATTTGCATATTGGGCAAATTAAAGTTTATTACAGTTATCGGCCACAGAAGAATTAGCCCTAAAAAGGGCTCTAGAACTGTACATTAGAGGAACCTACCTTAATAGGTAGATCCGTGGTGGTAGGTTTCCTTTAATCACATGTGGAAGTAACACTGCGGTTTAGCAAATGCAATGGAAACGCAATGTTACTACAACATGTGATCCCTGAAGCCTCAGGAATGCGTCAAAAATGCATCAAAAAATGCATTGTGTAAATGCGCCCTCAATCACGTCCCAGACAGTCCTCACACACGCAAAACACCAAACAAGCACTGGTCTCAGCAGCCTTATGTCCTATACCATTGAGGCCAGTGATTGCCTGCAGCCAATACACCACACCTGACTGCTGAAGACAACCACTGGTCTCAGCAGCCTTATGTCATTTACCATTGAGGCCAGTGATTGCCTGCAGCCAATACACCGCAGCTGACTGCTGAAGACAACCACTGGTCTCAGCAGCCTTATGTCATATACCATTGAGGCCAGTGATTGCCTACAGCCAATACACCACACCTGACTGCTGAAGACAGCCACTGGTCTCAGCAGCCTTATGTCCTATACCATTGAGGCCAGTGATTGCCTGCAGCCAATACACCACACCTGACTGCTGAAGACAACCACTGGTCTCAGCAGCCTTATGTCATATACTATTGAGGCCAGTGATTGGCTACAGCCAATACACCACACCTGACTGCTGAAGACAACCACTGGTCTCTGCAGCCTTATGTCATTTACCATTGAGGCCGGTGATTGCCTGCAGCCAATACACCACACCTGACTGCTGAAGACAACAACTGGTCTCAGCAGTCTTATGTCATATACCATTGAGGCCAGTGATTGCCTGCAGCCAATACACCACACCTGACTGCTGAAGACAACAACTGGTCTCAGCAGCCTTATATTGTATGTCAGTGGTTATTGGTGCTCCTTATGAGAGGAGCAGCAGTGCTGAAATGATAGGGGACAAATCAGGTGAATATAGACTCTTTAGATACTTTATCTCAAGTCTCAAATTGCGCACATTTTGCATTAAAATGGACAATCCCTTTAAGTGGACACAACAGCAACTACTCTAAACAGTCTTACCGATCTCTCTGCTGAATGATGTGACCACCCCATAAACGTATTCCAGGAACCTTTGCTCTATGACTTGTATCTACACGATGATCCAGTCATGGCAGAGACATTTCATTTTCTTTATTGTTCACAATATATAAAACTAATGATTAGATTATAAAACAATATACATTTATTTAGTTTTACTTAAGAAATATTAAAAATTCTGGAATATATACAAATAGCTGCACTGTGAACAGATGTGACTTGTTGTCCAGGGGGCGTCCTGGTGTCTGTGTAGGATGAGGCCCAAGATTTACTTATCACAAGATGTGGTTGTCGGAGTGGCCCACCACAGTACCAGAGGATCCTCCGGTGGGCTCATGTTCTCACCCAAAACCAAGACAACCCAATTTAACAGCTACTAGGAGTTTATGGTGGGTCAAAGGAACCCTACAACACTGGTTCTGCCTGAGAGCCCCAGCACCGTCACCTATTCTCAGTTCATGGCTGACGTGGAGGTGGTCTCTGATGAGGTAGTAAACGCTTGTCCCCTGGAAGGTAGTAGTGTTTCCATAGGAATACGTGTAAGCCATCAGTGTAAGCAGGAGAGGGACACACTGTCAGCTCAAGACGAGTCAAACAGAACCGAACTGTCCACCCTGTTCTCTGCATAAAGTCCAATGTTCTCCATTAGCTTCAACTTGGCTTCATTTACTTCAATTCCCCAAGATGGTTCGTTACTTTCTGGTAAATGGAGTTTAACACAAGAGAAATAATTATTTACACCCTCATCTCAATGGAGAGAGATAGATGTGAGATAGATAGATGGATATGAGATAGATAGATAGATATGAGATGAATAGATGTGAGATAGATAGATAGATATGAGATGAATAGATGTGAGATAGAGAGATAGATAGGAGATAGATAGATAGGAGATAGATAGATAGATAGATAGGAGATAGATAGATAGATAGATAGGAGATAGATAGGAGATAGATAGATAGGAGATAGATAGATAGATAGATAGATAGATATGCGATAGGAGATAGATAGATATGAGATAGATAGATAGATAGATAGATAGATAGATAGATAGATAGATAGATAGGAGATAGAGAGATAGATAGGAGATAGATAGATAGGAGATAGATAGATAGATAGATAGATAGATAGATAGATAGGAGATAGGAGATAGATACATAGATACATAGATAGATAGATAGATAGATAGATAGATAGATATGCGATAGGAGATAGATAGATATGAGATAGATAGATAGGAGATAGATAGATAGATAGATAGATAGATAGGAGATAGATACATAGATAGATAGATAGGAGATAGATAGATAGATAGATAGATAGGAGATAGATAGATAGATAGATAGATAGGAGATAGATACATAGATAGATAGATAGGAGATAGATAGATAGATAGATAGATAGATAGATAGATAGGAGATAGATAGGAGATAGATAGATAGATAGATAGATAGATAGATAGGAGATAGATAGGAGATAGATAGATAGATAGATAGGAGATAGATAGATAGATAGATAGATAGATAGATAGATAGATAGATAGATAGAGAGATAGATAGATAGATAGATAGATATGAGATAGATAGATAGATAGATAGATATGAGATAGATAGATAGATATGAGATAGATAGGAGATAGATAGATAGATTGATAGATAGATAGGAGATAGATAGATAGATAGATAGGAGATAGATGGATGGATAGATAGATAGATAGATAGATAGATAGATAGATATGAGATAGATAGATAGATAGGAGATAGATAGATAGATAGATAGATAGATAGATAGATAGGAGATAGATAGATAGATAGATAGATAGATAGATAGATAGATAGATAGAGAGATAGATAGATAGATAGATAGATAGATAGGAGATAGATAGATAGATAGATAGATAGATAGATAGATAGATAGATAGATAGGAGATAGATAGATAGATAGGAGATAGATAGATAGATAGATAGATAGATAGATAGATAGAGAGATAGATAGATAGATAGATAGATAGATATGAGATAGATATAAGATAGATAGATGAGTTTACCTGTAGGAGAATGTGACACCTCCTGGGGAATGTTCCCTGTAGATGTATAAGACTTGGCCGGATATCCAGCAGATGATGCTGCGGCCTCAGAAGATGTCGGCTCGGCCAGGTACCAGCTGTCTCCAGGATAGACGTCGAAGCTTCCGGACTCGTCCAGCTCACACGGACTCTTTTTGAAGACTTGATTCCGCGCTGAGCTGTACGTAGTCTCTGGGACGGATACGCTGGTCATGGAACGGGCCGCATTACAGGAACTGCTGGGCAGCTCCTCCACTTCTCTATGGGTGTAACTGAGGGACAAGGACTCGTCGCTCTCCTCGGGGATGTTTACACTGGACGTCGCCTCCTTGAGTTCCTTATCTGTGAACGCCTCCTGAGCTTTCTCCATCATCGCCATCACCTGTTATTGGGAGGAGGGTTATTGCTGAGTGCACATATAATGCAGTATAATGTACAGGATACTATTATAAGGCTACCTCTGATAATAACACTCTCTTCTTGGTCAGACACAGGCAGACGGCAGACGCCCAGTGTACGGCGGAGCTTCTTCCCAATCTCTCGAGTCTCTGATCGGAGTATTTCTGGCTGATGTCTCTCGCACACAGAAGATCCACTGACTCTGCTCCATGATGGTTCTTTAATTTCACCTGCTCGACCTCCGAGAGGATCAGATCTTTCTGGAGGGAACAGACAGCGTCTTATTAGATCAGAACTAGAACCTGTAACATGGAGCTGGACACGGATGTCCTTACCAGGTAGGTGGGGTCTCTGTCCTTGTCGGTGGGCTTCAGTCCTGTCAGAAGTTCGGCTAAAACCTGTGATATCACATGGGAAAATCATGGGCAGATTGAGAAAAATCCCTGTAATTGCATCTGATGGCCTGATAATCCACCTTACAAGTAAACTTTAGAATACTTTATTCATTGGCCCATTCTCATGATTGGTGAGGGTCCTAGTGGGAAGACCCCATCAGCATGTTATGCCCAATCATGTGGATAAGGGAATAACATTGCATTATGGGCCCCCAGTGCAGTTTCATGGTACATTCAATATGAGGCTAAGAGCCTTTACTGTGACATTGTAGCAAAATGATTGACAGGCGAGGACTGTGCTGCTGGTGGATTCAGCATTTGTAGTACAGGAAGAGACTTTCATACAACAATCTCACAGCTGAGGCTTTGTTACAATCATATCCAGTATAACCTGAAAGCTAAACACACTAACGGTACAGATCCTCCTCCGCTGGTTCTGCAGGTTTGCTTCAATGTATCAGTGTTAGGATTCATTCACACAATCCTATGGGTTTTTTTCCTGTTCTGTATATACAGCTATAAATACAGCAGGCCTTATGCAGGGAAAAGACTTGTACTCTGTAAAGTTCAGGAAGCAGAGACATTGCACTCACTACACCACAGGAGAAGATGTCGGTGTGTGCGGTGAGCTGGCCACTCCTCAGGTAGCTATCGGGTAGGTACGGCTGGAATCTCTGCAGCTCCTGGGTTTTCACGATGGTGTAATTGGGCGATCGGTCAGGACCGGGACGAGCCGTTGCGTGGCCCAACCTTGCAGTAAAGTTCTCATCCAGCAAGACGTTAGAACTGAAATGGGAAGACAAGGGGTTAAGGTAAGAACGTAGCGTCCTGTATCTAACTGTGACCCTTCTGAGGCCGTGCTCAGCCATCGGGGTGTGTGCTCGCACTAAGAGGCTTATCCAAAGATTTGGTAATCAAAAGGTTAATTATGGAGGAACTATAAAAGAGGAACCAAGACTGGACACATATGGTGCAGGATGTAATAACCTCCAGTATTACAGGGAGATGTCTACACAGGAGACGGGGAAGTCACACACCGAGGACGTCACACATACTCCGCACATACAGCGCACTCACCTCTTAATGTTACCGTGAAATATTCCAGCCTTGTGCAAGTGATCAACAGCGTCCAACAGACTAATAGCCATAGAAAGTCTCTTCTCCCAACCCAGGACACAAGATCCAGCCTGAACATATACAGAACAGAGAATACATCAACATGGGGGTCACTGTACATACACATTACTTATCCTGTACTGATCCTGAGTTACATCCTGTATTATACTCCAGAGCTGCACTCACTATTCTGCTGCTGGTGTAGTCACTGTGTACATACATGACATTACTTATCCTGTACTGATCCTGAGTTACATCCTGTATTATACCCCAGAGCTGCACTCACTATTCTGCTGCTGGTGCAGTCACTGTGTACATACATGACATTACTTATCCTGTACTGATCCTGAGTTACATCCTGTATTATACCCCAGAGCTGCACTCACTATTCTGCTGCTGGTGCAGTCACTGTACATACATGACATTACTTATCCTGTACTGATCCTGAGTTACATCCTGTATTATACCCCAGAGCTGCACTCACTATTCTGCTGCTGGTGCAGTCACTGTGTACATACATGACATTACTTATCCTGTACTGATCCTGAGTTACATCCTGTATTATACTCCAGAGCTGCACTCACTATTCTGCTGCTGGTGCAGTCACTGTGTACATACATGACACTACTTATCCTGTACTGATCCTGAGTTACATCCTGTATTATACTCCAGAGCTGCACTCACTATTCTGCTGCTGGTGCAGTCACTGTGTACATACATGACATTACTTATCCTGTACTGATCCTGAGTTACATCCTGTATTATACTCCAGAGCTGCACTCACTATTCTGCTGCTGGTGCAGTCACTGTGTACATACATGACATTACTTATCCTGTACTGATCCTGAGTTACATCCTGTATTATACTCCAGAGCTGCACTCACTATTCTGCTGCTGGTGCAGTCACTGTGTACATACATGACATTACTTATCCTGTACTGATCCTGAGTTACATCCTGTATTATACCCCAGAGCTGCACTCACTATTCTGCTGCTGGTGCAGTCACTGTGTACATACATGACATTACTTATCCTGTACTGATCCTGAGTTACATCCTGTATTATACTCCAGAGCTGCACTCACTATTCTGCTGCTGGAGCAGTCACTGTGTACATACATGACATTACTTATCCTGTACTGATCCTGAGTTACATCCTGTATTATACCCCAGAGCTGCACTCACTATTCTGCTGCTGGAGCAGTCACTGTGTACATACATGACATTACTTATCCTGTACTGATCCTGAGTTACATCCTGTATTATACCCCAGAGCTGCACTCACTATTCTGCTGCTGGTGCAGTCACTGTGTACATACATGACATTACTTATCCTGTACTGATCCTGAGTTACATCCTGTATTATACTCCAGAGCTAGACTCACTATTCTGCTGCTGGTGCAGTCACTGTGTACATACATGACATTACTTATCCTGTACTGATCCTGAGTTACATCCTGTATTATACTCCAGAGCTGCACTCACTATTCTGCTGCTGGTGCAGTCACTGTGTACATACATGACATTACTTATCCTGTACTGATCCTGAGTTACATCCTGTATTATACTCCAGAGCTGCACTCACTATTCTGCTGCTGGTGCAGTCACTGTGTACATACATGACATTACTTATCCTGTACTGATCCTGAGTTACATCTTGTATTATACTCCAGAGCTAGACTCACTATTCTGCTGCTGGTGCAGTCACTGTGTACATACATGACATTACTTATCCTGTACTGATCCTGAGTTACATCCTGTATTATACTCCAGAGCTGCACTCACTATTCTGCTGCTGGTGTAGTCACTGTGTACATACATGACATTACTTATCCTGTACTGATCCTGAGTTACATCCTGTATTATACCCCAGAGCTGCACTTACTATTCTGCTGCTGGTGCAGTCACTGTGTACATACATGACATTACTTATCCTGTACTGATCCTGAGTTACATTCTGTATTATACTCCAGAGCTGCACTCACTATTCTGCTGCTGGTGCAGTCACTGTACATACATGGCATTACTTATCCTGTACTGATCCTGAGTTACATCCTGTATTATACTCCAGAGCTGCACTCACTATTCTGCTGCTGGTGCAGTCACTGTGTACATACATGACATTACTTATCCTGTACTGATCCTGAGTTACATCCTGTATTATACTCCAGAGCTGCACTCACTATTCTGCTGCTGGTGCAGTCACTGTGTACATACATGACATTACTTATCCTGTACTGATCCTGAGTTACATCCAGTATTATACCCCAGAGCTGCACTCACTATTCTGCTGCTGGTGCAGTCACTGTGTACATACATGACATTACTTATCCTGTACTGATCCTGAGTTACATCCTGTATTATACTCCAGAGCTGCACATCCTTTATGGCAGAACATTCATATTTATGGAAAATATTTTTTAAATAAGGTATTTCATGGAAGTTAAACTCAGGAAGAAGAACAGGATGTGATAATGGAAAGTCCATGAAGCCGTCAGTAAATCCATGGACTGGGGGAAGGGATGGGGGGTGCACAGGTATCATGTATATATGATGTATGATTTGTCACCATAGATGGGTCACCCCATAAAGAAGAAGGGGAATTCCCTTTGTCCTTTGGGATCCTTACTTTTTGTAACACCACGTCCAGTGACCCTCCCGTCATGAAGCGGTGGATGAGGTGGTGGTGTCCGTCCTCTGTACAGAATCCCAGCAGCTTCAGCAGATTGGGGTGATGACATCTGTATGTGGGGACAATACCGTGAGACAGTGTGTCAGTGCTGAGGGTGCAGGTACATGGGCTCAGCTGAGCGCAGATCTTTCCTCTGCCAGTATTTTGTCACAATGTGTCAGTGCAGGTAACATGTTTTGAAGTTGAATTTCTTAAATACCTAAAGGTATTTGCTAAACTAGATACAGAGAATTTATTTGCATGGAGGGATCTCCTGCACTTACCGAAACCCGATCTGTGCCTCTTTTTCATAGAATGATTCTGTCTTATCAGACGGCTCAGCTCGCACCTATAGAAAGCACAGGTATGAGAACAGCGCCCCCTGAGGTGATGCAGAGAATTACACAGCAGAGGAGACTCCTGTAATAATATTCACCTCTTTTACCCTCTTTATGGCGTATACACAGTCACCTCTCCGGCCCATGAAGACATCAGCGAACTGCCCCCTGTGTATCCTCCTGCTCGCACTGAACCCCTCTGTCGCCTCCTCCAGCTGTTGTATCGTCCAGTGCTGACACGTGGTGTTCAATGACAAACTGTTCTCCTGCTGCGGAGTACGTAATACCTTCCATCACAGAGGAGGACAGTGTAAGCCCATATCACTACATACATATATATACAGGAGATCCCCAGGTTATACCGGCTGTACATATATCATTATATACAGGAGATCTCCAGGTTATACCGGCTGTACATATATCATTATATACAGGAGATCTCCAGGTTATACCAACTGTACATATATCATTATATACAGGAGATCCCCAGGTTATACCGGCTGTACATATATCATTATATACAGGAGATCCCCAGGTTATACCAGCTGTACATATATCATTATATACAGGAGATCCCCAGGTTATACCAACTGTACATATATCATTATATACAGGAGATCCCCAGGTTATACCGGCTGTACATATATCATTATATACAGGAGATCCCCAGGTTATACCGGCTGTACATATATCATTATATACAGGAGATCCCCAGGTTATACCGGCTGTACATATATCATTATATACAGGAGACCCCCAGGTTATACCGGCTGTACATATATCATTATATACAGGAGATCCCCAGGTTATACCGGCTGTACATATATCATTATATACAGGAGATCCCCAGGTTATACCGGCTGTACATATATCATTATATACAGGAGATCCCCAGGTTATACCGGCTGTACATATATCATTATATACAGGAGATCCCCAGGTTATACCGGCTGTACATATATCATTATATACAGGAGATCCCCAGGTTATACTGGCTGTACATATATCATTATATACAGGAGATCCCCAGGTTATACCGGCTGTACATATATCATTATATACAGGAGATCCCCAGGTTATACCGGCTGTACATATATCATTATATACAGGAGATCCCCAGGTTATACCGGCTGTACATATATCATTATATACAGGAGATCCCCAGGTTATACCGGCTGTACATATATCATTATATACAGGAGATCCCCAGGTTATACCGGCTGTACATATATCATTATATACAGGAGATCCCCAGGTTATACCGGCTGTACATATATCATTATATACAGGAGATCCCCAGGTTATACCGGCTGTACATATATCATTATATACAGGAGATCCCCAGGTTATACCGGCTGTACATATATCATTATATACAGGAGATCCCCAGGTTATACCGGCTGTACATATATCATTATATACAGGAGATCCCCAGGTTATACCGGCTGTACATATATCATTATATACAGGAGATCCCCAGGTTATACCGGCTGTACATATATCATTATATACAGGAGATCTCCAGGTTATACCGGCTGTACATATATCATTATATACAGGAGATCCCCAGGTTATACCGGCTGTACATATATCATTATATACAGGAGATCCCCGGGTTATACCGGCTGTACATATATCATTATATACAGGAGATCCCCGGGTTATACCGGCTGTACATATATCATTATATACAGGAGATCCCCAGGTTATACCGGCTGTACATATATCATTATATACAGGAGATCCCCAGGTTATACCGGCTGTACATATATCATTATATACAGGAGATCCCCAGGTTATACCAGCTGTACATATATCATTATATACAGGAGATCCCCAGGTTATACCAGCTGTACATATATCATTATATACAGGAGATCCCCAGGTTATACCGGCTGTACATATATCATTATATACAGGAGATCCCCAGGTTATACCGGCTGTACATATATCATTATATACAGGAGATCCCCAGGTTATACCGGCTGTACATATACCATTATATACAGGAGATCCCCAGGTTATACCGGCTGTACATATATCATTATATACAGGAGATCCCCAGGTTATACCAGCTGTACATGTATCATTATATACAGGAGATCCCCAGGTTATACCAGCTGTACATATATCATTATATACAGGAGATCCCCAGGTTATACCGGCTGTACATATATCATTATATACAGGAGATCCCCAGGTTATACCGGCTGTACATATATCATTATATACAGGAGATCCCCAGGTTATACCGGCTGTACATATATCATTATATACAGGAGATCCCCAGGTTATACCGGCTGTACATATATCATTATATACAGGAGATCCCCAGGTTATACCGGCTGTACATATATCATTATATACAGGAGATCCCAAGGTTATACCAGCTGTACATATATCAATATATACAGGAGATCCCCAGGTTATACCGGCTGTACATATATCATTATATACAGGAGATCCCCAGGTTATACCGGCTGTACATATATCATTATATACAGGAGATCCCCAGGTTATACCGGCTGTACATATATCATTATATACAGGAGATCCCCAGGTTATACCGGCTGTACATATATCATTATATACAGGAGATGTATAACTTACTGGGTCGGGGTAGGAGTCTGTTGATAGTGACCTCAGCAGCTCTGATGGGGGTTGTGGTGGGGAGGGGAGTGACGGAGCTTTAAAGTCTGTGACAGAGAGGACATAGTTAGTCCCGGCTGCTCCCCACATCACAGTCAGTATAATACATCACTCTCCATAGTTATTACCCGGCTCCTTTCTTGTGAGGCCGTTGTAGGTCCCGCAGTTTCTTTCTGCTCCTCCAGAATCCTGAGGATTACCCCTCCGCTCATCAGTCACAGGACTACAGGGGTCTGTGTGATACATTGTAATTGTCTTATTATTATTGTAAACATCACTTCTTATATTATATCAGCCTCCAAAACTTCTCTTTACTATGGATCTTATGAATCTAACGCCAGAGCTGCAGATAAGACTGACTGCTCTGTAATGGTAATGAATATACACCAAGACAGACAAATCACAACTTACACTGCCCCAGAATCTCCAGGGCGCGGAGGAGCTCCAGCTTCTGAAGAATGACCTCCAGGTCCTGCACAGTGGCCAACTTCTGCCCCCAGCTCCACAGCAGCTCCCGCGTGACGTAATCCCCTGATCGACGCCTCATATAGAAACGCTGTAGAGTTGTCTGGTCATTCATAACATGTGATGCTGATAACAGGGAATAGCAAATGCACAATAGTGAGTGCAGCTCTGGAGTATAATACAGGATGTAACTCAGGATCAGTACAGGATAAGTAATGTCATGTATGTACACAGTGACTGCACCAGCAGCAGAATAGTGAGTGCAGCTCTGGGGTATAATACAGGATGTAACTCAGGATCAGTACAGGATAAGTAATGTCATGTATGTACACAGTGACTGCACCAGCAGCAGAATAGTGAGTGCAGCTCTGGAGTATAATACAGGATGTAACTCAGGATCAGTACAGGATAAGTAATGTCATGTATGTACACAGTGACTGCACCAGCAGCAGAATAGTGAGTGCAGCTCTGGGGTATAATACAGGATGTAACTCAGGATCAGTACAGGATAAGTAATGTCATGTATGTGCACAGTGACTGCACCAGCAGCAGAATAGTGAGTGCAGCTCTGGAGTATAATACAGGATGTAACTCAGGATCAGTACAGGATAAGTAATGTCATGTATGTACACAGTGACTGCACCAGCAGCAGAATAGTAAGTGCAGCTCTGGAGTATAATACAGGATGTAACTCAGGATCAGTACAGGATAAGTAATGTCATGTATGTACACAGTGACTGCACCAGCAGCAGAATAGTGAGTGCAGCTCTGGAGTATAATACAGGATGTAACTCATGATCAGTACAGGATAAGTAATGTCATGTATGTACACAGTGACTGCACCAGCAGCAGAATAGTGAGTGCAGCTCTGGAGTATAATACAGGATGTAACTCAGGATCAGTACAGGATAAGTAATGTCATGTATGTACACAGTGACTGAACCAGCAGAATAGTGAGTGCAGCTCTGGAGTATAATACAGGATGTAACTCAGGATCAGTACAGGATAAGTAATGTCATGTATGTACACAGTGACTGCACCAGCAGCAGAATAGTTAGTGCAGCTCTGGAGTATAATATAGGATGTAACTCAGGATCAGTACAGGATAAGTAATGTCATGTATGTACACAGTGACTGCACCAGCAGCAGAATAGTGAGTGCAGCTCTGGGGTATAATACAGGATGTAACTCTGGATCAGTACAGGATAAGTAATGTCATGTATGTACACAGTGACTGCACCAGCAGCAGAATAGTGAGTGCAGCTCTGGAGTATAATACAGGATGTAACTCAGGATCAGTACAGGATAAGTAATGTCATGTATGTACACAGTGACTGCACCAGCAGCAGAACAGTGAGTGCAGCTCTGGGGTATAATACAGGATGTAACTCAGGATCAGTACAGGATAAGTAATGTCATGTATGTACACAGTGACTGCACCAGCAGCAGAATACTGAGTGCAGCTCTGGGGTATAATACAGGATGTAACTTAGGATCAGTACAGGATAAGTAATGTCATGTATGTACACAGTGACTGCACCAGCAGCAGAATAGTGAGTGCAGCTCTGGAGTATAATACAGGATGTAACTCAGGATCAGTACAGGATAAGTAATGTCATGTATGTACACAGTGACTGCACCAGCAGCAGAATAGTGAGTGCAGCTCTGGGGTATAATACAGGATGTAACTCAGGATCAGTACAGGATAAGTAATGTCATGTATGTACACAGTGACTGCACCAGCAGCAGAATAGTGAGTGCAGCTCTGGAGTATAATACAGGATGTAACTCAGGATCAGTACAGGATAAGTAATGTCATGTATGTACACAGTGACTGCACCAGCAGCAGAATAGTGAGTGCAGCTCTGGAGTATAATACAGGATGTAACTCAGGATCAGTACAGGATAAGTAATGTCATGTATGTACACAGTGACTGCGCCAGCAGCAGAATAGTGAGTGCAGTTCTGGGGTATAATACAGGATGTAACTCAGGATCAGTGCAGGATAAGTAATGTCATGTATGTACACAGTGACTGCACCAGCATCAGAATAGTGAGTGCAGCTCTGGAGCATAATACAGGATGTAACCCAGGATCAGTACAGGATAAGTAATGTCATGTATGTACACAGTGACTGCACCAGCAGCAGAATAGTGAGTGCAGCTCTGGAGTATAATACAGGATGTAACTCAGGATCAGTACAGGATAAGTAATGTCATGTATGTACACAGTGACTGCACCAGCAGTAGAATAGTGAGTGCAGCTCTGGAGTATAATACAGGATGTAACTCAGGATCAGTACAGGATAAGTAATGTCATGTATGTACACAGTGACTGCACCAGCAGCAGAATAGTGAGTGCAGCTCTGGGGTATAATACAGGATGTAACTCAGGATCACTACAGGATAAGTAATGTTATGTATGTACACAGTGACTGCACCAGCAGCAGAATAGTGAGTGCAGCTCTGGGATATAATACAGGATGTGACTCAGGGTCAGTACAGGATAAGTAATGTCATGTATGTACACAGTGACTGCACCAGCAGCAAAATAGTGAGTGGAGCTCCGGAGTATAATACAGGATGTAACTCAGGATCAGTACAGGATAAGTAATGTCATGTATGTACACAGTGACTGCACCAGCAGCAGAATAGTGAGTGCAGCTCTGGAGTATAATACAGGATGTAACTCAGGATCAGTACAGGATAAGTAATGTCATGTATGTACACAGTGACTGCACCAGCAGCAGAATAGTGAGTGCAGCTCTGGAGTATAATACATGATGTAACTCAGGATCAGTACAGGATAAGTAATGTCATGTATGTACACAGTGACTGCACCAGCAGCAGAATAGTGAGTGCAGCTCTGGGTTATAATACAGGATGTAACTCAGGATCAGTACAGGATAAGTAATGTCATGTATGTACACAGTGACTGCACCAGCAGCAGAATAGTGAGTGCAGCTCTGGAGTATAATACAGGATGTAACTCAGGATCAGTACAGGATAAGTAATGTCATGTATGTACACAGTGACTGCACCAGCAGAATAGTGAGTGCAGCTCTGGAGTATAATACAGGATGTAACTCAGGATCAATACAGGATAAGTAATGTCATGTATGTACACAGTGACTGCACCAGCAGCAGAATAGTGAGTGCAGCTCTGGAGTATAATACAGGATGTAACTCAGGATCAGTACAGGATAAGTAATCTCATGTATGTACACAGTGACTGCACCAGCAGCAGAATAGTGAGTGCAGCTCTGGAGTATAATACATGATGTAACTCAGGATCAGTACAGGATAAGTAATGTCATGTATGTACACAGTGACTGCACCAGCAGCAGAATAGTGAGTGCAGCTCTGGGTTACAATACAGGATGTAACTCAGGATCAGTACAGGATAAGTAATGTCATGTATGTACACAGTGACTGCACCAGCAGCAGAATAGTGAGTGCAGCTCTGGAGTATAATACAGGATGTAACTCAGGATCAGTACAGGATAAGTAATGTCATGTATGTACACAGTGACTGCACCAGCAGCAGAATAGTGAGTGCAGCTCTGGAGTATAATACAGGATGTAACTCAGGATCAGTACAGGATAAGTAATGTCATGTATGTACACAGTGACTGAACCAGCAGAATAGTGAGTGCAGCTCTGGAGTATAATACAGGATGTAACTCAGGATCAGTACAGGATAAGTAATGTCATGTATGTACACAGTGACTGCACCAGCAGCAGAATAGTAAGTGCAGCTCTGGAGTATAATATAGGATGTAACTCAGGATCAGTACAGGATAAGTAATGTCATGTATGTACACAGTGACTGCACCAGCAGCAGAATAGTAAGTGCAGCTCTGGAGTATAATACAGGATGTAACTCAGGATCAGTACAGGATAAGTAATGTCATGTATGTACACAGTGACTGCACCAGCAGCAGAATAGTGAGTGCAGCTCTGGAGTATAATACAGGATGTAACTCATGATCAGTACAGGATAAGTAATGTCATGTATGTACACAGTGACTGCACCAGCAGCAGAATAGTGAGTGCAGCTCTGGAGTATAATACAGGATGTAACTCAGGATCAGTACAGGATAAGTAATGTCATGTATGTACACAGTGACTGAACCAGCAGAATAGTGAGTGCAGCTCTGGAGTATAATACAGGATGTAACTCAGGATCAGTACAGGATAAGTAATGTCATGTATGTACACAGTGACTGCACCAGCAGCAGAATAGTAAGTGCAGCTCTGGAGTATAATATAGGATGTAACTCAGGATCAGTACAGGATAAGTAATGTCATGTATGTACACAGTGACTGCACCAGCAGCAGAATAGTGAGTGCAGCTCTGGGGTATAATACAGGATGTAACTCTGGATCAGTACAGGATAAGTAATGTCATGTATGTACACAGTGACTGCACCAGCAGCAGAATAGTGAGTGCAGCTCTGGAGTATAATACAGGATGTAACTCAGGATCAGTACAGGATAAGTAATGTCATGTATGTACACAGTGACTGCACCAGCAGCAGAACAGTGAGTGCAGCTCTGGGGTATAATACAGGATGTAACTCAGGATCAGTACAGGATAAGTAATGTCATGTATGTACACAGTGACTGCACCAGCAGCAGAATACTGAGTGCAGCTCTGGGGTATAATACAGGATGTAACTTAGGATCAGTACAGGATAAGTAATGTCATGTATGTACACAGTGACTGCACCAGCAGCAGAATAGTGAGTGCAGCTCTGGAGTATAATACAGGATGTAACTCAGGATCAGTACAGGATAAGTAATGTCATGTATGTACACAGTGACTGCACCAGCAGCAGAATAGTGAGTGCAGCTCTGGGGTATAATACAGGATGTAACTCAGGATCAGTACAGGATAAGTAATGTCATGTATGTACACAGTGACTGCACCAGCAGCAGAATAGTGAGTGCAGCTCTGGAGTATAATACAGGATGTAACTCAGGATCAGTACAGGATAAGTAATGTCATGTATGTACACAGTGACTGCACCAGCAGCAGAATAGTGAGTGCAGCTCTGGAGTATAATACAGGATGTAACTCAGGATCAGTACAGGATAAGTAATGTCATGTATGTACACAGTGACTGCGCCAGCAGCAGAATAGTGAGTGCAGTTCTGGGGTATAATACAGGATGTAACTCAGGATCAGTGCAGGATAAGTAATGTCATGTATGTACACAGTGACTGCACCAGCAGTAGAATAGTGAGTGCAGCTCTGGAGTATAATACAGGATGTAACTCAGGGTCAGTACAGGATAAGTAATGTCATGTATGTACACAGTGACTGCACCAGCAGCAGAATAGTGAGTGCAGCTCTGGAGTATAATACAGGATGTAACTCAGGGTCAGTACAGGATAAGTAATGTCATGTATGTACACAGTGACTGCACCAGCATCAGAATAGTGAGTGCAGCTCTGGAGCATAATACAGGATGTAACCCAGGATCAGTACAGGATAAGTAATGTCATGTATGTACACAGTGACTGCACCAGCAGCAGAATAGTGAGTGCAGCTCTGGAGTATAATACAGGATGTAACTCAGGATCAGTACAGGATAAGTAATGTCATGTATGTACACAGTGACTGCACCAGCAGTAGAATAGTGAGTGCAGCTCTGGAGTATAATACAGGATGTAACTCAGGATCAGTACAGGATAAGTAATGTCATGTATGTACACAGTGACTGCACCAGCAGCAGAATAGTGAGTGCAGCTCTGGGGTATAATACAGGATGTAACTCAGGATCACTACAGGATAAGTAATGTTATGTATGTACACAGTGACTGCACCAGCAGCAGAATAGTGAGTGCAGCTCTGGGATATAATACAGGATGTGACTCAGGGTCAGTACAGGATAAGTAATGTCATGTATGTACACAGTGACTGCACCAGCAGCAGAATAGTGAGTGCAGCTCTGGAGTATAATACAGGATGTAACTCAGGATCAGTACAGGATAAGTGATATCATGTATGTACACAGTGACTGCACTAGCAGCAGAATAGTGAGTGCAGCTCTGGAGTATAATACAGGATGTAACTCAGGATCAGTACAGGATAAGTAATGTCATGTATGTACACAGTGACTGCACCAGCAGCAAAATAGTGAGTGGAGCTCCGGAGTATAATACAGGATGTAACTCAGGATCAGTACAGGATAAGTAATGTCATGTATGTACACAGTGACTGCACCAGCAGCAGAATAGTGAGTGCAGCTCTGGAGTATAATACATGATGTAACTCAGGATCAGTACAGGATAAGTAATGTCATGTATGTACACAGTGACTGCACCAGCAGCAGAATAGTGAGTGCAGCTCTGGGTTATAATACAGGATGTAACTCAGGATCAGTACAGGATAAGTAATGTCATGTATGTACACAGTGACTGCACCAGCAGCAGAATAGTGAGTGCAGCTCTGGAGTATAATACAGGATGTAACTCAGGATCAGTACAGGATAAGTAATGTCATGTATGTACACAGTGACTGCACCAGCAGAATAGTGAGTGCAGCTCTGGAGTATAATACAGGATGTAACTCAGGATCAATACAGGATAAGTAATGTCATGTATGTACACAGTGACTGCACCAGCAGCAGAATAGTGAGTGCAGCTCTGGAGTATAATACAGGATGTAACTCAGGATCAGTACAGGATAAGTAATGTCATGTATGTACACAGTGACTGCACCAGCAGCAGAATAGTGAGTGTAGCTCTGGAGTATAATACAGGATGTAACTCAGGATCAGTACAGGATAAGTAATGTCATGTATGTACACAGTGACTGCACCAGCAGAATAGTGAGTGCAGCTCTGGAGTATAATACAGGATGTAACTCAGGATCAGTACATGATAAGTAATGTCATGTATGTACACAGTGACTGCACCAGCAGCAGAATAGTGAGTGCAGCTCTGGGGTATAATACAGGATGTAACTCAGGATCAGTACAGGATAAGTAATGTCATGTATGTACACAGTGACTGCACCAGCAGCAGAATAGTGAGTGCAGCTCTGGAGTATAATACAGGATGTAACTCAGGATCAGTACATGATAAGTAATGTCATGTATGTACACAGTGACTGCACCACCAGCAGAATAGTGAGTGCAGCTCTGGAGTATGATACAGGATGTAACTCAGGATCAGTACAGGATAAGTAATGTCATGTATGTACACAGTGACTGCACCAGCAGCAGAATAGTGAGTGCAGCTCTGGGGTATAATACAGGATGTAACTCAGGATCAGTACAGGATAAGTAATGTCATGTATGTACACAGTGACTGCACCAGCAGCAGAATAGTGAGTGCAGCTCTGGGGTATAATACAGGATGTAACTCAGGATCAGTACAGGATAAGTAATGTCATGTATGTACACAGTGACTGCACCAGCAGCAGAATAGTGAGTGCAGCTCTTGGGTATAATACAGGATGTAACTCAGGATCAGTACAGGATAAGTAATGTCATGTATGTACACAGTGACTGCACCAGCAGCAGAATAGTGAGTGCAGCTCTGGGGTATAATACAGGATGTAACTCAGGATCAGTACAGGATAAGTAATGTCATGTATGTACACAGTGACTGCAGCAGCAGCAGCAGAATAGTGAGTGCAGCTCTGGAGTATAATACAGGATGTAACTCAGGATCAGTACAGGATAAGTAATGTCATGTATGTACACAGTGACTGCACCAGCAGCAGAATAGTGAGTGCAGCTCTGGAGTATAATACAGGATGTAACTCAGGATCAGTACAGGATAAGTAATGTCATGTATGTACACAGTGACTACACCAGCAGCAGAATAGTGAGTGCAGCTCTGGAGTATAATACAGGATGTAACTCAGGATCAGTACAGGATAAGTATTGTCATGTATGTACACAGTGACTGCACCAGCAGCAGAATAGTGAGTGCAGCTCCAGAGTATAAGAGGATGTAATTCTCCAGAGCAGTGTGAGAGGTCACGTTGTTATTTCCATAGTCAGAGCTGGGATGTTGGATGTGATCCTCTGGTAATTACTATGGACTAGTTAAACCTTTGATGCTGCAGATATGAAATTACTAAATATAAGTAAAAAGTTTAGTAACTGAAGTGAAATACTTTCAGTGTTGTTGCACATGACGAGTAGATCAGTATTTGAGCTGAAATGTCGATTATCCCTTTAAGAACAGAAATGTTTTTCCTTAATCTTTACAAGACAGAACAAAACCTCAGCTCTTACCAAACCGCATCCACTCCCAGTCGCTCAGGGTGTCCACACAGCGGCAGAGATTGTCCAGGACTCTGGGGGAGATGTCGATGATCAGGGGGGACGGGCTGCTGCTCGGGGCACACGCCATGGTCACGGGTCACGGATAGAGCAGCGGGAAGTCTGTGAGGTCAAAAACATAAGAATTTCTCAGAGCAAAGGTTCTAACTACAATCCTCTGTGAGCGGAACATCCCAGAATCCCGACTGATACATTGTAACAAACTATCAGGATAGGAAAGTGAATATTTAGCCAATCGTCACAACTGGATACATTGTAGCGAACCCTCAAATGGCCCCTGAATGTATCCATGATAATGGAAGGATGACAGAAATACAGGGGTGCCCATGATATTCTTAATGGGACCCCAAAAACAAGAATTGGCACTCAGTGCTTACAGCTACATCACAGATCCGTAATTATATTCCGTCACAGTGTATCAGTCTGGAGTCTAGGATATGTACAGTAGCTCCATGAGGATTGTATAGACTGGATACAACTGTGACGATCCCTCAGCTGTGCAACATATTAGGTCCCTGGATTGTAATATACAGAACATATCCTTAGAATCAGACATCCGGCGCTGCCTGCTCATCCGCCATCAGAAACGTCACCCAGCTTTCCCTGACCCGGAACGTTAGCAGTGTGATGTGTAGCAGTCACTGGAAAAGTTCTTGTCAGCAGGACTTACATTTCTTCTGCCTCGGCTTTCCCTGGGTCTGTTAACCCTTACAGTGCTGCAGCCTCTGCTTCCCTTGTACGTTATTATCCGGTTCTTAAGAATAAAGCATCAGAACCACATGATCCATTTCCATGGGAGCCGTCACTTACCTGAAGCCGTCAGCTCGGAGAGGAGATGGGGTAATCGAAAGCTGGAGGGTTAGGTAATATCCGGGCAGAACAGCCGTCACTGTAATTCCCAGTGATTCATTGTGGGGTGTGCTCCAGGGGCTGCGCTATGGACGGGGAGGGAACAAGTCTATGCAGCCACCCCTAAACCTGCCCAGGAACCCCTCAGCTTCCTTCCTGTATACCTGAGTATATAGTATCTGCAGGGCGGGGGAGGGCAGAAGGCACAGAATGCAACACGACCAGTAGAGCAGGAAGCGAGGCACAACCTATGAACCGGGGAGGGCACACAGAAGGGGGTGCTGCAGGGTGGGCACATCCCAAAGGCTTAAAGGGGAACTCCTGCAGGACAACTGTCACATGGAAAACAAAACATAGCAAAAGTAAGACCCGAAACACATCAGACCCTCAATATATCCTGAACCGACTTATCCAAAGTAACACACGAAAATGTATTCAGATCCCATAATTAACACTGACCCGACCCCTCAATGAAACGTGCACCAAATTTAAAGGGAACCTGTCACCAGCCATCTCCTGTTCTATAGCACCTAGAAACCTGCTGCTGGTGTCATATTGAAGATAAGAATCTCATCTTTCAAAACATCTTTCATGTTTCATCTTTATAAAACAGGACATACTGTATGGGGAGTTAAAAAAAAAAAATAGGCGGGAACTGGGTCTGTATCTGCAACTGGCATTTCCAACTATGTTCTTAGCTGCCTGTAACTCTGGTTCTGTAGCTCACAAAGCCACAAGCCTAATGTGATGTCAGATCCTTATAATATCTTAGGTGACACTTCCCCTGCAACCACTAAACTTCACTCGTCTTATGTGAAAATGAGATGAGAAGAGTCATACTTGTCTGACTTTGGGCGCTTTTTGACTTTGTCCATTTTGATAAAGCTAAACAGGTGACAGTGCACATTAAATATGAAATTCTAGAAAGGACTTTGGATGCCCCACCTGAGGGGGCTGGGAGTTTAGTGGGGTAAAACCTGGTGACAGGTTCTCTTTATTCCACACCCTTAGTTTCAGCCCTCAAAATAATTCAGATCATAGACCCTAAAATTCAATCAGACTTCACATATCAGATTCTTTCAGATATTGGTGACCTAGAGAATCCCAATTCCCAGTTTTGTTACAATGTATCAGCTGAGTGCAGGCTCAGGATTGTCTGGACTGGATACAAGTGTAACTATGGAGTTATGTGAGTGCTAACAATTTGGGTTATAAAAGTATCAGATACATGCCCCTCCCCTCCCCCGCTGTGATATATCCTGTGCTCCTTTTTCCCTTTGATTCACGAATGGCAGATCTCCTGCAGAACTTTCCTCTGAACAGCGCTGATCTACGCAATGGATTTTCCTCATGAATATTTCCGAGACGGATATGTGACGTGTGAGCAGGGCCATAAAATAGGACCCTAATGAGCATGGTCAGTTTCTGTGGACACAGTGACATCATACAGGATCAGGGTAGATATTTTATTATAACATTGTATATACATCTCCATGTAAAAAAATCTGTACAAAATATATACAAGATGAGACCCGGCAGAGCCAAATCTACAGGAAAGAGTCTTGTTGTGGGGCTGAGGGGCCGAGCTCAGGCACCACTCCAGGAAAGCACAAGGGGCTTAATGTGACGCTGCAGCTCAGCAAAAGATATGACGGATGCTGTATGCTGCTCCTGAAATACTCTGTGCTGCTGGAGCTCCCTGCTCGACTAGCAGGACATAAAAGAGACTCCGGTAGATTAGGAAACATGATTATAGGGATCATGAAGTGTTGTGCATCTCCTGGCGACACTGAAGAACACAACGTGTACATGAAATAGCAGATAACGAATATTGGCTGACAGCAGAGAGCAATAGACAGTGTTAACCTGCAAAGGAAACATATTAAAAATAGATGGCAGATTCAAGCCGATTAAATGTACAAATCTCTGCTGATACTAAGTGTTGCTGCGATTCTCTCCTCCTCCACCTGCAGCCGCTCCTGCGCGGTGTTATAGGCCAGTATTGTCTGCGGGGGGCCCTCCTGCACCCCAGTATCAGCCGTCCAGAAGAGGAGTGACGCCTCCACCTGACCATAGCGGATCAGGAGTTCTCTAGTGTCGCCTGCTCCCTGAAGCGGACGGCCAGGCGCCGCAGATCCTGCTCGATATTTGGCCGGTCGTCCAGGTCGTCATAGAGGGAGGCCACGATCTCCAGTCTCCTGTAATCTTGTGGCTTCACCAGGCCACGGATCACCTGCAGGCAGCGCTCCTTCAGGCTGAACACTGCAAGAGAGAAACAAAGCGGAGCTCAGGGGGAGGAAGGCGAGGGACCCCGCACCCCGGCACCAAGGACAACTACAACAAATGAAGACGGATGAAGATCTGATGGCGACCCTCCGGGATGTATTGTATAGGAAGGGTCTTTGTCAGACAGGATGTTACACCATTATGGCAGAACCGTTATGTCTGACCTCGTGTTCTGGAAAACTCCACCATCAAATATACTCAGGTATCCTCAAAAGGGAATCTCCAGATTTCAAATGCTCCCTATGGCTCACACAGTAAAACAAGTCTACACCGCTAGCAACTTTACACAGCGCGTCCATTCACATCTATGAGCAGTCCCATGGATAAGAATCTGCCCTCCAGCTGTGCTTCAGGATCACGTGTGACCCCCGCAGTTTTAAAAAAATATATATTTGGAGATAAAATAGTGGGAAGACCCATTTCTTCCATAAAAGACATTTGTCTCTTATCCAGGGGATCAGTATCTGATTGTTAGGGGGTCCAGCAGGCGTTGAAAACATTAACTTGTAGGGTCCTCAGGTCCAGGAGGTGCTGCATACAGTCACTTGTAGGGTCCTCAGGTCCAGGAGGTGCTGCATACAGTCACTTGTAGGGTCCTCAGGTCCAGGAGGTGCTGCATACAGTCACTTGTAGGGTCCTCAGGTCCAGCAGGCGTTGTATACAGTCACTTGTAGGGTCCTCAGGTCCAGCAGGTGCTGCATACAGTCACTTGTAGGGTCCTCAGGTCCAGGAGGTGCGGCATACAGTCACTTGTAGCGTCCTCAGGTCCAGCAGGTGCTGCATACAGTCACTTGTAGGGTCCTCGGGTCCAGGAGGTGCGGCATACAGTCACTTGTAGGGTCCTCAGGTCCAGCAGGTGCTGCATACAGTCACTTGTAGGGTCCTCAGGTCCAGGAGGTGCGGCATACAGTCACTTGTAGGGTCCTCAGGTCCAGGAGGTGCGGCATACAGTCACTTGTAGGGTCCTCAGGTCCAGGAGGTGCGGCATACAGTCACTTGTTGGGTCCTGGAGTCCAGCAGGTGCTGCATACAGTCACTTGTAGGGTCCTCAGGTCCAGCAGGCGCTGTATACAGTCACTTGTCCAGCTTTCAGTTTGGGGCACTGGGTTGGAGGCTTTTGCTCCCCCTCCCTCCAGCAGTCAGACGCTGGGGGAGTTTCCCCTTAGATGCCCCAGCAGGGGCAGGCCTGCGGTGTCACCAGGCGGGGGCAGTCCTGCGGTGTCACCAGGCGGGGGCAGTATTACCTGGCAGGGGCAGTCCTGCGGTGTCACCAGGCGGGGGCAGTCCTGCGGTGTCAGCAGGCGGGGGCAGTATTACCTGGCAGGGGCAGTCCTGCGGTGTCACCAGGCGGGGGCAGTATTACCGGGCGGGGGCAGTCCTGCGGTGTCACCAGGCGGGAGCAGTATTACCTGGCGGGGGCAGTCCTGCGGTGTCACCAGGCGGGGGCAGTATTACCTGGCGGGGGCAGTATTACCTGGCGGGGGCAGTCCGGCAGTATTACCTGGCGGGGGCAGTATTACCGGGCGGGGGCAGTCCTGCGGTGTCAGCAGGCGGGGGCAGTATTACCTGGCGGGGGCAGTCCTGCGGTGTCAGCAGGCAGGGGCAGTATTACCTGGCGGGGGCAGTCCTGCGGGGTCAGCAGGCGGGGGCAGTATTACCTGGCGGGGGCAGTATTACCTGGCAGGGGCAGTCCTGCGGTGTCACCAGGCGGGGGCAGTATTACCTGGCAGCGGCAGTCCTGCGGTGTCACCAGGCAGGGGCAGTATCACCAGGCGGGGGCAGTATTACCAGGCGGGGGCAGTATTACCTGGCGGGGGCAGTCCTGCGGTGTCACCAGGCGGGGGCAGTATTACAGGCGGGGGCAGTCCTGCGGTGTCACCAGGCGGGGGCAGTATTACCTGGCAGGGGCAGTCCTGCGGTGTCACCAGGCGGGGGCAGTATTACCAGGCGGGGGCAGTATTACCAGGCGGGGGCAGTATTACCTGGCGGGGGCAGTATTACCTGGCGGGGGCAGTATTACCGGGCGGGGGCAGTATTACCGGGCGGGGGCAGTATTACCGGGCGGGGGCAGTATTACCGGGCGGGGGCAGTATTACCGGGCGGGGGCAGTATTACCTGGCGGGGGCAGTATTACCTGGCGGGGGCAGTATTACCTGGCGGGGGCAGTATTACCTGGCGGGGGCAGTATTACCTGGCGGGGGCAGTATTACCGGGCGGGGGCAGTATTACCGGGCGGGGGCAGTATTACCTGGCGGGGGCAGTATTACCTGGCGGGGGCAGTATTACCTGGCAGGGGCAGTATTACCTGGCAGGGGCAGTATTACCTGGCAGGGGCAGTATTACCAGGCGGGGGCAGTATTACCTGGCGGGGGCAGTATTACCAGGCGGGGGCAGTATTACCAGGCGGGGGCAGTATTACCTGGCGGGGGCAGTATTACCTGGCAGGGGCAGTATTACCTGGCGGGGGCAGTATTACCAGGCGGGGTAGGTCCTGCGGTGTCACCAGGCGGGGGCAGTATTACCTGGCGGGGGCAGTATTACCAGGCGGGGTAGGTCCTGCGGTGTCACCAGGCGGGGGCAGTATTACCTGGCGGGGGCAGTATTACCAGGCGGGGTAGGTCCTGCGGTGTCACCAGGCGGGGGCAGTATTACCTGGCGGGGGCAGTATTACCTGGCAGGCAGATGTTCACCATGGCCGGCTGCCCGCTGGCGTTCGGGGAGGGGATGTAGATGTCCTTCGTGTTGGCGGTCAGCGCCACATTCGTCTCCACTTCACGGAACAACCAAATGTGACCTGAGGACAAGGGGAAGAGACGCGGATGAGGGGACAATGTACAGGAGGGGACAATGTACACGGGGGTTGACGACTCTGCTTGCTGTCAGTGAATACACTCCCATCAGCCTTGTACAGCTGCAGTGCTCGGGACAGTGTGTCAGTGCACCCCTGCCGTCTCCACTCACTGGCAGCAAGCAGAGTTATGGCGGTAGTGGAAGCCGCTGCGTACCCAGGTAGGTGCTCATCCTGCGGCCGGTGCCCGGGGCTATGGCGGGGTAGGGCTGCGGCCTCCCCTGGAAGTTCACCCACAGCGGCTGCACGGTGCGGGGGCTGCGGTTACAGAACACAACCTGGACCAGCTGCCGGCTGTTCACCGAGCGGAGCTGAGGGAGGCCATTGGGCGGCGGCGGAGCTTCCTGCGGCATCCCGAGGCTTCACCACTGTCAGCTAGGCCGCAAACTGCTACCACGGCAACCGCCGGCGGCGTCACGTGCGCGCGAGCCGTCCTGTCACGTGACGGCCGGGAGGCGAACGGCATTGTGGGAGATGTAGTTCTACAGCGGAGCCGCACCATAAAGCGCAGGTGACTCAGTGTGAACAATGCGCAAAGGATCCTCAACAATTTCATTTAAAAAAAAAAAAGAAATCATCCTGGTAAAATAAAATTTCATACGTAACAAAGCAAGAAACAATTATACAAAAATAGAAATTTACGGCGACCCTGACATGAGGTAAAAGGGAATGTGGACCCTCCCGGGTTATATCATGTACTCCGGAGCTGCATTCACAATTCTGCAGACTTCAGAGCAGAAATCCCCCGCACTCCTGCTGCTCCAGTGTCTGCTCTGCTGCTGATGAGCTGTGATTATCTAGCACCATGTAAGATGAGATAGAGGTTACACAGTGTAGTAGTCTCCGGAGCTGCACTCACACTTCTGCTGGCTTCAGAGCAGAACTCTCCCGGCATCCCCTGCTGCTCCAGTGTCTGCTCTGCTGATGATTAGTGATCTATATATAAATATTTTCCTTCATCACATTCTCACTCCCTCACTTCTTCACCTACACTTTGACTCACGTTTCACTCCATGGGTCACTCTCACATATTTTGTTTTAATTTACTGTGACTCCTTAACCTCACTGTTTTTCACATATCTGGTCACACTTTACACATTCCTAGTCCCCTTCACTTCACTCTTTTCTTCTTCTTTTTCTCTTTCTTTTTCTTCTCCTTCTCTTATTCTCTCATCCCTTCTCTCTTTATCTTCTATGCTTCTTTTTCACTCATGTTTAACACATTCACAATTGTTCACACATACACTCTTGCTCCCCACCCTATTCACCTTTCACTATCATTTTGTTTTGGTATCTATTTCATTGGTATGTCACTATTTCACGTCTATTTTGACCTTTAATTAGCAAAACGCATCTACTTACTTACTGCTTTTTATTCCAGGATCATATATTATATAATTATAAGGTCCAGTATGATTCTCATCCTCCTTTTACCTGGTGGACCATCGCTTCCTTCACTTCTCTACAGGATTCCTCTCTTCCTCCTGTTTCCGCATGTCAGGTCATCCATGCTGTAGCATCTATTCAAGTCATCCGGGTTCCTCTCCATGGCCCTCTAGGGGTTTCTCCCAGTCTCCATTGAGGATCTGCCTGTATATATAAAAAATTGTGCAATTGTATAATGACATAGGGATATGGATACCTGTATATAGCTATTCATCTGTGTGGTCGGCTTTGTATGAGTGTATGTGTGTGTACATGGGCCCATGTATGTGTGTGTGTCTGTAAGCGTGTCCATTCGATCAATTATTTTTTCACATTTATAGGTATATATTGTAATAATATGTTTTTTCTATGGCATATAGGTATTTTTGGTTTTAATATATACATCTATGCAGGGAAGTGGGTTTGATTTAATATTCTTGTTAATATTTTTGTAAATGGTTTTTCTTTTCTTTTTCACTATTGTTTACATTTGCACTGATGCACTTTATATATGTATTTCCTACCTCAGATGTTATGGTAGTCATCACTATAATTATAATCACCTTTACCTTACTTTTTCATACACACGCTGCTCCAGGCACTTTGCCGTGCGCCGGTCTATTGGTCACATGACTTGTCGTCATGTGACTCGGCATTATGCCGGTTATTCACAATGTGTTCACGGCATGGGACATCGCCATCTTTGGGTCACATGACCGCATGTCATGTGACTAGCGTATATGACACGCACACATGCGCACCGGACCGGATATGACATCACGCGCCATAATGGTAACTTGGCGCTCCACACCTGGTATCGTCCACCTGTTCAGGTATTTATACCCAGCGACTCCCACACACCAATTACCCCTGAGGAAGCCACTGCGAGTGGCGATACGCGTGGGGCTCTCCCAGCCCCTTTCCCTCCATGCCTGGTAATTATGCTGATCACATTGACTACACTCTCTCATCATAGATATTTGGTTTGATCGTATACTACTTGGTATATAGTTGCTATTGGACGGGCTGAGGGTTTTGGGGCTGGGTAGGGAGGGTTTGTCCTTTCATGGACCGTATCATGGGTCCTAACCTCCCTTAGGTTTTTGTATAGAGGATTTATTCCTTTTTTAAATGTTTTTATTGGTCTTTTGGTTTGGTGTGTCATTTCTATGTTTTGTCTATATTGAATAAAGATTTCTTATATTTTGGAATAGCACATGTTTCCTTTTGCATATTTGTATCTAGTTTTTCATGTGCCCAGCTTGCTACCTTTGTGTAGTTCCCCCTCATTAACTTTGATTAGTGATTATCTAGCACCATGTAAGATGAGATAGAGGTTACACCCTGTAGTAGTCTCCGGAGCTGCGCTCACAATTCTGATGGCTTCAGAGCAGAACTCTTTCGGCACCCCCTGCTGCTCCAGTGTCTGCTGTGCAGTAAAGTGATGTCCTCATGTGTGAACGTGACCTTACACCTCGCCCTTTCTTAGAAGTCCGGGCCCTGTCATTCCCTGAAGGGAGTTTCCTGATCTCTGCGGCTCCTGAGAATTTCACCGACGTCTCAGTCTGCATCATGGATTACATCAGGACTTCCCTACGTTACAGCAATAACCTGAGACTCGCCTAAAATCATGACAACTGCCCCCCCACCCCCCAAGGTGTCATGGAGGGGGAGGGGCACTGAATCAGGCAGATTATAACCCCCTGGTGCTGTGGTCACCATCATCCATGGCATCTAAGGGGTCAGAATGCTGAAATCAAGTGTCACAGATGACATGCCGCGCCCTCTATATATGAGGTCTGCTGTAGCCTGGGACTTGTAGTACCACAGCCGTGATGTCATAGTCAGGACGGTACTGATCCGCACAGATTCTCATGTAAGTTATAATTACTGCCCCCGATTATTTTCATATTATTTTCTGCAGGAAAATCCTCATCATCTTCTCACAAAATTAGAGATTTGACATTAATTACAGAGGAGGAACATGGAAACCCGAGCGCGACCGACCCGCAGCCTCTAATGATCGGGTTCTTGGATGATGAAGCCGTTCTATCAGGTTCTGTACCGAAGCATCGGCTCATTCACACCGAAATGAGAACACTGCCCATCCAGAGCCGCCTGGTTCATAGCTAGAATGTAGAAACAACAGGGAACACTTTCATGTAACGAAATCAGTAGAGCAGCAAAGAATGGAAGTGCAGCTACACCCCCACAGTGTGCGAGGTGACATGTGGGCTCTTAGGTGGATATTATGAGCTTAAAGGGAACCTGTCAGCAGGTGAGACCATACAGACTGCAGCCTAATGTATGTAGTTAGTAGCAGCAGGCAGGGTCGGCTCCAGGTTTTAGTAGGCCCCTGGGCGACACAACCTCATGGGGCCCCTTTGCAATGTACTCACATGGTGACAACTTCAGAAAGTAAAGAATCTCTAGTTCCTTAATTTATTCCCTAGTTTATCATCTTAAACAGCCCCCTGATGGTTATTTTATACTCAACCCCATGCAGTCCCTATGGATTCATTATGTACAATCTTATGTGCACCCCCCTCCCCCCCAGCACTTACCCAGGTATGCCCAGTGCTGGCACCAGGACTGTGATATATGGATTTATATTCCAGGATTGTAGCTTCTCCATGTGCACTGGGGGTGTGTCCTCACACTGCTGTGCTCTGTACCCTCTGCAGTCAGTGAAAGGTATTGTCCCTGGAGTAGCAGCAGGACTGTGATATAGGGATTTATAATTGAAGATTTTAGCTTCTTCCCCTGCACTGAGTGCGGGTCCTCAGAATGTTGTTAGTAGCAGCAGGACTGTGATATATGGATTTATATACCAGGATTGTATGTGCACTGGGGAGTGTCCTCACACTGCTGTGCTCTGGACTTTCAGTAGCCATTGTTAGGTATTATCCCTCGAGAGATATATAGGTGGTTTGGGCAATAGTCTGGGTCCGGAGCCTTCTAGGGGTCCATGGCCTCCCAAACTCCCCACCAACTTTTATACTCAGTTGTAACTTTCCTGCAGGTTCCCATAAGACGTCACTCACTTTAATTTCATAAAAATCTGTCAGGAGCCGCAACAGACAAAACAGAAACGACGCAACCTGAAGGTGCAGGAATATCCAACACACGGGAACAACACAAAACCTCCGCCCCACACTGAAGAGAACACTGACTGTATCAGCTGTGACATCACAGGAAAATACCAACAGAAAGGGGCAAGTCCAGAATAACATCCTGTATTATACTCCAGAGCTGCACTCACTATTCTGCTGCTGGTGCAGTCACTGTGTACATACATGACATTACTTATCCTGTACTGATCCTGAGTTACATCCTGTATTATACCCCAGAGCTGCACTCACTATTCTGCTGCTGGTGCAGTCACTGTGTACATACATGACATTACTTATCCTGTACTGATCCTGAGTTACATCCTGTATTATACCCCAGAGCTGCACTTACTATTCTGCTGCTGGTGCAGTCACTGTGTACATACATGACATTACTTATCCTTCACTGATCCTGAGTTACATCCTGTATTATACCCCAGAGCTGCACTCACTATTCTGCTGCTGGTGCAGTCACTGTGTACATACATGACATTACTTATCCTGTACTGATCCTGAGTTACATCCTGTATTATACCCCAGAGCTGCACTCACTATTCTGCTGCTGGTGCAGTCACTGTGTACATACATGACATTACTTATCCTGTACTGATCCTGAGTTACATCCTGTATTATACCCCAGAGCTGCACTCACTATTCTGCTGCTGGTGCAGTCACTGTGTACATACATGACATTACTTATCCTGTACTGATCCTGAGTTACATCCTGTATTATACTCCAGAGCTGCACTCACTATTCTGCTGCTGGTGCAGTCACTGTGTACATACATGACATTACTTATCCTGTACTGATCCTGAGTTACATCCTGTATTATACTCCAGAGCTGCACTCACTATTCTGCTGCTGGTGCAGTCACTGTGTACATACATGACATTACTTATCCTGTACTGACCCTGAGTTACATCCTGTATTATACTCCAGAGCTGCACTCACTATTCTGCTGCTGGTGCAGTCACTGTGTACATACATGACATTACTTATCCTGTACTGATCCTGAGTTACATCCTGTATTATACCCCAGAGCTGCACTCACTATTCTGCTGCTGGTGCAGTCACTGTGCACATACATGACATTACTTATCCTGTACTGATCCTGAGTTACATCCTGTATTATACTCCAGAGCTGCACTCACTATTCTGCTGCTGGTGCAGTCACTGTGTACATACATGACATTACTTATCCTGTACTGATCCTGAGTTACATCCTGTATTATACCCCAGAGGTGCACTCACTATTCTGCTGCTGGTGCAGTCACTGTGTACATACATGACATTACTTATCCTGTACTGATCCTGAGTTACATCCTGTATTATACCCCAGAGCTGCACTCACTATTCTGCTGCTGGTGCAGTCACTGTGTACATACATGACATTACTTATCCTGTACTGATCCTGAGTCACATCCTGTATTATATCCCAGAGCTGCACTCACTATTCTGCTGCTGGTGCAGTCACTGTGTACATACATGACATTACTTATCCTGTACTGATCCTGAGTTACATCCTGTATTATACTCCAGAGCTGCACTCACTATTCTGCTGCTGGTGCAGTCACTGTGTACATACATGACATTACTTATCCTGTACTGATCCTGAGTTACATCCTGTATTATACCCCAGAGCTGCACTCACTATTCTGCTGCTGGTGCAGTCACTGTGTACATACATGACATTACTTATCCTGTACTGATCCCGAGTTACATCCTGTATTATACTCCAGAGCTGCACTCACTATTCTGCTGCTGGAGCAGTCACTGTGTACATACATGACATTACTTATCCTGTACTGATCCTGAGTTACATCCTGTAATATACCCCAGAGCTGCACTCACTATTCTGCTGCTGGTGCAGTCACTGTGTATATACATGACATTACTTATCCTGTACTGATCCTGAGTTAGATCCTGTATTATACCCCAGAGCTGCACTCACTATTCTGCTGCTGGTGCAGTCACTGTGTACATACATGACATTACTTATCCTGTACTGATCCTGAGTTATATCCTGTATTATACCCCAGAGCTGCACTCACTATTCTGCTGCTGGTGCAGTCACTGTGTACATACATGACATTACTTATCCTGTACTGATCCTGAGTTACATCCTGTATTATACTCCAGAGCTGCACTCACTATTCTGCTGCTGGTGCAGTCACTGTGTACATACATGACATTACTTATCCTGTACTGATCCTGAGTTACATCCTGTATTATACTCCAGAGCTGCACTCACTATTCTTCTGCTGGTGCAGTCACTGTGTACATACATGACATTACTTATCCTGTACTGATCCTGAGTTACATCCTGTATTATACCCCAGAGCTGCACTCACTATTCTGCTGCTGGTGCAGTCACTATGTACATACATGACATTACTTATCCTGTACTGATCCTGAGTTACATCCTGTATTATACTCCAGAGCTGCACTCACTATTCTGCTGCTGGTGCAGTCACTGTGTACATACATGACATTACTTATCCTGTACTGATCCTGAGTTACATCCTGTATTATACCCCAGAGCTGCACTCACTATTCTGCTGCTGGTGCAGTCACTGTACATACATGACATTACTTATCCTGTACTGATCCTGAGTTACATCCTGTATTATACCCCAGAGCTGCACTCACTATTCTGCTGCTGGTGCAGTCACTGCGTACATACATGACATTACTTATCCTGTACTGATCCTGAGTTACATCCTGTATTATACTCCAGAGCTGCACTCACTATTCTGCTGCTGGTGCAGTCACTGTGTACATACATGACATTACTTATCCTGTACTGATCCTGAGTTACATCCTGTATTATACCCCAGAGCTGCACTCACTATTCTGCTGCTGGTGCAGTCACTGTACATACATGACATTACTTATCCTGTACTGATCCTGAGTTACATCCTGTATTATACCCCAGAGCTGCACTCACTATTCTGCTGCTGGTGCAGTCACTGTGTACATACATGACATTACTTATCCTGTACTGATCCTGAGTTACATCCTGTATTATACCCCAGAGCTGCACTCACTATTCTGCTGCTGGTGCAGTCACTGTGTACATACATGACATTACTTATCCTGTACTGATCCTGAGTTACATCCTGTATTATACCCCAGAGCTGCACTCACTATTCTGCTGCTGGTGCAGTCACTGTGTACATACATGACATTACTTATCCTGTACTGATCCTGAGTTACATCCTGTATTATACCCCAGAGCTGCACTCACTATTCTGCTGCTGGTGCAGTCACTGTGTACATACATGACATTACTTATCCTGTACTGATCCTGAGTTACATCCTGTATTATACCCCAGAGCTGCACTCACTATTCTGCTGCTGGTGCAGTCACTGTGTACATACATGACATTACTTATCCTGTACTGATCCTGAGTTACATCCTGTATTATACCCCAGAGCTGCACTCACTATTCTGCTGGTTTTGGGATGCACATTATTACTGTATGTATATTTAGATGTAGTGACTCAGTGTTTGATCTTCCGGTTTCTATATGATTTCTTCTCTTGTGTAATGTCTGTGTTATATAATATTTTTGGATGACTTCTGTTACAAGCTGAGAACAAGTGTCCTGATATATATACCCGGAGTAAAGACTGAAACAAGTCAAACACTGAGTAAATGTGACAAGGAAATAACGTGACACGAGGGGACGACGCGTTTCCTGCTCAGTCTAAGGATTTAACAAAAAACTTTATTCCAGGTAACAAACTATGAAAACCTCTGATCCTTATTACATCATCACCGACACCTCTGATGTCACTGCTACAGGATTCTAATAGGGAAACCATCAGCAGGTGCGACCACACAGCCAGTGTTATGTATTGTCCCTGCATAGATGTGATCACACTTAGATACAGCAGTACAGCTCTACGGCAGCTTAGATACAGTGGGCACTTGTCAATGTGACTACACAACTATGTTATATATATATATAATCTGTAGTATTATATTCTTTTAGTAGCAGCGGACTGTGAAATATGGATTTTTATTGCACGGCTGTAGCTTCTCAAAAGTGCCCTGGCGGGTGTGTCCTCACACTGCTGTGCTCTGTGCTGATCCACTTTTCAACCACATGCCTGCTAAAAAGCTTTTGGTCAAATCAAATGCATCTGCACAGAGCACAGCAGTGTGAGGACACGACCCAATGCAATCGGAGAAGGTAATATCCATATATAACAGCCCTGCTGCTACTAACAAGACGCACATTTCTCCAGGTGCTGACAGGTTCCCTTTATCTCCAAGGTTATTGATGCATTTGTAAGGACTGGGGGCTGTACTTCCTAGAGTTGGATCCTGGCTCCTTCCTGTGTTGCTCCCAGTTACAGACTCTACCGATTAGTAAAGCTGGAGCGCCCCTTTAAGGCTCAGCCTCTGCCGTTTATAGATATGGCACAAAAACCTACAAATCATTTAGAAAAACAAAACCATTGAACAACCTCCGGACTCACAAACCACAGAACCGGACGGAGCAGCGCTGATCCAGTGTTACAAAAACCAACATTAAAAACCTAAGATTTGTAAATGACCTAAAAGGTGAAACAGTAGAATCAGAAGCAGCGCAGAGGAGCCCGGGTGTCCCTCCCCCATTACTCCTCTTTGGCAGGCGAGATGGGACTCAGGGGCTGGTTCTCTTCCAGTCTCTCGCTGGAGGAGTCAGAGAAGTCCAGGGTGGTCCTCTTCAGGAGGTAAACGCCGGCGTGCAGACCCCCAATATTCACCCAAACCGTGTGCATCTTCCTCCACAGGTGCCCGGCCTTAGCCAAAGCCTGGAAGAGACAAAGCAGGAAAGATAGAACCAGTACATGTCCCTGATCTAGGGGAGTCATCCACCAACGGGGGGGGGAGGCCGAGGCGACGGGGAAGAGACAGAGGGAGGGGGAAGGCTTAGGCGGAGGGGAATAGACAGAGGGAGGGGGAGGCCGAGGCCGGCGGGGAAGAGACAGAGGGAGGGGGAGGCCGAGGCCGGCGGGGAAGAGACAGAGGGAGGGGGAAGGCTTAGGCGGAGGGGAATAGACAGAGGGAGGGGGAGGCCGCTGGAAGACTAGGCCATGTACTGTGACAGAGGGATCGGGAGAGGATTTGCACCTTGATGAAGCACTTCCTGTCATGAGTGAGGAGTACGGCTCGTCCGGTTCCGGCCCGGCACACGCGGCTCATCTCTCGGAGACAGGCCGGGTACAGGTCCCAGTTCTTCTTCTTTGATCCGATTCTGTGTGGATGACAAACATGTGATGTGACGGCTGAACAGAGGCTCCGCCCCCCCTGAGGGTGCAGCGACCTCTCACCTCTTCCCGAATGGCATGTCCGTGATTATAACGTCCACGCTCCCGCTCCTCAGGGGCAGGTGGGAGATGTCCCAGTGGGTGGTGTCTATCGGGAGCCCCTGGGGGGCGCTGCACAGACATAAAACAAGAGGGGACACAACCAATCAGAGAGTCCTTCTTATAGTCACACAGAACATTCCTCCTCTGCTCCTGGTGGTCACCCGGCTCTCCTCCAGTCCTGAGCACCTGCACCGTACAGCGACGGCCATTGAGGGAACATTAATCCCTTAGAGACCGCGGGTCACCGACTATAAAGCTTGTCCAGAGATAACACCAAACTATTTGTACTTCGCTTTATAGGACTAGTTTTAGTTTTAACATTTTTATAACATTATCTGACAAATGACTAAAAATGTGAAAAAATAATCAGTAGTAAAACTGAATGAGCTTTTACCAAAAGATGTAACAAATATGTACAGCGTCATCCCACCCCTCCCTCAGATGCAGAGGGTGCATGTACATTCTGCCTTCAGCTGACAGGTAGTATCTCCTGAACCCCGGCACCTAGAAACACAATGTTGTCATATTACATACGAGAACCTCCCCTTTGATATGATATAAGGATTGTGTATTGAAGCTTCACAGACCCGGAAGGAAATCTTATTTTTTGCTTCATCTTGGAGTGGATCTCTCTGGTTCTGTGACGCTTCCATACACAATCCTTAAATCATATCAAAGGGGAGGTTCTGGTATGTAATATGACAGCATTGTGTTTCTAGGTGCCAGGGTTCAGGAGATTTTGGCCTCCTTCATGATGTTTATAAACGTCCTTTCTGCGAGGGGCATGTGCAAGGGGTTAATGGCAGCCATACTGATCACCACCCAGCTTTCCCGGAGGCAGAATCACACAGTTACCTGTCTGCGCTCTGCTGCTTCCTCAGTAGGGAGAGGATGTTGCTGGAGGTTCTGTTCACTGCGTTCATGTTGTTGTCCCCAGCGATGAAGAAACAACCGGGCCACTCGCTGACACCCTGCGGGAAAACAGATGGATCACTCCAAGCCCCTCCCCTATGTCACAATCCCCTCCATTTCCAATATACCTCTATAGGGATCGCCCCGGTGCCGCACATTGGATCAATGACCACATCTGATGGTTCCAGGTCACAAAGTCTGAAGGGAAAAGGAAAAGGTGTTCAGCCCGAATCTAATGCAAGAAACCATCAGCAGGAGTGACCATACAGACTGCTGCCAGTGCTATGTATAGTCCATGTGTGATCAGACCTTTGTGTATGGTGTTAGTAGCAGCACGACTGTGATATATGGATTGATTCCAGTATTGAACCTGTACACTGGAGGCATGTCCTCACACTGCTGTGCTCTGTGCACTCTGCAGCCAGTGTTAGGCACTGTCCCGGCAGAGCTATGTAATCAGAGCTTTGTGTATGTTGATAGTAGCAGCAGGACTGTGATATATGGTTTTGTATTCCAGGATTGTATCTTCGCCAAGTGCTCTGGGGGCGTGTCCTCACACTGCTGTGCTCTGTTTACTGAGCTCCTCCACAGCCTCTCTGCTCTGAGTGAATACTGTGGTATTCCACCAAAAGGCTGCTACAGCTTTTACTCAGGGTAGAGGGGCGGGACTCAGAAGCAGCTCAATGCAGAGAGCTCAGAGCACAGCTGTGTGAGGGCAGCCATCTTTAACACCATTATGTTACAGTGAGTGTGGCAGATCACCTGAGCATCCCGTAAGCCAGAGTGGAGCGGAGTGTAGTCGGCCCGAAGTGAGTGATGTTCCTGCGGTGGAGACTCTCCTCGGTCAGGGCGATCCCCACCAGCATTTCGTTGTAGCTGATGTTGAGGAGGACCTGGGGGAGAGCGGGAGGTGTAGAGACCTGTGGATTTACCTAGATAAAGGCCCCGCACATCGGTCACTTACCTCCACATCAAAGTTGGTCATGTCCGCCTTCCACTGGAAGTGCTCCTGCACTGCTCCCCCGAAGTCCCGGGCTGCCTCATTGGAGGTGAAGCTGTGTTTGTCTCCGGCCCGGTTGCAGGTGACCCGGAACTTTAGGACCTTGCTGACATCATCGGTGGCGTCGTTACCCTCGGGGTCACTGCTTGTTGTGTCACTCGGAGCAGGAGCGGACCCCAAGCTGCCCCCCACCTGATTGTCCAGGGTCTGACCTGCAGGGGGCGCCGGTGGCTCCTCTGCTGCTGCGTCCTCTGCACCCGCTGCCTCCCCCTGCTTCTTCTCTTTCCCGCAGCCGCTCGTCTTCTTCCTCTTCTTCTTCTTCTTCAGGTTGTTGTTCAGCTCCCACGTCTGCAGAGCTTTGTCCCAGGAAATTTTGGCAGCCAATTCCTGGAAATCCAGAAGTGCCGCTTCCTGCAGAGACACGGCGGGATATTAAAGGGGGCGTCTATGAGTACAAGAACATGACTGCGGTCCGGACAGAACAGCGCCACCTCTGTCACAGCTAGTGAATTGTATAGAAGTCAATGTGAGCTGCAATACCAGACACAGCCTGTGGACAGATGGTGGCGCAATGTACAACAAGGTGCAACAAGACATTCCCCGAACTCTGCAAACTTTACAATAAAACTCAACGAGAGTCTTAAAGAAGATAATATCAAATCTGAGGCCAAACCCCTTAAAGGAAATCTTCCATCAGATTCCATCCTGACAAACCAGGGACATTACTCATAGATCCAGACACTGGGACTGCGGTATCTTCTAATATTTGTTATCCATGGCCTCCTTCCTGATAAAATCAACTTTTAAAATTATGCTAATGAGCCATAAGGGCTCTGGGGGTGTTACCAGAGCCCCTCTAGGCTGTAGCTTCACAGACTGTTACACTGTGCAGGAGTACGGGGTGGGGGAGTGGTGTAACAGTCTAGGAAGTTACAGTTTAGAGGGACTAATTAGCATAATTGTACTAGTTGATTTTAGAAGGAAGGAGGCCATAGATAACAGATATAAGAAGATACCACAGTCCCGGGATCTATGGGTAATGTCCCTGGTTTATCAGGATGGATCGTGATGGGAGATTTCCTTTCAGTTGCTGCTGTTCCTCCTCCCACAGATCCATAGACACAGTTTAAGGGGAGGAGCCTCAGTAATGGACTTCCCCTTGAAGACATGTTCAGAATTTTCTAGCAGCGACCTCCTGCGTGTCATGAACTCACCTTGACTTCCTTGAAGGGGAAATCCGTGAATTCTTGTACCACAACGAAAAGATTGTCCACCGACCTGAGGCGATGAACCTGGAGGAGAGCAGAGTGTCCTGTTAGAGCGCTGTTCAGACTGTGACACTGTAACGTGGTGTATGATACTCCCCTCCCGTCTGACATGAAATGACCCCTGATCCCCGGGGGTCACGTATCTGATGGCAGGGGGTCCTGCACTATCCCCAGCTCTGGGCCCCTGTGCACAGTCCGGGGGCCGCACCTGAGCCAGTGAGTCCGGGCTGATCTGGAAGTAGATCTTCCCTCGGTCTTTGCTGATCTTACACGGACGCCGCAGCTTCTCCTCCACCTCTGCGGCCGCCGTGAACTCAAACCCAGTGGGCACAGTGGCCCCAACAGTCACCAGGGAGCTCTCAGGGGCCACGGGGCTGGGGTCCTCTAGCGTCACCTCCGCCAGGACGTCCACCACCAGATCCTCCTCAGACATGGCGGCAGCGCAGACTCTGGTGAGATAGAAAACACAGGATTATACACCACAGGCCGAACCTGTCAGAAGCTGCCAATCACAGCGCAGCTCTTATGTCCACCGAGAAGAATAAGAAGCGAAAGCTCCACTGTGATTGGAGAATGTAATTATAAGTAACGACATAAACTGCCTCATCACCCCCCATCATACAGCAGCCCCCCAGATCCCGGGGTGTCCTGTAATCCCCCCATTACACGCACATCACACACTGAACTAGACCCGGGGCGATACCGCACACTCCTCAGCGTGCGCCACAGGGAGCCGCCATGACACATCGATGACTCGGCGATCCGCTGCCAGGGCTGCGGGACACAGATAGAAGCGATGCGGGAGACGGGTGAGCACTAGGTGGCGCTGCTTCCCGGTCACTAATCCGTGTAGTTATATCACAGAGACACCAGGGGGCGCCGCAAGAGGAGAAGAGAGAAACTGCAGCCAGGAACCTGCCGAGCCCTAACCCTGCTGTGCCTGTGTGATACTGAGCTGTGTATCTAATCCTATCCTGTGTGATACTGAGCTGTGTATCTAATCTTATCCTGTGTGATACTGAGCTGTGTATCTAATCCTATCCTGTGTGATACTGTCTGCTGAGCTGTGTATTTAATCCTATTCTGTGTGATACTGAGCTGTGTATCTAATCTTATCCTGTGTGATACTGAGCTGTGTATCTAATCTCATCCTGTGTGATACAGTCTGCTGAGCTGTGTATCTAATCCTATCCTGTGTGATACTGAGCTGTGTATTTAATCCTATTCTGTGTGATACTGAGCTGTGTATCTAATCCTATCCTGTGTGATACTGAGCTGTGTATCTAATCCTATCCTGTGTGATACTGAGCTGTGTATCTAATCCTATCCTGTGTGATACTGAGCTGTGTATCTAATCCTATCCTGTGTGATACTGAGCTGTGTATCTAATCCTATCCTGTGTGATACAGTCTGCTGAATTGTGTATCTGCTGGCACCCCCCAGTGCACGGATCGGATGTGTGTGACTATGGCGCCCCCCGCAGTGCACGGATCGGATGTGTGTGACTATGGCGCCCCCCAGTGCACGGATCGGATGTGTGTGACTATGGCGCCCCCCAGTGCACGGAGCGGACGTGTGTGACTATGGCGCCCCCCGCAGTGCACGGATCGGATGTGTGTGACTATGGCACCCCCCAGTGCACGGATCGGATGTGTGTGACTATGGCGCCCCCCGCAGTGCACGGATCGGATGTGTGTGACTATGGCGCCCCCCAGTGCACGGAGCGGACGTGTGTGACTATGGCGCCCCCCAGTGCACGGATCGGATGTGTGTGACTATGGCGCCCCCCAGTGCACGGATCGGACGTGTGTGACTATGGCGCCCCCCAGTGCACGGATCGGATGTGTGTGACTATGGCGCCCCCCAGTGCACGGATCGGATGTGTGTGACTATGGCGCCCCCCAGTGCACGGATCGGATGTGTGTGACTATGGCGCCCCCCAGTGCACGGATCGGATGTGTGTGACTATGGCGCCCCCCAGTGCACGGAGCGGACGTGTGTGACTATGGCGCCCCCCAGTGCACGGATCGGATGTGTGTGACTATGGCGCCCCCCAGTGCACGGATCGGATGTGTGTGACTATGGCGCCCCCCAGTGCACGGATCGGATGTGTGTGACTATGGCGCCCCCCAGTGCACGGATCAGATGTGTGTGACTATGGCGCCCCCCAGTGCACGGATCGGACGTGTGTGACTATGGCGCCCCCCAGTGCACGGAGCGGATGTGTGTGACTATGGCGCCCCCCCAGTGCACGGATCGGACGTGTGTGACTATGGCGCCCCCCAGTGCACGGATCGGATGTGTGTGACTATGGCGCCCCCCAGTGCACGGATCGGATGTGTGTGACTATGGCGCCCCCCAGTGCACGGATCGGATGTGTGTGACTATGGCGCCCCCCAGTGCACGGATCGGATGTGTGTGACTATGGCGCCCCCCAGTGCACGGAGCGGATGTGTGTGACTATGGCGCCCCCCCAGTGCACGGATCGGACGTGTGTGACTATGGCGCCCCCCAGTGCACGGAGCGGATGTGTGTGACTATGGCGCCCCCCCAGTGCACGGATCGGACGTGTGTGACTATGGCGCCCCCCAGTGCACGGAGCGGATGTGTGTGACTATGGCGCCCCCCAGTGCACGGATCGGATGTGTGTGACTATGGCGCCCCCCAGTGCACGGAGCGGATGTGTGTGACTATGGCGCCCCCCAGTGCACGGATCGGATGTGTGTGACTATGGCGCCCCCCCAGTGCACGGATCGGACGTGTGTGACTATGGCGCCCCCCAGTGCACGGATCGGACGTGTGTGACTATGGCGCCCCCCAGTGCACGGATCGGACGTGTGTGACTATGGCGCCCCCCAGTGCACGGAGTGGATGTGTGTGACTATGGCGCCCCCCCAGTGCACGGATCGGACGTGTGTGACTATGGCGCCCCCCAGTGCACGGAGCGGACGTGTGTGGGATGTGAGACCCCTGCGTGTGACGCGGCTCCTCTCTCCCCCTCAGCTGGAATGTGGTAATGAGCGCGGGTCACAATGCCGCCATTATCCCGATGTCATCAGAGGATGGAAGGAATGCCGCATACCGCCATACAATGCGTCTTATACATACAACCGCCATATGGGGTGAAGCCAGGATATCATCTGCTCCAACCAATCACTAGTTCATTTTTTGGTTCCATGTTCCAATTGTTCCAATGATCCCCCTTCCTAATAACCTGGCAGCTTCCTTCCAGATACAGCGCCCCCCCTGTATACAGGTTGTATGTGGTATTGTAGCGCGGTCCTGCAGTACCAGACACGACCTATGGGCAGGGGTGGAGCTTTAGAAGAATGTGTCCATGTTTTTCCAATCCTGGACGACCCCTTTCAGTGGAAGCTTTCTGCTGGTGACACTGGAGGAGTCTGGTCAGTGACCTCGTCTCCTGCAAGACACCTTAAAGGGGATGTATAATGGGGTGTAATGTATCAACTGCTGCGACCCCCACTGAATCTGAAAATTGAGTCTACCCCTCATCCCCACCAGGGGCGCTCTCTCATCTCAACCACTCCCCCCGCACGTTTATGCAGACTTTGGGGGTCCCTGCAGACGGACCCTAACATATCAGCCCCCTTCACAAGTTTCCATCATTTTTGATCTCTTTTCTTGCTGTCAGTGAATAGAAACATTATTTTAGCCTCATTATTTTAACAGCTGAGGGTTTGTTACAGTTGCATCCAGTCTAGACAATCCTCTGGGAGGTGAATGCGTCTCTCCTGATGCAGATGTCACGTCTTGCCCGCATTCCTGCGCCCGCAGCTGGACAGGAGACAAGTGGGGGGCATTCACCTCCGGGGGGCGTAACACTGAGCAGATGGGGAGCAGATGTGTCCTAATGCCCGGGTACACACAAGACATGAGGGGGTGAGGGACAGGGCAGAGAAGGGGTACAATAGTAGGGGGTCTTGGTAGTAATAGGTTAGCAGTGCAGTCTCCATAGTGCAGAGGTCTCGCCCTGGTGCCTCTTTTAGGTGACCCCAGTATTGTGTGTGGCACATAGTAGGACGGACCCTGCTACAGATTTAGGATGTTCCACTTTTAGCTGTAACGTTCTCTTTCAAGGATGAATCGTGGACCTCGGCTCGTGGCTTGTAAAAGATCACAGGCAGCGCAGGAAAAGCTGCATGTTAACCGTTTCCATCCCACACAGGCCCAAATCTGCACCATGAATGTTGTATTAGACCGCTGCCCCTGCACCCCAACCTGTGCACCCCTATACTACAACCCCCACAGCATGTGCACCCCTATACTACAACCCCCACCTGTGCACCCCTATACTACAACCCCAACACCACAGCCTGTGCACCCCTATACTACAACCCCCACAGCCTGTGCACCCCTATACTACATCCCCCACAGCCTGTGCACCCCTATACTACAACCCCCACAGCCTGTGCACCCCTATACTACAGGCCCCCACAAATTGTGCACCCCTATACTGCAACCCCCACAGCCTGTGCACCCCTATACTACAGGCCCCCACAAATTGTGCACCCCTATACTGCAACCCCCACAGCCTGTGCACCCCTATACTGCAACCCCCACAGCCTGTGCACCCCTATACTACATCCCCCACAGCCTGTGCACCCCTATACTACAACCCCCACAGCCTGTGCACCCCTATACTACAACCCCCACCTGTGCACCCCTATACTACAACCCCAACACCACAGCCTGTGCACCCCTATACTACAACCCCCACAGCCTGTGCACCCCTATACTACATCCCCCACAGCCTGTGCACCCCTATACTACAACCCCCACAGCCTGTGCACCCCTATACTACATCCCCCACAGCCTGTGCACCCCTATACTACAACCCCCACAGCCTGTGCACCCCTATACTACATCCCCCACAGCCTGTGCACCCCTATACTACAACACCCACAGCCTGTGCACCCCTATACTACAGGCCCCCACAAATTGTGCACCCCTATACTGCAACCCCCACAGCCTGTGCACCCCTATACTACAACCCCCACAGCCTGTGCACCCCTATACTACATCCCCCACAGCCTGTGCACCCCTATACTACAGGCCCCCACAGCCTGTGCACCCCTATACTACAACCCCCACAGCCTGTGCACCCCTATACTACAACCACCACAGCCTGTGCACCCCTATACTACATCCCCCACAGCCTGTGCACCCCTATACTACAACCACCACAGCCTGTGCACCCCTATACTACAACCCCCACAGCCTGTGCACCCCTATACTACAACCACCACAGCCTGTGCACCCCTATACTACAACCCCCACAGCCTGTGCACCCCTATACTACATCCCCCACAGCCTGTGCACCCCTATACTACAACCCCCACAGCCTGTGCACCCCTATACTACATCCCCCACAGCCTGTGCACCCCTATACTACAACCCCCACAGCCTGTGCACCCCTATACTACATCCCCCACAGCCTGTGCACCCCTATACTACAACACCCACAGCCTGTGCACCCCTATACTACAGGCCCCCACAAATTGTGCACCCCTATACTGCAACCCCCACAGCCTGTGCACCCCTATACTACAACCCCCACAGCCTGTGCACCCCTATACTACATCCCCCACAGCCTGTGCACCCCTATACTACAGGCCCCCACAGCCTGTGCACCCCTATACTACAACCCCCACAGCCTGTGCACCCCTATACTACAACCACCACAGCCTGTGCACCCCTATACTACATCCCCCACAGCCTGTGCACCCCTATACTACAACCACCACAGCCTGTGCACCCCTATACTACAACCCCCACAGCCTGTGCACCCCTATACTACAACCACCATACCCCAATACTGCAACCTCTGCACTGCTCCCACCCTGGACCATAATCTCTGCACCCCAATACCACAACCCCTGCACCCCTATCCCAGGACCTCTAACCCCTATATTACACCCTGACTGTAGGACCCCATCATACAGCCGCCTAAACTTGTAGTGTAAGTGAAGGGGTGGGAGCCGTCACAGCTGCACCCGGGCCTCGTAATTTCGGGTCTCATTATTATTGGGGTGCGCTTAAGGAGTCACATTAACATCAACAAGATTTCACCTGTGAGAGATTTTCAGTTCTCATCCACTGACAGCAAGCAGAGATGTCTGTACCGCTAAGGAAATTAGAGAATAGAAAGTGCAGAGGTTTCCGTCTCCTGGACCTTAAGATTTCACACATTTGGTGGCCGGGGGTCTGCGAGGGGTTTAGTTATGTGCCTGGGGGGCCATGTATGCAGCCCCCCCCCCCCCCCTGCAGAGCTCCATCATCAGGAAAGTTACTGCATCTCAGCAGCTGGAAGTAAAGAGGATTCTAACACTTGAGTGAATCCCTAAGCAGCGGAGGCCGATCCCCCCACTCCATGTGGGACCCTGATTCATGTGATAATGGGGAGGGGGCGCGGGGGGAGAAGCGGCAGACAATAGGGACACTAAGTGCTCAATACTGCACAATCACAACTTCCCAGGCCCCTGCCCTGCCCTGCAGGCATATCAATGAGGAGCGAGGAGGGGGCAGGGAAGCAGGGGGGGCACTGGACTCATGTACTCATCACTGATGGGGGGACACTGGACATGCTGCAGGTGCTGCCATATACTCAGCACTGATGGGGGGACACTGGACACGCTGCAGGTGCCACCATATACTCAGCACTGATGGGGGGACACTGGACACGCTGCAGGTGCCGCCATATACTCAGCACTGATGGGGGGACACTGGACACGCTGCAGGTGCCACCATACACTCAGCACTGATGGGGGGGACACTGGACACGCTGCAGGTGCCGCCATACACTCAGCACTGATGGGGGGACACTGGACAGGCTACAGGTGCTGCCATATACTCAGCACTGATGGGGGGGACACTGGACACGCTGCAGGTGCCGCCATATACTCAGCACTTATGGGGGGGACACTGGACACGCTGCAGGTACCACCATATACTCAGCACTGATGGGGGGGACACTGGACACGCTGCAGGTGCCGCCATATACTCAGCACTTATGGGGGGGACACTGGACACGCTGCAGGTGCCGCCATATACTCAGCACTGATGGGGGGACACTGGACACGCTGCAGGTGCCACCATACACTCAGCACTGATGGGGGGGACACTGGACACGCTGCAGGTGCCGCCATACACTCAGCACTGATGGGGGGACACTGGACAGGCTACAGGTGCTGCCATATACTCAGCACTGATGGGGGGGACACTGGACACGCTGCAGGTGCCGCCATATACTCAGCACTTATGGGGGGGACACTGGACACGCTGCAGGTACCACCATATACTCAGCACTGATGGGGGGGACACTGGACACGCTGCAGGTGCCGCCATATACTCAGCACTTATGGGGGGGACACTGGACACGCTGCAGGTGCCGCCATATACTCAGCACTGATGGGGGGACACTGGACACGCTGCAGGTGCCACCATACACTCAGCACTGATGGGGGGGACACTGGACACGCTGCAGGTGCCGCCATACACTCAGCACTGATGGGGGGACACTGGACAGGCTACAGGTGCTGCCATATACTCAGCACTGATGGGGGGGACACTGGACACGCTGCAGGTGCCGCCATATACTCAGCACTTATGGGGGGGACACTGGACACGCTGCAGGTACCACCATATACTCAGCACTGATGGGGGGGACACTGGACACGCTGCAGGTGCCGCCATATACTCAGCACTTATGGGGGGGACACTGGACACGCTGCAGGTGCCGCCATATACTCAGCACTGATGGGGGGGACACTGGACACGCTGCAGGTGCTGCCATATACTCAGCACTGATGCGGGGGACACTGGACACGCTGCAGGTGCCGCCATATACTCAGCACTGATGGGGGGGACACTGGACACGATGCAGGTGCCACCATATACTCAGCACTGATGGGGGGGGGACACTGGACACGCTGCAGGTGCTGCCATATACTCAGCACTGATGGGGGGGACACTGGACACGCTGCAGGTGCTGCCATATACTCAGCACTGATGGGGGGGACACTGGACACACTGCAGGTGCTGCCATATACTCAGCACTGATGGGGGGGACACTGGACACGCTGCAGGTGCTGCCATATACTCAGTACTGATGGGGGGGACACTGGACACGCTGCAGGTGCCGCTATATACTCAGCACTGATGGGGGGGGGGGGACACTGGACAGGCTACAGGTGCTGCCATATACTCAGTACTGATGGGGGGGACACTGGACACGCTGCAGGTGCCACCATACACTCAGCACTGATGGGGGGGACACTGGACACGCTGCAGGTGCCGCCATACACTCAGCACTGATGGGGGGGACACTGGACACGCTGCAGGTGCCGCCATATACTCAGCACTGATGGGGGGGACACTGGACACGCTGCAGGTACCACCATACACTCAGCACTGATGGGGGGACACTGGACACGCTGCAGGTGCCGCCATACACTCAGCACTGATGGGGGGGACACTGGACACGCTGCAGGTGCCGCCATACACTCAGCACTGATGGGGGGGACACTGGACACGCTGCAGGTGCCACCATACACTCAGCACTGATGGGGGGGACACTGGACACACTGCAGGTGCCGCCATACACTCAGCACTGATGGGGGGGACACTGGACACGCTGCAGGTGCCGCCATACACTCAGCACTGATGGGGGGACACTGGACACGCTGCAGGTGCCGCCATACACTCAGCACTGATGGGGGGGACACTGGACACGCTGCAGGTGCCGCCATACACTCAGCACTGATGGGGGGACACTGGACACGCTGCAGGTGCCGCCATACACTCAGCACTGATGGGGGGGGACACTGGACACGCTGCAGGTGCTGCCATATACTCAGCACTGATGGGGGGGGCACTGGACTCATGTACTCAGCACTGATGGGGGGGACACTGGACACGCTGCAGGTGCTGCCATATACTCAGCACTCATGGGGGGACACTGGACACGCTGCAGGTGCCACCATATACTCAGCACTGATGGGGGGGGGACACTGGACACGCTGCAGGTGCTGCCATATACTCAGCACTGATGGGGGGGACACTGGACACGCTGCAGGTGCTGCCATATACTCAGCACTGATGGGGGGGACACTGGACACACTGCAGGTGCTGCCATATACTCAGCACTGATGGGGGGGACACTGGACACGCTGCAGGTGCTGCCATATACTCAGTACTGATGGGGGGGACACTGGACACGCTGCAGGTGCCGCTATATACTCAGCACTGATGGGGGGGGGGGACACTGGACAGGCTACAGGTGCTGCCATATACTCAGTACTGATGGGGGGGACACTGGACACGCTGCAGGTGCCACCATACACTCAGCACTGATGGGGGGGACACTGGACACGCTGCAGGTGCCGCCATACACTCAGCACTGATGGGGGGGACACTGGACACGCTGCAGGTGCCGCCATATACTCAGCACTGATGGGGGGGACACTGGACACGCTGCAGGTACCACCATACACTCAGCACTGATGGGGGGACACTGGACACGCTGCAGGTGCCGCCATACACTCAGCACTGATGGGGGGGACACTGGACACGCTGCAGGTGCCGCCATACATTCAGCACTGATGGGGGGGACACTGGACACGCTGCAGGTGCCACCATACACTCAGCACTGATGGGGGGGACACTGGACACACTGCAGGTGCCGCCATACACTCAGCACTGATGGGGGGGACACTGGACACGCTGCAGGTGCCGCCATACACTCAGCACTGATGGGGGGACACTGGACACGCTGCAGGTGCCGCCATACACTCAGCACTGATGGGGGGGACACTGGACACGCTGCAGGTGCCGCCATACACTCAGCACTGATGGGGGGACACTGGACACGCTGCAGGTGCCGCCATACACTCAGCACTGATGGGGGGGACACTGGACACGCTGCAGGTGCTGCCATATACTCAGCACTGATGGGGGGGGGGGGCACTGGACTCATGTACTCAGCACTGATGGGGGGGACACTGGACACGCTGCAGGTGCTGCCATATACTCAGCACTCATGGGGGGACACTGGACACGCTGCAGGTGCCACCATATACTCAGCACTGATGGGGGGGACACTGGACACGCTGCAGGTGCCGCCATATACTCAGCACTGATGGGGGGACACTGGACACGCTGCAGGTGCCGCCATATACTCAGCACTGATGGGGGGACACTGGACAGGCTACAGGTGCTGCCATATACTCAGCACTGATGGGGGGGACACTAGACACGCTGCAGGTGCCGCCATATACTCAGCACTGATGGGGGGGACACTGGACACGCTGCAGGTGCCGCCATATACTCAGCACTGATGGGGGGGACACTGGAAACGCTGCAGGTACCACCATACACTCAGCACTGATGGGGGGACACTGGACACGCTGCAGGTGCCGCCATACACTCAGCACTGATGGGGGGGACACTGGACACGCTGCAGGTGCCGCCATACACTCAGCACTGATGGGGGGGACACTGGACACGCTGCAGGTGCCACCATACACTCAGCACTGATGGGGGGGACACTGGACACACTGCAGGTGCCGCCATACACTCAGCACTGATGGGGGGGACACTGGACACGCTGCAGGTGCCGCCATACACTCATCACTGATGGGGGGACACTGGACACGCTGCAGGTGCCGCCATACACTCAGCACTGATGGGGGGGACACTGGACACGCTGCAGGTGCCGCCATACACTCTGCACTGATGGGGGGGGACACTGGACACGCTGCAGGTGCCGCCATACACTCAGCACTGATGGGGGGGACACTGGACACGCTGCAGGTGCCGCCATACACTCAGCACTGATGGGGGGACACTGGACACGCTGCAGGTGCCGCCATACCCTCAGCACTGATGGGGGGGACACTGGACACGCTGCAGGTGCCGCCATACACTCAGCACTGATGGGGGGACACTGGACACGCTGCAGGTGCTGCCATATACTCAGCACTGATGGGGGGGACACTGGACACGCTGCAGGTGCTGCCATATACTCAGCACTGATGGGGGGGACACTGGACACGCTGCAGGTGCCGCTATACACTTAGCACTGATGGGGGGACACTGGACACGCTGTAGGTGCTGCCATATACTCAGCACTGATGGGGGGGACACTGGACACGCTGCAGGTGCCGCCATATACTCAGTACTGATGGGGGGGACACTGGACACGCTGCAGGTGCCGCTATATACTCAGCACTGATGGGGGGTGACACTGGACAGGCTACAGGTGCTGCCATATACTCAGCACTCATGGGGGGGACACTGGACACGCTGCAGGTGCCGCCATATACTCAGTACTGATGGGGGGGACACTGGACACGCTGCAGGTGCCGCCATACACTTAGCACTGATGGGGGGACACTGGACACGCTGCAGGTGCTGCCATATACTCAGTACTGATGGGGGAGACACTGGACACGCTGCAGGTGCCGCTATATACTCAGCACTGATGGGGGGGGGGACACTGGACAGGCTACAGGTGCTGCCATATACTCAGCACTGATGGGGGGGACACTGGACACGCTGCAGGTGCCGCCATATACTCAATACTGATGGGGGGGACACTGGACACGCTGCAGGTGCTGCCATATACTCAGCACTGATGGGGGGGACACTGGACATGCTGCAGGTGCCACCATATACTCAGCACTGATGGGGGGACACTGGACACGCTGCAGGTGCCGCCATATACTCAGCACTGATGGGGGGGACACTGGACACGCTGCAGGTGCCGCCATACACTCAGCACTGATGGGGGGGACACTGGACACGCTGCAGGTACCACCATATACTCAGCACTGATGGGGGGGACACTGGACACGCTGCAGGTACCACCATATACTCAGCACTGATGGGGGGGACACTGGACACGCTGCAGGTACCACCATATACTTAGCACTGATGGGGGGGACACTGGACACGCTGCAGGTGCCGCCATACACTCAGCACTGATGGGGGGACACTGGACACGCTGCAGGTGCTGCCATATACTCAGCACTGATGGGGGGGACACTGGACACGCTGCAGGTGCTGCCATATACTCAGCACTGATGGGGGGGACACTGGACACGCTGCAGGTGCCGCTATACACTTAGCACTGATGGGGGGACACTGGACACGCTGTAGGTGCTGCCATATACTCAGCACTGATGGGGGGGACACTGGACACGCTGCAGGTGCCGCCATATACTCAGTACTGATGGGGGGGACACTGGACACGCTGCAGGTGCCGCTATATACTCAGCACTGATGGGGGGTGACACTGGACAGGCTACAGGTGCTGCCATATACTCAGCACTCATGGGGGGGACACTGGACACGCTGCAGGTGCCGCCATATACTCAGTACTGATGGGGGGGACACTGGACACGCTGCAGGTGCCGCCATACACTTAGCACTGATGGGGGGACACTGGACACGCTGCAGGTGCTGCCATATACTCAGTACTGATGGGGGAGACACTGGACACGCTGCAGGTGCCGCTATATACTCAGCACTGATGGGGGGGGGGACACTGGACAGGCTACAGGTGCTGCCATATACTCAGCACTGATGGGGGGGACACTGGACACGCTGCAGGTGCCGCCATATACTCAATACTGATGGGGGGGACACTGGACACGCTGCAGGTGCTGCCATATACTCAGCACTGATGGGGGGGACACTGGACATGCTGCAGGTGCCACCATATACTCAGCACTGATGGGGGGACACTGGACACGCTGCAGGTGCCGCCATATACTCAGCACTGATGGGGGGGACACTGGACACGCTGCAGGTGCCGCCATACACTCAGCACTGATGGGGGGGACACTGGACACGCTGCAGGTACCACCATATACTCAGCACTGATGGGGGGGACACTGGACACGCTGCAGGTACCACCATATACTCAGCACTGATGGGGGGGACACTGGACACGCTGCAGGTACCACCATATACTTAGCACTGATGGGGGGGACACTGGACACGCTGCAGGTGCCGCCATATACTCAGCACTGATGGGGGGGACACTGGACACGCTGCAGGTGCCGCCATACACTCAGCACTGATGGGGGGGACACTGGACACGCTGCAGGTACCACCATATACTCAGCACTGATGGGGGGGACACTGGACACGCTGCAGGTACCACCATATACTCAGCACTGATGGGGGGGACACTGGACACGCTGCAGGTACCACCATATACTTAGCACTGATGGGGGGGACACTGGACACGCTGCAGGTGCCGCCATACACTCAGCACTGATGGGGGGGACACTGGACACCCTGCAGCTGCCCCTCTCCTCCTGAGCATTCACCCCCCGCCCGAGGCTTTAACGACTTATTATTGCAGAGGAGAACAGAAAGCGCACCCTGTATCCTCCACGCTGCCTCATATCACCCCCAGCCAGGGGAGGCTTAGATACACAGCTCAGACAGTATCACACATTATAGGATTAGATACAGCAGCCCTACAGGTGCACTGTAAGTGATGGCTTTTGAGACCCAGTATCACTGATTAACCCCTTGTGGTCTGGGGCCCTCTCCTGTTAGACTGTTTCTCTCACTTGATCCGTCTCCAGGCCTTGTCCTAAATTCAGAAACCCCAGGAAACATCTGCAGCCTCTGGACGACTCTCGCTCATTCACCGGCTCTGCTGGAAATTCCACTTTACGCTCACTCACACTCCAAGATAAACAGTCACTCAGCTGACGTACAGCCCCGATACCCCAACCGCCCGCCCCTTTAATAACACACACACTGCACAATATACATATATATACACAGCTCACACCGTATCACACAGGAGAGGATTAGATACACAGCTCTGCAGACAGTATCACACAGGATAGGATTAGATACACAGCTCCCACCATATCACACAGGATAGGATTAGATACACAGCTCACACCGTATCACACAGGATAGGATTAGATACACAGCTCTGAAGACAGTATCACACAGGATAGGATTAGATACACAGCTCTGAAGACAGTATCACACAGGATAGGATTAGATACACAGCTCTGAAGACAGTATCACACAGGATAGGATTAGATACACAGCTCAGCAGACAGTATCACACAGGATAGGATTAGATACACAGCTCTGCAGACAGTACCACACATGATAGGATTAGATACACAGCTCAGCAGCCAGTATCACACAGGATGGGATTAGATACACAGCTCTGCAGACAGTATCACACATGATGGGATTAGATACACAGCTCAGCAGACAGTATAACACAGGATAGGATTAGATACACAGCTCAGCAGTCAGTATCACACAGGATAGGATTAGATACACAGCTCAGCAGTCAGTATAGCACATGATAGGATTAGATACACAGCTCAGCAGTCAGTATCACACAGGATAGGATTAGATACACAGCCCAGCAGACAGTATCACACAGGATAGGATTAGATACACAGCTCAGCAGTCAGTATCACACATGATAGGATTAGATACACAGCTCAGCAGTCAGTATCACACAGGATAGGATTAGATACACAGCTCAGCAGACAGTATCACACATGATAGGATTAGATACACAGCTCAGCAGTCAGTATCACACAGGATAGGATTAGATACACAGCCCAGCAGACAGTATCACACAGGATAGGATTAGATACACAGCCCAGCAGTCAGTATCACACAGGATAGGATTAGATACACAGCTCAGCAGTCAGTATAGCACATGATAGGATTAGATACACAGCTCAGCAGTCAGTATCACACAGGATAGGATTAGATACACAGCCCAGCAGACAGTATCACACAGGATAGGATTAGATACACAGCTCAGCAGTCAGTATCACACATGATAGGATTAGATACACAGCTCAGCAGTCAGTATCACACAGGATAGGATTAGATACACAGCTCAGCAGTCAGTATCACACATGATAGGATTAGATACACAGCTCAGCAGTCAGTATCACACATGATAGGCTCAGCAGTCAGTATCACACATGATAGGATTAGATACACAGCTCAGCAGTCAGTATCACACAGGATAGGATTAGATACACAGCTCAGCAGTCAGTATCACACATGATAGGATTAGATACACAGCTCAGCAGTCAGTATCACACATGATAGGATTAGATACACAGCTCAGCAGACAGTATCACACAGGATAGGATTAGATACACAGCTCAGCAGACAGTATCACACACATGATGGGATTAGATACACAGCTCAGCAGACAGTATCACACAGGATAGGATTAGATACACAGCTCAGCAGTCAGTATCACACATGATAGGATTAGATACACAGCTCAGCAGTCAGTATCACACATGATAGGATTAGATACACAGCCCAGCGGTCAGTATCACACATGATAGGATTAGATATACAGCTCAGCAGTCAGTATCAGACAGGATAGGATTAGATACACAGCTCAGCAGACAGTATAGCACATGATAGGATTAGATACACGGCTCAGCAGACAGTATCACACAGGATAGGATTAGATACACAGCTCAGCAGACAGTATCACACAGGATAGGATTAGATACACAGCTCAGCAGACAGTATCACACAGGATAGGATTAGATACACAGCCCAGCGGTCAGTATCACACAGGATAGGATTAGATACACAGCCCAGCAGTCAGTATCAGACAGGATAGGATTAGATACACAGCCCAGCAGTCAGTATCAGACAGGATAGGATTAGATACACAGCTCAGCAGACAGTATCACACAGGATAGGATTAGATACACAGCTCAGCAGACAGTATAGCACATGATAGGATTAGATACACAGCTCAGCAGACAGTATCACACAGGATAGGATTAGATACACAGCCCAGCGGTCAGTATCACACATGATAGGATTAGATACACAGCCCAGCAGTCAGTATCAGACAGGATAGGATTAGATACACAGCTCAGCAGACAGTATAGCACATGATAGGATTAGATACACAGCTCAGCAGACAGTATCACACAGGATAGGATTAGATACACAGCCCAGCGGTCAGTATCACACAGGATAGGATTAGATACACAGCCCAGCAGTCAGTATCAGACAGGATAGGATTAGATACACAGCTCAGCAGACAGTATCACACAGGATAGGATTAGATACACAGCCCAGCGGTCAGTATCACACAGGATAGGATTAGATACACAGCCCAGCAGTCAGTATCAGACAGGATAGGATTAGATACACAGCCCAGCAGTCAGTATCAGACAGGATAGGATTAGATACCCGGTTTACAAATGGGTCCTGTGAATACATCTCTTTGGGGTCTGAGACCCTTCCCCAGAAAGACACATGATAAATTTCATTCTGCTTTCAGCCACCACTAGGGGGCGCACATTACATCTGGATGTCCTTCAGTAATAAATCTCTGTGCAGGCAGCGCCCTCCAGTGGCGGCTTCTGGCAGGATTGTTGCTCTGCCCTTATGGTTATATACAGGACTGCAGGGGATTTGGAGCAGTGTATCAGTGTCAGAGACTTTATATTATTAAATGATTCCTCCCATTTAGTAGGGATAAAGGATGGATACCCTTTAATAATACAGCCCTCTGCTTGCTGTCAGTGAATAGAGACGTGGTGTGAATGGAGCCAGACACTTTCTAGTCTGAGAAGTATCAGGCGGCGGCAGACTGGTCCGGGTGCCAATCTGGGCCTGATTCATATGAGCGCGGGTGGCAGAGAGTGAGCAGCCGCTGAGCGTGGAGGATCTGCCAGGAACAACATTGCTGCAAATCGTCCGAATACAGACAGAGAACAAGGTGACACTAGCATGGAGTAATGCAGACTTGGGGTGCAATACAGACTGGGGGAGCAATACAGACTGGGGGGGGGTGCAATACAGACTGGGGGGGAGCAATACAGACTGGGGGGGTGCAATACAGACTGGGGGAGCAATACAGACTGAGGGGGGGGAAGAATACAGACTGGGGGAGCAATACAGACTGGGGGGGTGCAATACAGACTGGGGGAGCAATACAGACTGGGGGGGGGAGTAATACAGACTGGGGGGGAGTAATACAGACTGGGGGAGCAATACAGACTGGGGGGGTGCAATACAGACTGGGGGGGAGTAATACAGACTGGGGGAGCAATACAGACTGGGGGGGTGCAATACAGACTGGGGGAGCAATACAGACTGGGGGGGGGAGTAATACAGACTGGGGGAGCAATACAGACTGGGGGGGTGCAATACAGACTGGGGGAGCAATACAGACTGGGGGGGGAGTAATACAGACTGGGGGAGCAATACAGACTGGGGGAGCAATGCAGACTGGGGGGGGGAGTAATACAGACTGGGGGAGCAATACAGACTGGGGGGGGGAGTAATACAGACTGGGGGAGCAATACAGACTGGGGGGGAGCAATACAGACTGGGGGGGGGGTGCAATACAGACTGGGGGGGAGCAATACAGACTGGGGGAGCAATACAGACTGGGGGGGGGAGCAATACAGACTGGGGGAGCAATACAGACTGGGGAGCAATACAGACTGGGGGGGAGCAATACAGACTGGGGAGCAATACAGACTGGGGGGGGAGTAATACAGACTGGGGGAGCAATACAGACTGGGGGAGCAATGCAGACTGGGGGGGGCAATACAGACTGGGGGGGGGAGTAATACAGACTGGGGGAGCAATACAGACTGGGGGGGGAGTAATACAGACTGGGGGGGGTGCAATACAGACTGGGGAGCAATACAGACTGGGGGAGCAATACAGACTGGGGAGCAATACAGACTGGGGGAGCAATACAGACTGGGGGGGGTGCAATACAGACTGGGGGAGCAATACAGACTGGGGGGGGGAGCAATACAGACTGGGGGGGGGGGAGCAATACAGACTGGAGGAGTAATACAGACTGGGGGGGGGGCGCAATACAGACTGGGGGAGCAATACAGACTGGGGGGGAGCAATACAGACTGGGGGGGAGCAATACAGACTGGGGGGGGTGCAATACAGACTGGGGGAGAAATACAGACTGGGGGAGCAATACAGACTGGGGGAGCAATACAGACTGGGGGGGAGCAATACAGACTGGAGGAGCAATACAGACTGGGGGGGAGCAATACAGACTGGGGGGGAGCAATACAGACTGGGGGAGCAATACAGACTGGGGGGGGAGTAATACAGACTGGGGGAGCAATACCGACTGGGGGAGCAATGCAGACTGGGGGAGGGCAATACAGACTGGGGGGGCCAATACAGACTCGGGGGGGGGCAATACAGACTGGGGGGTGCAATACAGACTGGGGGAGTAATACAGACTGGGGGGGGAGCAATACAGACTGGGGGAGCAATACAGACTGGGGGAGCAATACAGACTGGGGGAGAAATACAGACTGGGGGAGTAATACAGACTGGGGGAGCAATACAGACTGGGGGAGCAATACAGACTGGGGGAGAAATACAGACTGGGGGAGTAATACAGACTGGGGGAGCAATACAGACTGGGGGAGCAATACAGACTGGAGGAGCAATACAGACTGGGGGGGGCAATACAGACTGGGGGGGAGCAATACAGACTGGGGGAGCAATACAGACTGGGGGAGCAATACAGACTGGGGGAGAAATACAGACTGGGGGAGTAATACAGACTGGGGGAGCAATACAGACTGGAGGAGCAATACAGACTGGGGGGGAGCAATACAGACTGGGGGAGCAATACAGACTGGAGGAGCAATACAGACTGGGGGGGGGCAATACAGACTGGGGGGGAGCAATACAGACTGGGGGGTGCAATACAGACTGGGGGAGCAATACAGACTGGGGGAGCAATACAGACTGGGGAGCAATACAGACTGGGGGGAGAAATACAGACTGGGGGAGTAATACAGACTGGGGGGAGCAATACAGACTGGGGGAGCAATACAGACTGGGGGGAGCAATACAGACTGGAGGAGCAATACAGACTGGAGGAGCAATACAGACTGGGGGAGCAATACAGACTGGGGGAGCAATACAGACTGGAGGAGCAATACAGACTGGGGGAGCAATACAGACTGGGGGAGCAATACAGACTGGAAGAGCAATACAGACTGGGGGAGCAATACAGACTGGGGGGGAGCAATACAGACTGGGGGGGAGCAATACAGACTGGAGGAGCAATACAGACTGGGGGGGGGCAATACAGACTGGGGGGGGGGGAATACAGACTGGGGGAGCAATACAGACTGGAGGAGCAATACAGACTGGGGGAGCAATACAGACTGGGGGGGGGCAATACAGACTGGGGGGGAGCAATACAGACTGGAGGAGCAATACAGACTGGGGGAGCAATACAGACTGGGGGAGCAATACAGACTGGGGGAGCAATACAGACTGGAGGAGCAATACAGACTGGGGGGGAGCAATACAGACTGGGGAGGAGCAATACAGACTGGGGGGGGGCAATACAGACTGGAGGAGCAATACAGACTGGAGGAGCAATACAGACTGGGGGAGCAATACAGACTGGAGGAGCAATACAGACTGGGGGAGCAATACAGACTGGGGGGGAGCAATAAAGACTGGGGGAGCAATACAGACTGGGGGGGGGGAGTAATACAGACTGGGGGAGCAATACAGACTGGGGGGGTGCAATACAGACTGGGGGAGCAATACAGACTGGGGGGGGGAGCAATACAGACTGGGGGAGCAATACAGACTGGAGGAGCAATACAGACTGGGGGAGCAATACAGACTGGGGGGGAGCAATACAGACTGGGGGAGCAATACAGACTGGGGGGGGGGAGTAATACAGACTGGGGGAGCAATACAGACTGGGGGGGTGCAATACAGACTGGGGGAGCAATACAGACTGGGGGGGGGAGTAATACAGACTGGGGGAGCAATACAGACTGGGGGGGTGCAATACAGACTGGGGGAGCAATACAGACTGGGGGGGGAGTAATACAGACTGGGGGAGCAATACAGACTGGGGGAGCAATGCAGACTGGGGGGGGGGAGTAATACAGACTGGGGGAGCAATACAGACTGGGGGGGGAGTAATACAGACTGGGGGGGGAGTAATACAGACTGGGGAGCAATACAGACTGGGGGAGCAATACAGACTGGGGAGCAATACAGACTGGGGGAGCAATACAGACTGGGGGGGGGTGCAATACAGACTGGGGGAGCAATACAGACTGGGGGAGCAATACAGACTGGGGGGGGGAGCAATGCAGACTGGGGGGGGGGGAGCAATACAGACTGGAGGAGTAATACAGACTGGGGGGGGGGGGCGCAATACAGACTGGGGGAGCAATACAGACTGGGGGGGAGCAATACAGACTGGGGGGGAGCAATACAGACTGGGGGGGAGCAATACAGACTGGGGGGGGGAGTAATACAGACTGGGGGAGCAATACAGACTGGGGGAGCAATACAGACTGGGGGGGGGTGCAATACAGACTGGGGGTGCAATACAGACTGGGGGAGCAATACAGACTGGGGGAGCAATACAGACTGGGGGGGGGAGCAATACAGACTGGGGGGGGGAGCAATACAGACTGGAGGAGTAATACAGACTGGGGGGGGCGCAATACAGACTGGGGGAGCAATACAGACTGGGGGGGAGCAATACAGACTGGGGGGGAGCAATACAGACTGGAGGAGCAATACAGACTGGGGGGGGGAGCAATACAGACTGGGGGGAGCAATACAGACTGGGGGAGCAATACAGACTGGGGGGGGTGCAATACAGACTGGGGGAGAAATACAGACTGGGGGAGCAATACAGACTGGGGGGGAGCAATACAGACTGGAGGAGCAATACAGACTGGGGGAGCAATACAGACTGGGGGGGAGCAATACAGACTGGGGAGCAATACAGACTGGGGGGGGAGTAATACAGACTGGGGGAGCAATACCGACTGGGGGAGCAATGCAGACTGGGGGAGGGCAATACAGACTGGGGGGGGGGCAATACAGACTCGGGGGGGGGGCAATACAGACTGGGGGGTGCAATACAGACTGGGGGAGTAATACAGACTGGGGGGGGGGAGCAATACAGACTGGGTGAGTAATACAGACTGGAGGAGCAATACAGACTGGGGGAACAATACAGACTGGGGGAGCAATACAGACTGGGGGAGAAATACAGACTGGGGGAGTAATACAGACTGGGGGAGCAATACAGACTGGGGGAGCAATACAGACTGGAGGAGCAATACAGACTGGGGGGGGGCAATACAGACTGGGGGGGGAGCAATACAGACTGGGGGTGCAATACAGACTGGGGGAGCAATACAGACTGGGGGAGCAATACAGACTGGGGAGCAATACAGACTGGGGGGAGAAATACAGACTGGGGGAGTAATACAGACTGGGGGGAGCAATACAGACTGGGGGAGCAATACAGACTGGGGGAGCAATACAGACTGGGGGAGCAATACAGACTGGAGGAGCAATACAGACTGGGGGAGCAATACAGACTGGGGGAGCAATACAGACTGGAGGAGCAATACAGACTGGAGGAGCAATACAGACTGGGGGAGCAATACAGACTGGAGGAGCAATACAGACTGGGGGGGAGCAATACAGACTGGGGGAGCAATACAGACTGGAGGAGCAATACAGACTGGGGGGGAGCAATACAGACTGGGGGAGCAATACAGACTGGGGGAGCAATACAGACTGGGGAGCAATACAGACTGGGGGAGCAATACAGACTGGGGGGGAGCAATACAGACTGGGGGAGCAATACAGACTGGGGGGGGAGTAATACAGACTGGGGGAGCAATACAGACTGGGGGGGAGCAATACAGACTGGAGGAGCAATACAGACTGGGGGGGAGCAATACAGACTGGAGGAGCAATACAGACTGGGGGGGAGCAATACAGACTGGAGGAGCAATACAGACTGGAGGAGCAATACAGACTGGGGGAGCAATACAGACTGGAGGAGCAATACAGGCTGGGGGAGAAATACAGACTGGGGGGGAGCAATACAGACTGGGGGAGCAATACAGACTGGGGGGGGAGTAATACAGACTGGGGGAGCAATACAGACTGGGGGGGTGCAATACAGACTGGGGGAGCAATACAGACTGGAGGAGCAATACAGACTGGGGGGGAGCAATACAGACTGGAGGAGCAATACAGACTGGAGGAGCAATACAGACTGGGGGGGAGCAATAAAGACTGGGGGAGCAATACAGACTGGGGGGGGGAGTAATACAGACTGGGGGGGAGCAATACAGACTGGGGAGCAATACAGACTGGGGGAGCAATACAGACTGGGGGAGCAATACAGACTGGAGGAGCAATACAGACTGGAGGAGCAATACAGACTGGGGGAGAAATACAGACTGGGGGGGAGCAATACAGACTGGGGGAGCAATACAGACTGGGGGGGAGCAATACAGACTGGGGGAGCAATACAGACTGGGGGGGGAGTAATACAGACTGGGGGAGCAATACAGACTGGGGGGGTGCAATACAGACTGGGGGAGCAATACAGACTGGGGGGGGGAGTAATACAGACTGGGGGAGCAATACAGACTGGGGGGGTGCAATACAGACTGGGGGAGCAATACAGACTGGGGGGGGGAGTAATACAGACTGGGGGAGCAATACAGACTGGGGGAGCAATACAGACTGGAGGAGCAATACAGACTGGGGGAGTAATACAGACTGGGGGGGAGCAATACAGACTGGGGGAGCAATACAGACTGGGGGGGGGAGTAATACAGACTGGGGGAGCAATACAGACTGGGGGGGTGCAATACAGACTGGGGGAGCAATACAGACTGGGGGGGGGGAGTAATACAGACTGGGGGAGCAATACTGACTGGGGGGGTGCAATACAGACTGGGGGAGCAATACAGACTGGGGGGGGAGTAATACAGACTGGGGGAGCAATACAGACTGGGGGAGCAATGCAGACTGGGGGGGGAGTAATACAGACTGGGGGAGCAATACAGACTGGGGGGGGAGTAATACAGACTGGGGGGGGAGTAATACAGACTGGGGGGGGGGTGCAATACAGACTGGGGAGCAATACAGACTGGGGGAGCAATACAGACTGGGGAGCAATACAGACTGGGGGAGCAATACAGACTGGGGGGGGTGCAATACAGACTGGGGGAGCAATACAGACTGGGGGAGCAATACAGACTGGGGGGGAGCAATACAGACTGGGGGGGGGGGAGCAATACAGACTGGAGGAGTAATACAGACTGGGGGGGGCGCAATACAGACTGGGGGAGCAATACAGACTGGGGGGGAGCAATACAGACTGGGGGGGAGCAATACAGACTGGAGGAGCAATACAGACTGGGGGGGGAGCAATACAGACTGGGGGGAGCAATACAGACTGGGGGAGCAATACAGACTGGGGGGGGTGCAATACAGACTGGGGGAGAAATACAGACTGGGGGAGTAATACAGACTGGGGGAGCAATACAGACTGGGGGAGCAATACAGACTGGGGGGGAGCAATACAGACTGGAGGAGCAATACAGACTGGGGGAGCAATACAGACTGGGGGAGAGCAATACAGACTGGGGGGGGGCAATACAGACTCGGGGGGGGCAATACAGACTGGGGGGTGCAATACAGACTGGGGGGGAGCAATACAGACTGGAGGAGCAATACAGACTGGGGGAGCAATGCAGACTGGGGGAGGGCAATACAGACTGGGGGGGGGCAATACAGACTCGGGGGGGCAATACAGACTGGGGGGTGCAATACAGACTGGGGGAGTAATACAGACTGGGGGGGGGAGCAATACAGACTGGGGGAGTAATACAGACTGGAGGAGCAATACAGACTGGGGGAGCAATACAGACTGGGGGAGCAATACAGACTGGGGGGGAGCAATACAGACTGGGGGAGCAATACAGACTGGAGGAGCAATACAGACTGGGAGGGGGGCAATACAGACTGGGGGGGAGCAATACAGACTGGGGGTGCAATACAGACTGGGGGAGCAATACAGACTGGGGGAGCAATACAGACTGGGGAGCAATACAGACTGGGGGAGTAATACAGACTGGGGGAGCAATACAGACTGGGGGAGCAATACAGACTGGGGGAGCAATACAGACTGGAGGAGCAATACAGACTGGGGGAGCAATACAGACTGGGGGAGCAATACAGACTGGAGGAGCAATACAGACTGGGGGGGGGGCAATACAGACTGGGGGGAGCAATACAGACTGGAGGAGCAATACAGACTGGGGGGGGGCAATACAGACTGGGGGGGAGCAATACAGACTGGGGGAGCAATACAGACTGGGGGGGGCAATACAGACTGGGGGGGAGCAATACAGACTGGAGGAGCAATACAGACTGGGGGGGGGCAATACAGACTGGAGGAGCAATACAGACTGGGGGGGAGCAATACAGACTGGGGGTGCAATACAGACTGGGGGAGCAATACAGACTGGGGGAGCAATACAGACTGGAGGAGCAATACAGACTGGGGGAGCAATACAGACTGGGGGGGAGCAATACAGACTGGGGGGGAGCAATACAGACTGGGGGAGCAATACAGACTGGAGGAGCAATACAGACTGGGGGGGAGCAATACAGACTGGAGGAGCAATACAGACTGGAGGAGCAATACAGACTGGGGGGGAGCAATAAAGACTGGGGGAGCAATACAGACTGGAGGAGCAATACAGACTGGGGGGGAGCAATAAAGACTGGGGGAGCAATACAGACTGGAGGAGCAATACAGACTGGGGGGGGGAGTAATACAGACTGGGGGGGAGCAATACAGACTGGGGGGAGCAATACAGACTGGGGGAGCAATACAGACTGGAGGAGCAATACAGACTGGAGGAGCAATACAGACTGGGGGAGAAATACAGACTGGGGGGGAGCAATACAGACTGGGGGAGCAATACAGACTGGGGGGGAGCAATACAGACTGGGGGAGCAATACAGACTGGGGGGGGAGTAATACAGACTGGGGGAGCAATACAGACTGGGGGGGTGCAATACAGACTGGGGGAGCAATACAGACTGGGGGGGGGGAGTAATACAGACTGGGGGAGCAATACAGACTGGGGGGGTGCAATACAGACTGGGGGAGCAATACAGACTGGGGGGGGAGTAATACAGACTGGGGGAGCAATACAGACTGGGGGAGCAATACAGACTGGAGGAGCAATACAGACTGGGGGAGTAATACAGACTGGGGGGGAGCAATACAGACTGGGGGAGCAATACAGACTGGGGGGGGGAGTAATACAGACTGGGGGAGCAATACAGACTGGGGGGGTGCAATACAGACTGGGGGAGCAATACAGACTGGGGGGGGGAGTAATACAGACTGGGGGAGCAATACTGACTGGGGGGGTGCAATACAGACTGGGGGAGCAATACAGACTGGGGGGGGGAGTAATACAGACTGGGGGAGCAATACAGACTGGGGGAGCAATGCAGACTGGGGGGGGAGTAATACAGACTGGGGGAGCAATACAGACTGGGGGGGGAGTAATACAGACTGGGGGGGGAGTAATACAGACTGGGGGGGGGGGTGCAATACAGACTGGGGAGCAATACAGACTGGGGGAGCAATACAGACTGGGGAGCAATACAGACTGGGGGAGCAATACAGACTGGGGGGGGTGCAATACAGACTGGGGGAGCAATACAGACTGGGGGAGCAATACAGACTGGGGGGGAGCAATACAGACTGGGGGGGGGGAGCAATACAGACTGGAGGAGTAATACAGACTGGGGGGGGCGCAATACAGACTGGGGGAGCAATACAGACTGGGGGGGAGCAATACAGACTGGGGGGGAGCAATACAGACTGGAGGAGCAATACAGACTGGGGGGGGAGCAATACAGACTGGGGGGAGCAATACAGACTGGGGGAGCAATACAGACTGGGGGGGGTGCAATACAGACTGGGGGAGAAATACAGACTGGGGGAGTAATACAGACTGGGGGAGCAATTCAGACTGGGGGAGCAATACAGACTGGGGGGGAGCAATACAGACTGGAGGAGCAATACAGACTGGGGGAGCAATACAGACTGGGGGAGAGCAATACAGACTGGGGGGGGCAATACAGACTCGGGGGGGGGCAATACAGACTGGGGGGTGCAATACAGACTGGGGGGGAGCAATACAGACTGGAGGAGCAATACAGACTGGGGGAGCAATGCAGACTGGGGGAGGGCAATACAGACTGGGGGGGGGCAATACAGACTCGGGGGGGCAATACAGACTGGGGGGTGCAATACAGACTGGGGGAGTAATACAGACTGGGGGGGGGGGGCAATACAGACTGGGGGAGTAATACAGACTGGAGGAGCAATACAGACTGGGGGAGCAATACAGACTGGGGGAGCAATACAGACTGGGGGGGAGCAATACAGACTGGGGGAGCAATACAGACTGGGGGAGCAATACAGACTGGAGGAGCAATACAGACTGGGAGGGGGGCAATACAGACTGGGGGGGAGCAATACAGACTGGGGGTGCAATACAGACTGGGGGAGCAATACAGACTGGGGGAGCAATACAGACTGGGGAGCAATACAGACTGGGGGAGTAATACAGACTGGGGGAGCAATACAGACTGGGGGAGCAATACAGACTGGGGGAGCAATACAGACTGGAGGAGCAATACAGACTGGGGGAGCAATACAGACTGGGGGAGCAATACAGACTGGAGGAGCAATACAGACTGGGGGGGGGGCAATACAGACTGGGGGGGAGCAATACAGACTGGAGGAGCAATACAGACTGGGGGGGGGCAATACAGACTGGGGGGGAGCAATACAGACTGGGGGAGCAATACAGACTGGGGGGGGCAATACAGACTGGGGGGGAGCAATACAGACTGGAGGAGCAATACAGACTGGGGGGGGGGGCAATACAGACTGGAGGAGCAATACAGACTGGGGGGGAGCAATACAGACTGGGGGTGCAATACAGACTGGGGGAGCAATACAGACTGGGGGAGCAATACAGACTGGAGGAGCAATACAGACTGGGGGAGCAATACAGACTGGGGGGGAGCAATACAGACTGGGGGAGCAATACAGACTGGGGGGGAGCAATACAGACTGGGGGTGTAATACAGACTGGGGGGAGTAATACAGACTGGGGGGGGCGCAATACAGACGGGGGGGGGGAGCAATACAGACTGGGGGAGCAATACAGACTGGGGGTGCAATACAGACTGGGGGGGGGAGCAATACAGACTAGGGGGAAGGGGTTCAATACAGACTGGGGGAGCAATACAGACTGGGGGAGCAATACAGACTGGGGGGAGGGGTTCAATACAGACTGGGGGAGCAATACAAACTTGGGGGGGGAGCAATACAGACTGGGGGAGCAATACAGACTGGGGGGGGGGTGCAATACAGACTGGGGGGGAGCAATACAGACTGGGGGGGTGCAATACAGACTGGGGGAGCAATACAGACTGGGGGAGCAATACAGACTGGGGGAGCAATACAGACTGGAGGAGCAATACAGACTGGGGGAGCAATACAGACTGGGGGGGAGCAATACAGACTGGGGGGGAGCAATACAGACTGGGGGAGCAATACAGACTGGGGGGGAGCAATACAGACTGGGGGTGTAATACAGACTGGGGGGAGTAATACAGACTGGGGGGGGCGCAATACAGACGGGGGGGGGGGAGCAATACAGACTGGGGGAGCAATACAGACTGGGGGTGCAATACAGACTGGGGGGGGAGCAATACAGACTAGGGGGAAGGGGTTCAATACAGACTGGGGGAGCAATACAGACTGGGGGGAGGGGTTCAATACAGACTGGGGGAGCAATACAAACTTGGGGGGGAGCAATACAGACTGGGGGAGCAATACAGACTGGGGGGGGTGCAATACAGACGGGGGAGCAATACAGACTGGGGGAGCAATACAGACTGGGGGGAGGGGTTCAATACAGACTGGGGGAGCAATACAGACTGGGGGGGAGCAATACAGACTGGGGGGAGGGGTTCAATACAGACTGGGGGGGGGAGCAATACAGACTGGGGGGGAGCAATACAGACTGGGGGGGGAGCAATACAGACTGGGGGAGCAATACAGACTGGGGAGCAATACAGACTGGGGGGGAGCAATACAGACTGGGGAGCAATACAGACTGGGGGGGGAGTAATACAGACTGGGGGAGCAATACAGACTGGGGGAGCAATGCAGACTGGGGGGGCAATACAGACTGGGGGGGGAGTAATACAGACTGGGGGGGAGCAATACAGACTGGGGGGGAGCAATACAGACTGGGGGGGAGCAATACAGACTGGGGGGAGCAATACAGACTGGGGGAGCAATACAGACTGGGGGGGAGCAATACAGACTGGGGGAGCAATACAGACTGGGGGGGAGCAATACAGACTGGGGAGCAATACAGACTGGGGGGGGAGTAATACAGACTGGGGGAGCAATACAGACTGGGGGAGCAATGCAGACTGGGGGGGGGCAATACAGACTGGGGGGGAGTAATACAGACTGGGGGAGCAATACAGACTGGGGGAGCAATACAGACTGGGGGGGGAGCAATACAGACTGGGGGGGGAGTAATACAGACTGGGGGAGCAATACAGACTGGGGGGGAGCAATACAGACTGGGGGAGCAATACAGACTGGGGGGGAGCAATACAGACTGGGGGTGCACTCTTCACCCCCCTGGATATAGACCTCTGGGGTCCAGTTTTGGGATAGATCGTCTGGTTCTCCTGTTTGTCACTCTGTGGGATCCGGCAGGGGAGGAGGCTGCAGTAATGACATGCAGGGACAGTAATGGACTCCAGGGGGGGACAGAGAGGAGGAGGCACAGACTGGGGCAATGAGGGATGAACATGAAATGTCGGGGAGAGAAGGACCGCTGCTGCAGGGAGTGGGCAGAAGAGGGGACTGGAGATCAGGGAGAGGGCAGTAACTACATAAGTGCTGGGGGTGAGGCTGCCCTGGGGAAGGCACATGCAGGGGGTGAGGGTGCAGAGCTGTAGAGGGGATGCAGGGGGTGAGGGTGCAGAGCTGTAGAGGGGGTGCAGGGGGTGAGGGTGCAGAGCTGTAGAGGGGATGCAGGGGGTGAGGGTGCAGAGCTGTAGAGAGGATGCAGGGGGTGAGGGTGCAGAGCTGTAGAGGGGATGCAGGGGGTGAGGGTGCAGAGCTGTAGAGAGGATGCAGGGGGTGAGGGTGCAGATCTGTAGAGAGGATGCAGAGGGTGAGGGTGCAGAGCTGTAGAGGGGATGCAGGGGGTGAGGGTGCAGAGCTGTAGAGGGGATGCAGGGGGTGAGGGTGCAGAGCTGTAGAGGGGATGCAGGGGGTGAGGGTGCAGAACTGTAGAGAGGATGCAGGGGGTGAGGGTGCAGAGCTGTAGAGAGGATGCAGGGGGTGAGGGTGCAGAGCTGTAGAGGAGATGCAGGGGGTGAGGGTGCAGAGCTGTAGAGGAGATGCAGGGGGTGAGGGTGCAGAGCTGTAGAGGGGATGCAGGGGGTGAGGGTGCAGAGCTGTAGAGGGGATGCAGGGGGTGAGGGTGCAGAGCTGTAGAGGGGATGCAGGGGGTGAGGGTGCAGATCTGTAGAGGGGATGCAGGGGGTGAGGGTGCAGATCTGTAGAGGGGATGCAGGGGGTGAGGGTGCAGAGCTGTAGAGGAGATGCAGGGGGTGAGGGTGCAGAGCTGTAGAGGGGATGCAGGGGGTTAGGGTGCAGAGCTGTAGAGAGGATGCAGGGGGTGAGGGTGCAGAGCTGTAGAGGGGATGCAGGGGGTGAGGGTGCAGAGCTGTAGAGGAGATGCAGGGGGTGAGGGTGCAGATCTGTAGAGGGGATGCAGGGGGTGAGGGTGCAGATCTGTAGAGGGGATGCAGGGGGTGAGGGTGCAGAGCTGTAGAGGAGATGCAGGGGGTGAGGGTGCAGAGCTGTAGAGAGGATGCAGGGGGTGAGGGTGCAGAGCTGTAGAGGGGATGCAGGGGGTGAGGGTGCAGAGCTGTAGAGGAGATGCAGGGGGTGAGGGTGCAGATCTGTAGAGGGGATGCAGGGGGTGAGGGTGCAGATCTGTAGAGGGGATGCAGGGGGTGAGGGTGCAGAGCTGTAGAGGAGATGCAGGGGGTGAGGGTGCAGAGCTGTAGAGGGGATGCAGGGGGTGAGGGTGCAGAGCTGTAGAGGAGATGCAGGGGGTGAGGGTGCAGAGCTGTAGAGGGGATGCAGGGGGTGAGGGTGCAGAGCTGTAGAGAGGATGCAGGGGGTGAGGGTGCAGAGCTGTAGAGGAGATGCAGGGGGTGAGGGTGCAGAGCTGTAGAGGGGATGCAGGGGGTTAGGGTGCAGAGCTGTAGAGAGGATGCAGGGGGTGAGGGTGCAGAGCTGTAGATGGGATGCAGGGGGTGAGGGTGCAGAGCTGTAGAGGGGATGCAGGGGGTGAGGGTGCAGAGCTGTAGAGGGGATGCAGGGGGTGAGGGTGCAGAGCTGTAGAGGGGATGCAGGGGGTGAGGGTGCAGAGCTGTAGAGGGGGTGCAGGGGGTGAGGGTGCAGAGCTGTAGAGGGGATGCAGGGGGTGAGGGTGCAGAGCTGTAGAGGGGATGCAGGGGGTGAGGGTGCAGAGCTGTAGAGGAGATGCAGGGGGTGAGGGTGCAGAGCTGTAGAGGGGATGCAGGGGGTGAGGGTGCAGAGCTGTAGAGGGGGCGCAGGGGGTGAGGGTGCAGAGCTGTAGAGAGGATGCAGGGGGCAGGGGGTGAGGGTGCAGAGCTGTAGAGACGATGCAGGGGGTGAGGGTGCAGAGCTGTAGAGAGGATGCAGGGGGCAGGGGGTGAGGGTGCAGAGCTGTAGAGAGGATGCAGGGGGTGAGGGTGCAGAGCTGTAGAGAGGATGCAGGGGGCGAGGGTGCAGAGCTGTAGAGGGGATGCAGGGGGTGAGGGTGCAGAGCTGTAGAGGGGATGCAGGGGGTGAGGGTGCAGAGCTGTAGAGGGGGTGCAGGGGGTGAGGGTGCAGAGCTGTAGAGGGGATGCAGGGGGTGAGGGTGCAGAGCTGTAGAGGGGATGCAGGGGGTGAGTGTGCAGAGCTGTAGAGGAGATGCAGGGGGTGAGGGTGCAGAGCTGTAGAGGGGATGCAGGGGGTGAGGGTGCAGAGCTGTAGAGGGGGCGCAGGGGGTGAGGGTGCAGAGCTGTAGAGAGGATGCAGGGGGTGAGGGTGCAGAGCTGTAGAGAGGATGCAGGGGGCAGGGGGTGAGGGTGCAGAGCTGTAGAGAGGATGCAGGGGGTGAGGGTGCAGAGCTGTAGAGGGGATGCAGGGGGTGAGGGTGCAGAGCTGTAGAGAGGATGCAGGGGGTGAGGGTGCAGAGCTGTAGAGAGGATGCAGGGGGTGAGGGTGCAGAGCTGTAGAGAGGATGCAGGGGTGAGGGTGCAGAGCTGTAGAGAGGATGCAGGGGGTGAGGGTGCAGAGCTGTAGAGGGGATGCAGGGGGTGAGGGTGCAGAGCTGTAGAGAGGATGCAGGGGGTGAGGGTGCAGAGCTGTAGAGAGGATGCAGGGGGTGAGGGTGCAGAGCTGTAGAGGGGGTGCAGGGGGTGAGGGTGCAGAGCTGTAGAGGGGATGCAGGGGGTGAGGGTGCAGAGCTGTAGAGAGGATGCAGGGGGTGAGGGTGCAGAGCTGTAGAGAGGATGCAGGGGGTGAGGGTGCAGAGCTGTAGAGAGGATGCAGGGGGTGAGGTTGCAGAGCTGTAGAGAGGATGCAGGGGGCAGGGGGTGAGGGTGCAGAGCTGTAGAGAGGATGCAGGGGGTGAGGGTGCAGAGCTGTAGAGAGGATGCAGGGGGTGAGGGTGCAGAGCTGTAGAGAGGATGCAGGGGGTGAGGGTGCAGAGCTGTAGAGAGGATGCAGGGGGTGAGGGTGCAGAGCTGTAGAGAGGATGCAGGGGGTGAGGGTGCAGAGCTGTAGAGAGGATGCAGGGGGTGAGGGTGCAGAGCTGTAGAGAGGATGCAGGGGGCAGGGGGTGAGGGTGCAGAGCTGTAGAGAGGATGCAGGGGGTGAGGGTGCAGAGCTGTAGAGGGGATGCAGGGGTGAGGGTGCAGAGCTGTAGAGAGGATGCAGGGGTTGAGGGTGCAGAGCTGTAGAGAGGATGCAGGGGGTGAGGGTGCAGAGCTGTAGAGAGGATGCAGGGGGTGAGGGTGCAGAGCTGTAGAGAGGATGCAGGGGGTGAGGGTGCAGAGCTGTAGAGGGGATGCAGGGGGCAGGGGGTGAGGGTGCAGAGCTGTAGAGAGGATGCAGGGGGTGAGGGTGCAGAGCTGTAGAGGGGATGCAGGGGGTGAGGGTGCAGAGCTGTAGAGAGGATGCAGGGGGTGAGGGTGCAGAGCTGTAGAGAGGATGCAGGGGGTGAGGGTGCAGAGCTGTAGAGGGGGTGCAGGGGGTGAGGGTGCAGAGCTGCAGAGGGGATGCAGGGGGTGAGGGTGCAGAGCTGTAGAGAGGATGCAGGGGGTGAGGGTGCAGAGCTGTAGAGGAGATGCAGGGGGTGAGGGTGCAGAGCTGTAGAGGGGATGCAGGGGGTGAGGGTGCAGAGCTGTAGAGGGGATGCAGGGGGTGAGGGTGCAGAGCTGTAGAGAGGATGCAGGGGGTGAGGGTGCAGAGCTGTAGAGAGGATGCAGGGGGTGAGGGTGCAGAGCTGTAGAGGGGATGCAGGGGGCAGGGGGTGACGGTGCAGAGCTGTAGAGGGGGTGCAGGGGGCAGGGGGTGAGGGTGCACTGGATGGGGGTGTCCAGCACATCTCCTGGATTGGAGCAGCTGGGAGGAGCCGGTGACGTGAAGCCTCAATTCAACCCGCAGCAGCAGCAAGAAAGAAAGAAGGAAAACAATCCGTGCAGAGCCCGAGCAGAGCAATGCAGAGCTCCATGTGTGCCGGGCGGCTCTGCAGCTGATCCCGTGCTCTGATTCTCCAGCACCGGCACCAGCACCGGCAGAACCATGTCCAGGTTCAAGAAGGACAAGGAGATCATCGCTGACTATGAGAACCAAGTGAAAGGTGAGTGGCAGCCCCTGCAGCATATCTGCCCCTGCCCCATATCTGCCCCTGCCCCTGCAGCATATCTGCCCCTGCCCCTGCAGCATATCTGCCCCTGCCCCTGCAGCATATCTGCCCCTGCCCCTGCAGCATATCTGCCCCTGTCCCTGCAGCATATCTGCCCCTGCCCCTGCAGCATATCTGCCCCTGCCCCTGCAGCATATCTGCCCCTGCCCCTGCAGCATATCTGCCCCTACCCCTGCAGCATATCTGCCCCTGCCCCTGCAGCATATCTGCCCCTGCAGCATTTCTGCCCCTGTCCCTCTCCCTGCAGCATATCTGCCCCTGTCCCTGCAGCATATCTGCCCCTGTCCCTCTCCCTGCAGCATATCTGCCCCTGTCCCTCTCCCTGCAGCATATCTGCCCCTGTCCCTGCAGCATATCTGCCCCTGTCCCTCTCCCTGCAGCATATCTGCCCCTGTCCCTGCAGCATATCTGCCCCTGGTGCATATCTGCCCCTGTCCCTGCAGCATTCTTGCCCCTGTCCCTGCAGCATATCTGCCCCTGCCCCATGACTGCCCCTTTCCCTGCAGCATTCTTGCCCCTGTCACTGTAGCATACCTGCCCCTCTCCCTGCAGTGTGGACATCCCTGTACCAGTGCACTTGTGGGGGTGACACTGGGCTGCAATGCACCAGTGCTGGGGACCAGAGGCATAGCCCCCCCCCCTGCACCCCCAGATCTGCACAGCAACAGCCAGGCCCGGGGTCTGATGTATGGACCATGTCTTGGATGGGGACCGCTCATCCCTCTGCTCTGCTATTATTCCTACTACTTGGCTCAGGTCCAGACCACAAACTTTGCCTGCCCCCCCCCTCCCGCCCCCAGTAGCCCCCTCCTCCCACCTCCATCACAGTCGCATTCTATTATATGGGGGGATCCAGGCACAGGGTCAGGGGATACATTGTATCTGTGTGTACAGCAGCAGAGGACACGACACACTGTAACAGTATCCCATCCATGTGTGAGCAGTAATACAATATAATCCCGCCACACCCATACACTGCGTGTTCCTGCCATCCCAGGGACAATACGGGGGGACGCTGCTATGGGGTGCTTTCTGTGTATTCCTGCAGTGCCATGTGATGCGTGTGCCAGGGTGCCCACTGCTCCAGTGCTGGGGGTACTGCAGCTGCTGGCATCTTGTAAACATGTCGTGTCTCTTCTGATTGGTTGCTGAGGATACGTCTTTCCATCAGATCCGGATCTTTTTAGTATGGAGCGTCTTGTCGGGATTCGTGACAGTACTTGATTATCTCTAGGCCTTGATGCTGCACTGCGCTGCGACTGGAAGGAGACTGCCATTAACCCTTACAGTGCTGCGACCGCCAGGCTCCATCAGACTCATGAGACAGCGATAGTCATTGGGTGTGACCCCCGATACAAAACATGCAGAAGGTCCCTCGTGTCATACGCGTGCAGAAGAATCGTCTTAATAGTCACTTTATTTAAAGGGGATGTCCACTTAGGGCCTTCTGGGTTTGCAGAGAGGGTCAGGATCCTCATCTCATGGCCACAGTGTAAATATTCTGTGCAGAGCGTCTCTCTTTGGAGGACCTGTACTGCCTTGCATTAAGTGAATATTCTGCCTGCTTGTAATGCTTTATCTCCCCTGCAGAGGTGCTGCACAGATATACCAGACTTACTCCCAACATGCAATTCTCCACGTCCCCAGTGGGGGTGCTGTAGATGAATTTAGCCCTTATTGCTGACTTGTAATGCTCCTGGCCCCCTGTGGGGGTGCTGCAAGTAAATTAACCACTTATTCTAAGCTTGTAATACTTCATCAAGCCTGAGGGGGCGCTGTAGGTGAATTTACCACTTATTACTGAATTGTAGTTCTCCATGTCCCCAGTGGGGGTGCTGTAGGTGAATTTAGCACTTATTACTGAATTGTAGTTCTCCATGTCCCCAGTGGGGGTGCTGTAGGTGAATTTAGCACTTATTACTGAATGGTAGTTCTCCATGTCCCCAGTGGGGGTGCTGTAGGTGAATTTAGCACTTATAGCTGACTTGTAATGCTCCTGGTCCCCTGTGGGGGTGCTGTAGGTGAATTTAGCACTTATTGCTGACTTGTAATGCTCCTGGTCGCCTGTGGGGGTGCTGCAAGTAAATTAACCACTTATTCTAAGCTTGTAATACTTCATCAAGCCTGAGGGGGCACTGTAGGTAAATTGAACACTCTCCCAGCTTGTAGTGCTTCATGTCTCCTGCGGGGGCACTGCAGGCAGATCTGTCCTTACCTGCCAGGTTTCTGCACAGGTTCCAGGTGGAGGACACTTCTACATGGCAGAGATTATCCAAAGCAGAGGCCTCTCTCTACATTGTGACCTGATCTCTGGCTGTACGGATTGTCACCCAGCTTTCCCAGCATCAGACAAGGCATAATGTCGGAGGATGACTGGAGGACGGCTATTTTGGGGTTGTGGGTATATGTATTCTTCTCCCTATGATTAGTTGCTCCTGTGATGTAAATGATAGAGCGGAGAGGTCACATGTGTGGGCAGTAATTGGCAGATGGAACGTCAATGGGTCTAGGAAAGACGAGCGGCGCCAAAAAGCAAAGTACAAGGTCAGTGAGGAGGCCGGCCTAAGGGTGAAGACACACATGGCGTTTTTGGGCCGTTTTTACTTCGTTTTTCAGATCGTTAAAAACGCATGCGTTTTTGTCAGTTTTTCCAAAATTGTGCAATGAAAAACGGACAAAAACGCATGCGTTTTCAAAAAACGGATGCGTTTTTTAACGCATGCGTTTTTAACGATCTGAAAACGCACTAACTAAAAACGGCCCAAAAACGGCCTAAAAACGCCATGTGAGCAGAACTCCGGACCCCTGGGGGACATTCTGTGCCTGGACCAGATATCTCCAGTGCTGGTGAGGGAGTCTTAGAGGGAACAGTTTTGACAGTATTAGGTAGTGTCCCTGGAGAGATGTGTAATCAGACCTTTGTGTATGTTGTTAGTAGCAGCAGGACTGTGATAAATGGATTTATATTCCAGGATTGTAGCTTTACCAAGCGCACTGGGGGCGTGTCCTCACACTGCTGTGCTCTCTGTTCTCTGCAGACAGCATTAGGTATTGTAACTGTAGAGATGTGTAATCATACTTTATGTATCTTGTTAGTAGCAGCAGGACTTTGATGTATAGATTTATATTCCAGGATTGTAGCTTCTCCAAGTATTATAAGGGTGTGTCCTCACACTGCTGTGCTGATAATTCTCTGCATCGCTCCCCCATGACTTAACACTGTTGCAAAGTTCTTGTAGAACACTACAGCAATAAGAGCAGTGGCTGTAGAGCAGCTCAATTCAGAGAGCACAGAGCACAGCAGTGTGAGGACACGCCCCCAGTGCACTTGGAGAAGCTACAATCCTGGAATATTACATATATAATACATATCTCTCCATTACTGAAATATTTGACTAACGGAAGGACTTTATGAAGAAATGAACACTCCTCCAGAGGGAAGAAGCTGTTTTCCATAGGTAGATACTCCCGAACTCATCTCAAGGCTCTTACAGGGTCTGTACCTCCTGGAGGAGAGCTAATTTGCATACTTTTCCCAGGGAGCATTGTGTTACACAGCTGCTTCTCCATAAGGAGCCCAGAACCTCCCACCACATAGTCTGGCAGGTGCACCTGATAGAAGGGGGTCTCCAGAACTCCCGGCTCCCCTTCCTGTAAGGAATTCCAATTCCTTGATACCAGATTGTTTCCTGAATGTAACAACAACCTAGCGCCTCACGGAGGGGAGCACCCGCACCCTGCACCTCTCTGCCGGCTGATATCAGGGCCACCCTCCCCACCACTTGGGTCATATCATCCCCCCGCACCCTGCACCTCTCTGCCGGCTGATATCAGGGCCACCCTCCCCACCACTTGGGTCATATCATCCCCTCAGCACCCTGCACCTCTCTGCCGGCTGATATCAGGGCCACCCTCCCCACCACTTGGGTCATATCTTCCCCCCGCACCCTGCACCTCTCTGCCGGCTGATATCAGGGCCACCCTCCCCACCACTTGGGTCATATCTTCCCCCCGCACCCTGCACCTCTCTGCCGGCTGATATCAGGGCCACCCTCCCCACCACTTGGGTCATATCATCCCCCTGCACCCTGCACCTCTCTGCCGGCTGATATCAGGGCCACCCTCCCCACCACTTGGGTCATATCATCCCCCCTGCACCCTGCACCTCTCTGCCGGCTGATATCAGGGCCACCCTCCCCACCACTTGGGTCATATCATCCCCCCGCACCCTGCACCTCTCTGCCGGCTGATATCAGGGCCACCCTCCCCACCACTTGGGTCATATCATCCCCCCGCACCCTGCACCTCTCTGCCGGCTGATATCAGGGCCACCCTCCCCACCACTTGGGTCATATCTTCCCCCCGCACCCTGCACCTCTCTGCCGGCTGATATCAGGGCCACCCTCCCCACCACTTGGGTCATATCATCCCCCCGCACCCTGCACCTCTCTGCCGGCTGATATCAGGGCCACCCTCCCCACCACTTGGGTCATATCATCCCCCTGCACCCTGCACCTCTCTGCCGGCTGATATCAGGGCCACCCTCCCCACCACTTGGGTCATATCATCCCCCCTGCACCCTGCACCTCTCTGCCGGCTGATATCAGGGCCACCCTCCCCACCACTTGGGTCATATCATCCCCCCGCACCCTGCACCTCTCTGCCGGCTGATATCAGGGCCACCCTCCCCACCACTTGGGTCATATCATCCCCCCGCACCCTGCACCTCTCTGCCGGCTGATATCAGGGCCACCCTCCCCACCACTTGGGTCATATCTTCCCCCCGCACCCTGCACCTCTCTGCCGGCTGATATCAGGGCCACCCTCCCCACCACTTGGGTCATATCATCCCCCTGCACCCTGCACCTCTCTGCCGGCTGATATCAGGGCCACCCTCCCCACCACTTGGGTCATATCATCCCCCCTGCACCCTGCACCTCTCTGCCGGCTGATATCAGGGCCACCCTCCCCACCACTTGGGTCATATCATCCCCCCGCACCCTGCACCTCTCTGCCGGCTGATATCAGGGCCACCCTCCCCACCACTTGGGTCATATCATCCCCCCGCACCCTGCACATCTCTGCCGGCTGATATCAGGGCCACCCTCCCCACCACTTGGGTCATATCATCCCCCCGCACCCTGCACCTCTCTGCCGGCTGATATCAGGGCCACCCTCCCCACCACTTGGGTCATATCTTCCCCCCGCACCCTGCACCTCTCTGCCGGCTGATATCAGGGCCACCCTCCCCACCACTTGGGTCATATCATCCCCCCGCACCCTGCACCTCTCTGCCGGCTGATATCAGGGCCACCCTCCCCACCACTTGGGTCATATCTTCCCCCCGCACCCTGCACCTCTCTGCCGGCTGATATCAGGGCCACCCTCCCCACCACTTGGGTCATATCATCCCCCTGCACCCTGCACCTCTCTGCCGGCTGATATCAGGGCCACCCTCCCCACCACTTGGGTCATATCATCCCCCCTGCACCCTGCACCTCTCTGCCGGCTGATATCAGGGCCACCCTCCCCACCACTTGGGTCATATCATCCCCCCGCACCCTGCACCTCTCTGCCGGCTGATATCAGGGCCACCCTCCCCACCACTTGGGTCATATCATCCCCCCGCACCCTGCACCTCTCTGCCGGCTGATATCAGGGCCACCCTCCCCACCACTTGGGTCATATCATCCCCCCGCACCCTGCACATCTCTGCCGGCTGATATCAGGGCCACCCTCCCCACCACTTGGGTCATATCATCCCCCCGCACCCTGCACCTCTCTGCCGGCTGATATCAGGGCCACCCTCCCCACCACTTGGGTCATATCATCCCCCCGCACCCTGCACCTCTCTGCCGGCTGATATCAGGGCCACCCTCCCCACCACTTGGGTCATATCTTCCCCCCGCACCCTGCACCTCTCTGCCGGCTGATATCAGGGCCACCCTCCCCACCACTTGGGTCATATCATCCCCCTGCACCCTGCACCTCTCTGCCGGCTGATATCAGGGCCACCCTCCCCACCACTTGGGTCATATCATCCCCCCTGCACCCTGCACCTCTCTGCCGGCTGATATCAGGGCCACCCTCCCCACCACTTGGGTCATATCATCCCCCCGCACCCTGCACCTCTCTGCCGGCTGATATCAGGGCCACCCTCCCCACCACTTGGGTCATATCATCCCCCCGCACCCTGCACCTCTCTGCCGGCTGATATCAGGGCCACCCTCCCCACCACTTGGGTCATATCTTCCCCCCGCACCCTGCACCTCTCTGCCGGCTGATATCAGGGCCACCCTCCCCACCACTTGGGTCATATCATCCCCCCGCACCCTGCACCTCTCTGCCGGCTGATATCAGGGCCACCCTCCCCACCACTTGGGTCATATCTTCCCCCCGCACCCTGCACCTCTCTGCCGGCTGATATCAGGGCCACCCTCCCCACCACTTGGGTCATATCATCCCCCTGCACCCTGCACCTCTCTGCCGGCTGATATCAGGGCCACCCTCCCCACCACTTGGGTCATATCATCCCCCCTGCACCCTGCACCTCTCTGCCGGCTGATATCAGGGCCACCCTCCCCACCACTTGGGTCATATCATCCCCCCGCACCCTGCACCTCTCTGCCGGCTGATATCAGGGCCACCCTCCCCACCACTTGGGTCATATCATCCCCCCGCACCCTGCACATCTCTGCCGGCTGATATCAGGGCCACCCTCCCCACCACTTGGGTCATATCATCCCCCCGCACCCTGCACCTCTCTGCCGGCTGATATCAGGGCCACCCTCCCCACCACTTGGGTCATATCTTCCCCCCGCACCCTGCACCTCTCTGCCGGCTGATATCAGGGCCACCCTCCCCACCACTTGGGTCATATCATCCCCCCGCACCCTGCACCTCTCTGCCGGCTGATATCAGGGCCACCCTCCCCACCACTTGGGTCATATCTTCCCCCCGCACCCTGCACCTCTCTGCCGGCTGATATCAGGGCCACCCTCCCCACCACTTGGGTCATATCATCCCCCTGCACCCTGCACCTCTCTGCCGGCTGATATCAGGGCCACCCTCCCCACCACTTGGGTCATATCATCCCCCCTGCACCCTGCACCTCTCTGCCGGCTGATATCAGGGCCACCCTCCCCACCACTTGGGTCATATCATCCCCCCGCACCCTGCACCTCTCTGCCGGCTGATATCAGGGCCACCCTCCCCACCACTTGGGTCATATCATCCCCCCGCACCCTGCACATCTCTGCCGGCTGATATCAGGGCCACCCTCCCCACCACTTGGGTCATATCATCCTCCCGCACCCTGCACCTCTCTGCCGGCTGATATCAGGGCCACCCTCCCCACCACTTGGGTCATATCATCCCCCCCACGTTCTGTATGATAAATCCGGCCACTTACTGTGCACCCGTCCGCGGTGGATGCAGTTATTTTGTAGCTTAATCAATACTAATGACACCCGGGCAGACGCATTAGTGCAGCTTGTAGACGATTTGCAGGCCGCTCAGATGCGCTTGTTGCGGCTGATTCATTTGTGTATCTCCAGGCACCCGAGGGACAAATAATCCTGCTTTTAGTTGATGGTCTCTGCATGGAGGGAGGGGGCGGCTGCAGGTTTATCTACTGTACCCTGCACCAGGCTGCAGAAGACCTCTCACCCCCTGCCGCTAAATACAGCTGTGTATGTTGTTAGTAGCAGCAGGACTGTGATATATGGATTTATATTCCAGGATTGTAGCTTTTTCTATGTACACTGTGGGTGTGTCCTCACACTGCTGTGGCTCTGTGCTCTCTGCATTGATTTGCTCCATAGTCCCCATATTTCATAGCACAGCAGTGTACCCCAGCTACAATCCTGCAATATAAATCCATATTTCACAGTCCAGCTGCTACTAACAACATACATAAAGGTCTGATTACACATCTCTAAAGGGACAATATCTAAGACTGGCTGCACAGAGCACAACAGTGTGAGGACACACTCTCAATGCACTTGCATAAGCTGCAACAGTAGAATATAAATGCATATTGCACAATCCAGCTGCTACTAACAACATGAATACCTTGAGATCCTAATAGGCGGTTATTCTGAGTTTTCCATACTTTGCACTGCAGCACTGTCAGGCATTGAATTTCAGCCATTGTTGGATTTATCACAGAGCAGTTTTTGGGAAGAGTGGGTGATGACCTCCATGACCGCTCTCCTAGTGCTTCTCCTCGGCTCCTCCGTAGTCTTGGGCATCATGCACACTAATGTGAAATGCTGGTGTCATAGGGGCTAGCACATGTCTATAGGGGTCTTAAAGTAGAACCCTCCTACTTCGCAGCCTTACATCCTCTGCTTCTGTATTGTTGCATTTTTTACATTCAGGATCCAGGGAAAGTTGGGTATTGTTTCCTGTGCAGATTCCGGTTTCTGGTAATGGTGCAGCTCATGTTGCAGCCTCGTCCGTCCTCCATTACTTGCCACAAATGACATTTCTAGCCGGAGACGTCTTTGGATATTGATATGTTTTCCGCTCATCACATCCATGTTCCAGTTTCGGGTTGGGGCGGGGGTGATACTGGGGGGTTTTGACCTCTATTACTTGCATGGAGTCAGTTTTGTGTCATGGAACATGTATAATGTGGAAATACTGAATTTAGAGATTGTGGGAAGCCCCTCAGAGACTACAGCCCCTGCCTGGGTAAAAGTCATAGCCATGCTCATCCTGCGCCTCCTGGTTCATGAATGTAATGCCAGTACTGCGGTGTAGATTAACAATTGCTTTGCAGCTTAGTTTAGCAATGCACCAGCCCTGTGAGGGGGGACATTAGTGCTTGTCACCCGCCAGGATATCCCCAGAATGGCTGAATAGAATATTCTAAAGACTTCACATGGAAATTTTGTTCCAAATCCTTCATTATGGGGTCGCTATGGTGACGGGAAGTTTCTTCAGTTGACTGGGTAACGAGGCGCATTGGCTCATATCGAGTAGTGGACTCCTGGTGATCCAGGAACTTCATTAGCTGCTCAGATATTCCAATGAAATCTCTCCGGAGCCCCCCAGCCCTCCCCGAGACCCCCCCAGCCCTCCCCGAGACCCCCCAAGTTATGAGTTTGCAGCCGGCGCTGAACTTGTCGGCTTTCGTTCTCTTTTTTGGAGTTTGGAAATTCTCTGAGCTGAACACACAAGGAGCACCTATAGATGTGTGACCCCCTCCCCCTCCAGGCTGCCGCACACAATGGCCGAGGCTTCTACTTGTCCATCTGTCGGGTCCTTTCTGTGCTGAGAAGGTCCTTAACGAGGTTTTCCAGGTTTATGCAAATGAGGATTAATCACTGAATTACAAAATGTTCTTCAGCTGCCCTGGACATTTTCACAATCTCTGCTTGCTGCCAGCACATGGAAAAACATTCTGCGAATATCTCTGCAGCTGAGGGTTTGTTACTGTGTATCCAGCGTAGACAAAGCTGTCACCAGCCTGTTTTATTTGTTACAGTGTATCAGGGTCAGTAACATCAGACTTGCCAACTTTCCTGACACGTCTGAGGGTCTCTGGATGGCAAAGGGCACTGCTAATATGGACCCCTTATAGCAGTGATGGCTAACCTATGGCACTGGTGCCAGAGGTGGCACTCAGAGCCCTTTCTGTGGGCACTCAGGCCATCACCAGAGATGACTCCAGGTATCTTCCTGCAGTCACAGACAGCCCAGGACTTGCTGTGCACAGAGCTATTTTAAAGTGACAGCTGTACCTGGGACTATTTTCTGCTTTATTGGTGTCCTCAGGGGCTGGTATCCATGAAAACTGAGACAGAGAAGGGAGTATAAATCACAAATTAAATTTCTGTGTTGGCACTTTGTGATAAATAAGCGGGTCTTTGTTGTAGTTTGGGCACTCGGTCTCTAAAAGGTTCGCCATCACTGCCTTATAGGCTCATCAGTCTATGGGAGCTACACGTAGGGGCCCCTGGTGTTATATGGTTTTCCTATAATGTGTATCTATATGGCACATTGATTGTTTTTTGCTGTGGCTATATAATATAATAAAAAAGTTTGTGGCAGAATCTGTTGAATACGTGCTGGCTGCTGAATTCACATTCACAATATACATGAGAGGTCTGGCCTGGGGTCTGTATACATGAGAGGTCTGGCCTGGGGTCTGTATACATGAGAGGTCTGGCCTGGGGTCTGTATACATGAGAGGTCTGGCCTGGGGTCTGTATACATGAGAGGTCTGTATACATGAGAGGTCTGGCCTGGGGTCTGTATACATGAGAGGTCTGGCCTGGGGTCTGTATACATGAGAGGTCTGGTCTGGGGTCTGTATACATGAGAGGTCTGGCCTGGGGTCTGTATACATGAGAGGTCTGGCCTGGGGTCTGTATACATGAGAGGTCTGGCCTGGGGTCTGTATACATGAGAGGTCTGGCCTGGGGTCTGTATACATGAGAGGTCTGGCCTGGGGTCTGTATACATGAGAGGTCTGGCCTGGGGTCTGTATACATGAGAGGTCTGGCCTGGGGTCTGTATACATGAGAGGTCTGGCCTGGGGTCTGTATACATGAGAGGTCTGGCCTGGGGTCTGTATACATGAGAGGTCTGTATACATGAGAGGTCTGGCCTGGGGTCTGTATACATGAGAGGTCTGGTCTGGGGTCTGTATACATGAGAGGTCTGGCCTGGGGTCTGTATACATGAGAGGTCTGGCCTGGGGTCTGTATACATGAGAGGTCTGTATACATGAGAGGTCTGGCCTGGGGTCTGTATACATGAGAGGTCTGGCCTGGGGTCTGTATACATGAGAGGTCTGTATACATGAGAGGTCTGGCCTGGGGTCTGTATACATAAGAGGTCTGGTCTGGGGTCTGTATACATGAGAGGTCTGGCCTGGGGTCTGTATACATGAGAGGTCTGGCCTGGGGTCTGTATACATGAGAGGTCTGGCCTGGGGTCTGTATACATGAGAGGTCTGGCCTGGGGTCTGTATACATGAGAGGTCTGGTCTGGGGTCTGTATACATGAGAGGTCTGTATACATGAGAGGTCTGGCCTGGGGTCTGTATACATGAGAGGTCTGGCCTGGGGTCTGTATACATGAGAGGTCTGGCCTGGGGTCTGTATACACGAGAGGTCTGGCCTGGGGGCTGTATACACGAGAGGTCTGGCCTGGGGTCTGTATACACGAGAGGTCTGGCCTGGGGGCTGTATACACGAGAGGTCTGGCCTGGGGGCTGTATACACGAGAGGTCTGGCCTGGGGGCTGTATACACGAGAGGTCTGGCCTGGGGGCTGTATACACGAGAGGTCTGGCCTGGGGGCTGTATACACGAGAGGTCTGGCCTGGGGGCTGTATACACGAGAGGTCTGGCCTGGGGGCTGTATACACGAGAGGTCTGGCCTGGGGGCTGTATACACGAGAGGTCTGGCCTGGGGGCTGTATACACGAGAGGTCTGGCCTGGGGGCTGTATACACGAGAGGTCTGGCCTGGGGGCTGTATACACGAGAGGTCTGGCCTGGGGGCTGTATACACGAGAGGTCTGGCCTGGGGGCTGTATACACGAGAGGTCTGGCCTGGGGGCTGTATACACGAGAGGTCTGGCCTGGGGGCTGTATACACGAGAGGTCTGGCCTGGGGGCTGTATACACGAGAGGTCTGGCCTGGGGGCTGTATACACGAGAGGTCTGGCCTGGGGGCTGTATACACGAGAGGTCTGGCCTGGGGGCTGTATACACGAGAGGTCTGGCCTGGGGGCTGTATACACGAGAGGTCTGGCCTGGGGGCTGTATACACGAGAGGTCTGGCCTGGGGGCTGTATACACGAGAGGTCTGGCCTGGGGGCTGTATACACGAGAGGTCTGGCCTGGGGTCTGTATACACGAGAGGTCTGGCCTGGGGTCTGTATACACGAGAGGACTGGCCTGGGGTCTGTATACACGAGAGGTCTGGCCTGGGGTCTGTATACACGAGAGGTCTGGCCTGGGGTCTGTATACACGAGAGGTCTGGCCTGGGGTCTGTATACACGAGAGGTCTGGCCTGGGGTCTGTATACACGAGAGGTCTGGTCTGGGGTTTGTGCCGGTAACTATGCTCCATTCATCTCTATGCAGCTGAGTTGCAATACCGGCACAAATCACAGTCAGGTGTGGTGCTGTGGTGGATTAGAAGGCAGCCATGTTTTTCAACCTCAGACAACCCCTTTAAGGTCTTTTGCGGGCTTGTCTGCAGTCATTATAAATGGGGGTGGGGGTTCTTGGGTCTATATGGATGGGTGGAGGTCTGGTCTGTTGCCTCTGTATATATACAATTTCTTCTCTGGGGGGGTCTCAGGTCTTTATAAAGGGTAGGTTATTTTTTATAGAGGGTATTTATTACTTGGGTACAGGGTCTTGGTCTCAGGTCCATATATATGAGGGTCTGTATAGATAGCGGCCTAGTCTGGGGTCTGTACAGATAGCGGCCTAGTCTGGGGTCTGTATACATGAGAGGTTTGGGGTCTGGATAGATAGCGGCCCAGTCTGGGGTCTGGATAGAGAGCGGCCCAGTCTGGGGTCTGGATAGAGAGCGGCCCAGTCTGGGGTCTGGATAGAGAGCGGCCCAGTCTGGGGTCTGGATAGAGAGCGGCCCAGTCTGGGGTCTGGATAGAGAGCGGCCCAGTCTGGGGTCTGGATAGAGAGCGGCCTAGTCTGGGGTCTGGATAGAGAGCGGCCCAGTCTGGGGTCTGGATAGAGAGCGGCCCAGTCTGGGGTCTGTGTAGATGGCGGCCCAGTCTGGGGTCTGTGTAGATAGCGGCCTAGTCTGGGGTCTGTGTAGATGGCGGCCCAGTCTGGGGTCTGGATAGAGAGCGGCCCAGTCTGGGGTCTGGATAGAGAGCGGCCTAGTCTGGGGTCTGGATAGAAAGCGGCCCAGTCTGGGGTCTCTTTAGATGGCGTCCCAGTCTGGGGTCTGTGTAGATGGCGGCCCAGTCTGGGGTCTGGATAGATAGCGGCCCAGTCTGGGGTCTGTGTAGATGGCGGCCCAGTCTGGGGTCTGTGTAGATAGCGGCCTAGTCTGGGGTCTGTGTAGATAGCGGCCTAGTCTGGGGTCTGGATAGAGAGCGGCCTAGTCTGGGGTCTGGATAGAGAGCGGCCTAGTCTGGGGTCTGGATAGAGAGCGGCCCAGTCTGGGGTCTGGATAGAGAGCGGCCTAGTCTGGGGTCTGTGTAGATGGCCGCCCAGTCTGGGGTCTGGATAGAGAGCGGCCCAGTCTGGGGTCTGGATAGAGAGCGGCCCAGTCTGGGGTCTGGATAGAGAGCGGCCCAGTCTGGGCTCTGGATAGAGAGCGGCCCAGTCTGGGCTCTGGATAGAGAGCGGCCCAGTCTGGGGTCTGGATAGAGAGCGGCCCAGTCTGGGGTCTGGATAGAGAGCGGCCCAGTCTGGGGTCTGGATAGAGAGCGGCCTAGTCTGGGGTCTGGATAGAGAGCGGCCCAGTCTGGGGTCTGGATAGATAGGTCTGGTCTGTTGCCTATATACAAGGGCTCTGTATAGATGAGAGATCTGGGACTGTATAGGTGTGACAAAGGATCCGTATACATATGAGGTCCGGGGTTTGTATACATGAGAGATCTGGTCTGGGGTCTTTATAGGTGAACATTTTGTTCTGGGAGTCTGTATAGGTGAAAGGTATGGTCTGGGGTTTGTAAAGATGAATAATATGATCTGGGGTCTGTATAGATGAGGGCTCTATTCTGGGGTCCGGTATGGGGTTCTGTATAGATGAAGGGTATGGTCTAGGGTTTGTTTAGATAAACGGTACGGTCTAGGGTCTGTATGGATGAGAGGTGCGGTCTGGGGTCTCTACAGGTGAGGCTTATGGTCTGGGGTTTGTATAGTTGAATATTATAGTCTGAGGTCTGTATAGATGAAGTGTATGGTATGGGGTCCTTATAGATGAAGGGTATGGTCTGGGGTCTGTATAGATGAAGTGTATGGTATGGGGTCCTTATAGATGAAGGGTATGGTCTGGGGTCTGTATAGATGAATGTTATGGTCTGGGGTTTTTATAGATGAAGTGTATGGTCTGAGGTCCTTATAGATGAAGGGTATGGTCTGAGGTCCTTATAGATGAAGGGTATGGTCTGGGGTCCTTATAGATGACGGGTATGGTCTGGGGTCTGTATAGATGAAGGGTGTGGTCTGGGGTCTGTATAGATGAAGGGTATGGTCTGGGGTCTGTATAGATGAAGGGTATGGTCTGGGGTCTGTATAGATGACGGGTATGGTCTGGGGTCTGTATAGATGAAGGGTATGGTCTGGGGTCTGTATAGATGAAGGTATGGTCTGGGGTCCTTATAGATGAAGGGTATGGTCTGGGGTCTGTATAGATGAAGGGTATGGTCTGGGGTCTGTATAGATGAAGGGTATGGTCTGGGGTCTGTATAGATGAAGGGTATGGTCTGGGGTCTGTATAGATGAAGGGTACAGTCTGTGGTCTGTATAGATGAAGGTATGGTCTGGGGTCTGTATAGATGAAGGGTATGGTCTGGGGTCTGTATAGATGAAGGGTATGGTCTGGGGTCTGTATAGATGAATGTTATGGTCTGGGGTCCTTATAGATGAAGGGTATGGTCTGGGGTCCTTATAGATGAAGGGTATGGTCTGGGGTCTGTATAGATGACGGGTATGGTCTGGGGTCTGTATAGATGAAGGGTATGGTCTGGGGTCTGTATAGATGAAGGGTATGGTCTGGGGTCTGTACAGATGAAGGGTATGGTCTGGGGTCTGTATAGATGAATGTTATGGTCTGGGGTCCTTATAGATGAAGGGTATGGTCTGGGGTCCTTATAGATGAAGGGTATGGTCTGGGGTCCTTATAGATGAAGGGTATGGTCTGGGGTCTGTATAGATGACGGGTATGGTCTGGGGTCTGTATAGATGACGGGTATGGTCTGGGGTCTGTATAGATGAAGGGTATGGTCTGGGGTCTGTATAGATGAAGGGTATGGTCTGGGGTCTGTATAGATGACGGGTATGGTCTGGGGTCTGTATAGATGACGGGTATGGTCTGGGGTCTGTATAGATGACGGGTATGGTCTGGGGTCTGTATAGATGAAGGGTATGGTCTGGGGTCTGTATAGATGAATGTTATGGTCTGGGGTCCTTATAGATGAAGGGTATGGTCTGGGGTCCTTATAGATGAAGGGTATGGTCTGGGGTCCTTATAGATGAAGGGTATGGTCTGGGGTCTGTATAGATGACGGGTATGGTCTAGGGTCTGTATAGATGACGGGTATGGTCTGGGGTCCTTATAGATGAAGGGTATGGTCTGGGGTCCTTATAGATGAAGGGTATGGTCTGGGGTCTGTATAGATGACGGGTATGGTCTGGGGTCTGTATAGATGACGGGTATGGTCTGGGGTCTGTATAGATGAAGGGTATGGTCTGGGGTCTGTATAAATGAAGGGTATGGTCTGGGGTCCTTATAGATGAAGGGTATGGTCTGGGGTCCTTATAGATGAAGGGTATGGTCTGGGGTCCTTATAGATGAAGGGTATGGTCTGGGGTCCTTATAGATGAAGGGTATGGTCTGGGGTCTGTATAGATGAAGGGTATGGTCTGGGGTCTGTATAGATGAAGGGTATGGTCTGGGGTCTGTATAGATGAAGGGTATGGTCTGGGGTCTGTATAGATGAATGTTATGGTCTGGGGTCCTTATAGATGAAGGGTATGGTCTGGGGTCCTTATAGATGAAGGGTATGGTCTGGGGTCTGTATAGATGACGGGTATGGTCTGGGGTCTGTATAGATGAAGGGTATGGTCTGGGGTCTGTATAGATGAAGGGTATGGTCTGGGGTCTGTACAGATGAAGGGTATGGTCTGGGGTCTGTACAGATGAATGTTATGGTCTGGGGTCCTTATAGATGAAGGGTATGGTCTGGGGTCCTTATAGATGAAGGGTATGGTCTGGGGTCCTTATAGATGAAGGGTATGGTCTGGGGTCTGTATAGATGACGGGTATGGTCTGGGGTCTGTATAGATGACGGGTATGGTCTGGGGTCTGTATAGATGAAGGGTATGGTCTGGGGTCTGTATAGATGAAGGGTATGGTCTGGGGTCTGTATAGATGACGGGTATGGTCTGGGGTCTGTATAGATGACGGGTATGGTCTGGGGTCTGTATAGATGACGGGTATGGTCTGGGGTCTGTATAGATGAAGGGTATGGTCTGGGGTCTGTATAGATGAATGTTATGGTCTGGGGTCCTTATAGATGAAGGGTATGGTCTGGGGTCCTTATAGATGAAGGGTATGGTCTGGGGTCCTTATAGATGAAGGGTATGGTCTGGGGTCTGTATAGATGACGGGTATGGTCTGGGGTCTGTATAGATGACGGGTATGGTCTAGGGTCTGTATAGATGACGGGTATGGTCTGGGGTCCTTATAGATGAAGGGTATGGTCTGGGGTCCTTATAGATGAAGGGTATGGTCTGGGGTCTGTATAGATGACGGGTATGGTCTGGGGTCTGTATAGATGACGGGTATGGTCTGGGGTCTGTATAGATGAAGGGTATGGTCTGGGGTCTGTATAAATGAAGGGTATGGTCTGGGGTCCTTATAGATGAAGGGTATGGTCTGGGGTCCTTATAGATGAAGGGTATGGTCTGGGGTCTGTATAGATGAAGGGTACGGTCTGGGGTCTGTATAGATGAAGGGTACGGTCTGTGGTCTGTATAGATGAAGGGTATGGTCTGGGGTCTGTATAGATGAAGGGTATGGTCTGGGGTCTGTATAGATCCCTTGTATAATTGGGGCTGTCATGTTGTTTGTCACCAAGCTTTCCACCAAAACAGATATGACTTGGACACAGTAGAGTGCAGGAGGTCCTGGGGCCACATGGACCCCTCTATCCCACAGATGGAGCGTCCTGAGCTTGACTTCTGCAGTAACTTACCTCATTTTCAGGTTAAGCTGCAGAGCGTCTTGAGCTTGACTTCTGCAGTAACTTACCTCATTTTCAGGTTAAGCTGCAGAGCGTCTTGCAGATCGGGATCGGAGTCTCGCCGCTTTGAACAATGACACTTAATATGCAAATCCCTTTCCTAAAAGGTTGCGTCGAGGAGGAGGATGTGCGACGGGGCGCGGGGATTCGGGAGCCTGAGGATGGAGATTAGATAGCGGAGGCTGGAGCGCTGCCCGGCGCAGGAGCTGAATACTCGCCATTCTATCCCATGATTAGTCCGGGGGAGGACAATGGACCCTGGGGCGCAGAGCCCCTCACACTTGATTATAGGGTGGGGTCTGAGATATTACAGGCGCTTCCCACTGAGATAAATATTACATCCAGCCCGTGACTCGTCCTCTACTGCCACATTATTAGCAGATGCTCGGATGTTTATGTGGGTGGCAACCAACATGGCCGCCATGATAGTCTCCAACAAAGTAGTCACTGGGTCAATGACAATTATGCTGCATCTTTCTTAGAACTAACAGCGGGAGGAGAATCTTCCTCATATACAAGGACTTTACAATTCAATAGCAAAAATAGTTTTTTTTAGTAATCCAACTCAAATAGTTAAACTTTATTATATTATATGGAGTCACCACAAACAGAGGGAACTTTCTCAAGTGTTTTTATGTTAATGTTTATGGCTACAACCAAGAAAAACCCAAAAGTTGTAAGAATAATCAACCCAAAACATCTGTAAAAGCTTCCTAAGGGTCTCTTAGTCTGGTTCAGTAGGCGACACAATCATGGGCGAGACTGCTGACTTGACAGATGTCCAGGAGTCACTGTTCACACAGTGCTGTATGATCGCATATGAATGGAAAGGGAGGAAGGAAAAAGTGTGATAGAAAAAGATGCACAAGCACCGGGATAACCGCAGCCGTGATAGGATTGTTAAGAAAAGGCCATTCAAAAATGTGGGGGAGATTCACAAGGAGTGGACGCTGCTCGGGTCAGTGCTACAAGAGCCACCTCACACAGACGTATCCAGGACACGGCCTACAAGTGTCGCATCCATGTGTCTCCACTCCTGACCATTGGACATCGCCAGAAGCCTCTTACCTGGGCCAAGGAGAAGAAGAGATGGACTGTTCTCAGTGCCCAAGGTGTTTTCATATGGAAGTAAATTCTCCATTTCATTTGGAAATTGAGGTCCCAGAGTCTGGTGGAAGAGAGACAGCTTGAGGTCTAGTGTGAGTTTCCACTATCATTGATGGTTTCAGGTCCATGTTATCTGCTGTTGAAGGTCCACTGGATTTTATCAAGACCAAAGTCAGGACAGCGTCTGCCAGAAGATTAAGCACTTCATGCTTCCTTCTGCCAGAAAGCTTTTTGGAGATGGAATTTTCATTAACACCTCTGCAGCGCCATCAGCTGGTCCCTCCGTGCCATAACACCTCTGCAGTGCCATCAGCTGATCCCTCCATGCCATAACACCTCTGCAGAAGCATTAGCTGTACCCTCCATGCCATAACACCTCTGCAGCGCCATCAGCTTGTCCCTCCATGCCATAACACCTCTGCAGCTCCATCAGCTGGTCCCTCCATGCCATAACACCTCTGCAGCGCCATCAGCTTGTCCTTCCATGCCATAACACCTCTGCAGGGCCATCAGCTGGTCCCTCCATGCCATAACACCTCTGCAGTACCATCAGCTGGTCCCTCCATGCCATAACACCTCTGCAGCTCCATCAGCTGGTCCCTCCATGCCATAACACCTCTGCAGCGCTATCAGCTGTACCTTCCATGCCATAACACCTCTGCAGCACCATCAGCTGATGCCTCCATGCCATAACACCTCTGCAGTACCATCAGCTGGTCCCTCCATGCCATAACACCTCTGCAGCGCTATCAGCTGTACCTTCCATGCCATAACACCTCTGCAGCACCATCAGCTAATACCTCCATGCCATAACACCTCTGCAGTGCCATCAGCTGGTCCCTCCATGCCATAACACCTCTTCAGCACCATCAGCTGATACCTCCATGCCATAACACCTCTGCAGCGCTATCAGCTGTACCTTCCATGCCATAACACCTCTGCAGAAGCATTAGCTGATCCCTCCATGCCATAACACCTCTGCAGTGCCATAAGCTGATCCCTCCATGCCATAACACCTCTGCCGTGCCATCAGCTGATCCCCTCCAGGCCATTACACCTCTGCAGCGCCATCAGCGGATCCCTCCATGCCATAACACCTCTGCAGCGCCATCAGCTGGTCCCTCCATGCCATAACACCTCTGCAGCACCATCAGCTGTACCTTCCATGCCATAACACCTCTGCAGCGCCATCAGCTGGTCCCTCCATTCCATAACACCTCTGCAGCACCATCAGCTGGTCCCTCCGTGCCATAACACCTCTGCAGTGCCATCAGCTGATCCTTCTCTGTAGCTAGAATCATCAACATAAATAAATACTTGAAAAAGTTCCCTCTGTTTGTAATGACTGTATATAATATATGAGCTTTACTTTTTTTATTTAATTACTAGATTACAGATAACTTTCAAATACTGACCTCTATGTTTTTCTAATTTGGTGAAACCCTTTAAGTGTGTGTGTGTATCCATTATGTATGGCCACAGCCTTAAAGGGGAATTCCAATAACAAATGAGGGCATCACAGCCCCCTTCATCTCTGAGGATCTCCTCTGGCGTGGCATATTTGGTGTGCGGGACACCTTGCTTATTACAGTCTCCTGGCCATTATAGCCGTTCTGTCACATTCCTCGGCATAGGCTCATAGTGTGGGCGATGATACGAGGCAGTGCTGACTGTGCAGAGAATATGTGAAAGCCTAAAGGGTCCCTCCACCCATATGGAGTTCCCTGGAGCAAGGTGCTCTCACCACGGCCATTGTATATGTTACATCCCCAGTAATAACCACACATTACAGCTGGGGCCCTGATCCTGCACACATTACGGTGCCTTACAGGAGCTTTCGGTGCTGCCTGCTGACATTGTGCTCACAGTTGTATAGAAGCTGTGATGTGTTACTATGTAACACATTGTGACGGTGTAGAAGATCTCATCTATTTCCAGGTTGTGGCTACACGTTGTTCCTCGTTCCTGTACTGTTAGAGGAGGCGCCGCTTATCTGACTGTACAGCCCCGTGCACACTGACGAGTGAGGATCAGACAGATCCTCCGAGATGTGCTGACATTTCTATTCTAAATATATCTGTGAGCGGCAGGCAGATGGCTGCAGGACTCGCACAGAGCGGCCCCTCTTCTCTGCCCTGGAAGATGAAATATTCATGAAGCCTTAGTCTTTGCTGCTTCTGTTCCTTAAATACCAGCGCCGCTGCACTCTCTCCGCTGTAATTTTGGTATTTCTGGACCTGTAACTGTGACCCAACGTTAAACCCCTCAGGGGCGGAGAATCTGTGCAGAACAGAACTATCCGAGGACCTGAATGGTTTCCACTGCAGAATAATGGTGGTTCAGGTTTGCAGTGGAAAGCCAAGGGGCTCAGTGCACAGACCAAAGAGAAGCCATCAGCAGGTGTGTCCCTGGAGAGATGTGTAATCAAACCATTGTTTATGTTAGTAGCAGCAGGACTGTGATATATAGACATATTCCAGGATTGTAGCTACTCCAAATGCAGTGGGATGTTTGGGATGGTGGGATGTCTGCATTTTGCAGGCTGCTGCTTGTCTGTGGATAGATGCATTATCAGACTATTATCTATTTTGTTAGTAGCAGCAGGACTGTGATATATGGATTTATATTCCAGGATTGTAGCTCCACTACACTAAGGACGTGTCCTTACACTGTAATGCACTTAGTTCTCTGCATTTGGCTGCTCTTCAAGTCCCCCCACTGCTCCCCTAGTATTGAATTAGTCTTGGGCTACAGAATTTTACTCAAACCAGAGGGGAGAGGCTGTGTAGCCCCTCAGGGGAATTTATGGTGTGCCGGCTCATGCTATGCGCCCCACCCTGTATATTGCCCCGAATATTATAAGAGACTCCGGCCTGGCGTAGATTTGCGATTAAAACCTGCGTCAGGAACTGGTGAAGGCTACAGCTTATGTGCCGGCCCATTCCATGCCTCTTCCCACCCACTTGACGTGGAGGTCGTGTTAAGGAAGGGGAGGGGAGAGAAGTCGTAATTCCTGGGGTTACTACAGTGTGAATGTACAAGCCTTAACAAATACTTTCCACAGTACACAGAACTAGGAGCACAGCAGTGTGAGGAACCACTGTTGTATGGCACTGTTACCTAGGTAGTGCACAGCATATTATTTGTGCAATGGTGGAGGTGATGGCATTGTATATGGTGGGTAAGACAAGTTCCTGTAATCGGAGCAGTGTATGCTGGTAGTATATAGTACATTGTGCAGTATATAGTATGTGCAGGCTGTGGTGGTGTATGAGCAGTGTATGCTGGTAGTATATAGTACACTGTGCAGTATATAGTATCTGCAGGCTGTGGTGGTATATGAGCAGTGTGTGCTGGTAGTATATAGTACATTGTGCAGTATATAGTATCTGCAGGCTGTGGTGGTATATGAGCAGTGTGTGCTGGTAGTATATAGTACATTGTGCAGTATATAGTATCTGCAGGCTGTGGTGGTATATGAGCAGTGTATGCTGGTAGTATATAGTACATTGTGCAGTATATAGTATGTGCAGGCTGTAGTGGTATATGAGCAGTGTATGCTGGTAGTATATAGTACATTGTGCAGTATATAGTATGTGCAGGCTGTGGTGGTATATGAGCAGTGTATGCTGGTAGTATATAGTACATTGTGCAGTATATAGTATCTGCAGGCTGTGGTGGTATATGAGCAGTGTATGCTGGTAGTATATAGTACATTGTGCAGTATATAGTATGTGCAGGCTGTGGTGGTATATGAGCAGTGTATGCTGGTAGTATATAGTACATTGTGCAGTATATAGTATCTGCAGGCTGTGGTGGTATATGAGCAGTGCATGCTGGTAGTATATAGTACATTGTGCAGTATATAGTATGTGCAGGCTGTGGTGGTATATGAGCGGTGTATGCTGGTAGTATATAGTACACTGTGCAGTATATAGTATCTGCAGGCTGTGGTGGTATATGAGCGGTGTATGCTGGTAGTATATAGTACATTGTGCAGTATATAGTATGTGCAGGCTGTGGTGGTATATGAGCGGTGTATGCTGGTAGTATATAGTACATTGTGCAGTATATAGTATGTGCAGGCTGTGGTGGTATATGAGCAGTGTATGCTGGTAGTATATAGTACATTGTGCAGTATATAGTATCTGCAGGCTGTGGTGGTATATGAGCAGTGTATGCTGGTAGTATATAGTACATTGTGCAGTATATAGTATCTGCAGGCTGTGGTGGTATATGAGCAGTGTATGCTGGTAGTATATAGTACATTGTGCAGTATATAGTATCTGCAGGCTGTGGTGGTATATGAGCAGTGTATGCTGGTAGTATATAGTACATTGTGCAGTATATAGTATCTGCAGGCTGTAGTGGTATATGAGCAGTGTATGCTGGTAGTATATAGTACATTGTGCAGTATATAGTATGTGCAGGCTGTGGTGGTATATGAGCAGTGTATGCTGGTAGTATATAGTACATTGTGCAGTATATAGTATGTGCAGGCTGTGGTGGTATATGAGCGGTGTATGCTGGTAGTATATAGTACATTGTGCAGTATATAGTATCTGCAGGCTGTAGTGGTATATGAGCAGTGTAGGGTGGTAGTATATAGTACATTGTGCAGTATATAGTATCTGCAGGCTGTGGTGGTATATGAGCAGTGTATGCTGGTAGTATATAGTACATTGTGCAGTATATAGTATCTGCAGGCTGTGGTGGTATATGAGCAGTGTATGCTGGTAGTATATAGTACATTGTGCAGTATATAGTATGTGCAGGCTGTGGTGGTATATGAGCAGTGTATGCTGGTAGTATATAGTACATTGTGCAGTATATAGTATCTGCAGGCTGTAGTGGTATATGAGCAGTGTAGGGTGGTAGTATATAGTACATTGTGCAGTATATAGTATCTGCAGGCTGTGGTGGTATATGAGCAGTGTATGCTGGTAGTATATAGTACATTGTGCAGTATATAGTATGTGCAGGCTGTGGTGGTATATGAGCAGTGTATGCTGGTAGTATATAGTACATTGTGCAGTATATAGTACCTGCAGGCTGTGGTGGTATATGAGCAGTGTATGCTGGTAGTATATAGTACATTGTGCAGTATATAGTATCTGCAGGCTGTGGTGGTATATGAGCAGTGTATGCTGGTAGTATATAGTACATTGTGCAGTATATAGTATGTGCAGGCTGTGGTGGTATATGAGCAGTGTATGCTGGTAGTATATAGTACATTGTGCAGTATATAGTATCTGCAGGCTGTGGTGGTATATGAGCAGTGCATGCTGGTAGTATATAGTACATTGTGCAGTATATAGTACCTGCAGGCTGTGGTGGTATATGAGCAGTGTATGCTGGTAGTATATAGTACATTGTGCAGTATATAGTATCTGCAGGCTGTGGTGGTATATGAGCAGTGTATGCTGGTAGTATATAGTACATTGTGCAGTATATAGTATCTGCAGGCTGTGGTGGTATATGAGCAGTGTATGCTGGTAGTATATAGTACATTGTGCAGTATATAGTATCTGCAGGCTGTGGTGGTATATGAGCAGTGTATGCTGGTAGTATATAGTACATTGTGCAGTATATAGTATCTGCAGGCTGTGGTGGTATATGAGCAGTGTATGCTGGTAGTATATAGTACATTGTGTAGTATATAGTATCTTCAGGCTGTAGTGGTATATGAGCAGTGTATGCTGGTAGTATATAGTACATTGTGCAGTATATAGTATGTGCAGGCTGTGGTGGTACACGAGCAGTGTATGCAGGTAGTATATAGTACATTGTGCAGTATATAGTATGTGCAGGCTGTGGTGGTATATGAGCAGTGTATGCTGGTAATATATAGTACATTGTGCAGTATATAGTATGTGCAGGCTGTGGTGGTATATGAGCAGTGTATGCTGGTAGTATATAGTACATTGTGCAGTATATAGTATGTGCAGGCTGTGGTGGTATATGAGCAGTGTGTGCTGGTAGTATATAGTACATTGTGCAGTATATAGTATCTGCAGGCTGTGGTGGTATATGAGCAGTGTATGCTGGTAGTATATAGTACATTGTGCAGTATATAGTATGTGCAGGCTGTGGTGGTATATGAGCAGTGTATGCTGGTAGTATATAGTACATTGTGCAGTATATAGTATGTGCAGGCTGTGGTGGTATATGAGCAGTGTATGCTGGTAGTATATAGTACATTGTGCAGTATATAGTATCTGCAGGCTGTGGTGGTATATGAGCAGTGTATGCTGGTAGTATATAGTACACTGTGCAGTATATAGTATCTGCAGGCTGTGGTGGTATATGAGCAGTGTACGCTGGTAGTATATAGTACATTGTGCAGTATATAGTATCTGCAGGCTGTGGTGGTATATGAGCAGTGTATGCTGGTAGTATATAGTACACTGTGCAGTATATAGTATCTGCAGGCTGTGGTGGTATATGAGCAGTGTATGCTGGTAGTATATAGTACATTGTGCAGTATATAGTATGTGCAGGCTGTGGTGGTATATGAGCGGTGTATGCTGGTAGTATATAGTACATTGTGCAGTATATAGTATGTGCAGGCTGTGGTGGTATATGAGCGGTGTATGCTGGTAGTATATAGTACATTGTGCAGTATATAGTATGTGCAGGCTGTGGTGGTATATGAGCAGTGTATGCTGGTAGTATATAGTACATTGTGCAGTATATAGTATCTGCAGGCTGTGGTGGTATATGAGCAGTGTATGCTGGTAGTATATAGTACATTGTGCAGTATATAGTATCTGCAGGCTGTGGTGGTATATGAGCAGTGTATGCTGGTAGTATATAGTACATTGTGCAGTATATAGTATCTGCAGGCTGTGGTGGTATATGAGCAGTGTATGCTGGTAGTATATAGTACATTGTGCAGTATATAGTATGTGCAGGCTGTGGTGGTATATGAGCAGTGTATGCTGGTAGTATATAGTACATTGTGCAGTATATAGTATCTGCAGGCTGTGGTGGTATATGAGCAGTGCATGCTGGTAGTATATAGTACATTGTGCAGTATATAGTATCTGCAGGCTGTAGTGGTATATGAGCAGTGTAGGGTGGTAGTATATAGTACATTGTGCAGTATATAGTATGTGCAGGCTGTAGTGGTATATGAGCAGTGTATGCTGGTAGTATATAGTACATTGTGCAGTATATAGTATCTGCAGGCTGTAGTGGTATATGAGCAGTGTAGGGTGGTAGTATATAGTACATTGTGCAGTATATAGTATGTGCAGGCTGTAGTGGTATATGAGCAGTGCATGCTGGTAGTATATAGTACATTGTGCAGTATATAGTATGTGCAGGCTGTGGTGGTATATGAGCGGTGTATGCTGGTAGTATATAGTACATTGTGCAGTATATAGTATGTGCAGGCTGTGGTGGTATATGAGCAGTGCATGCTGGTAGTATATAGTACATTGTGCAGTATATAGTACCTGCAGGCTGTGGTGGTATATGAGCAGTGTATGCTGGTAGTATATAGTACATTGTGCAGTATATAGTATCTGCAGGCTGTGGTGGTATATGAGCAGTGTATGCTGGTAGTATATAGTACATTGTGCAGTATATAGTATGTGCAGGCTGTGGTGGTATATGAGCAGTGTATGCTGGTAGTATATAGTACATTGTGCAGTATATAGTATGTGCAGGCTGTGGTGGTATATGAGCAGTGTATGCTGGTAGTATATAGTACATTGTGCAGTATATAGTATGTGCAGGCTGTGGTGGTATATGAGCAGTGTGTGCTGGTAGTATATAGTACATTGTGCAGTATATAGTATGTGCAGGCTGTGGTGGTATATGAGCAGTGTATGCTGGTAGTATATAGTACATTGTGCAGTATATAGTATGTGCAGGCTGTGGTGGTATATGAGCAGTGTATGCTGGTAGTATATAGTACATTGTGCAGTATATAGTATGTGCAGGCTGTGGTGGTATATGAGCAGTGTATGCTGGTAGTATATAGTACATTGTGCAGTATATAGTATGTGCAGGCTGTGGTGGTATATGAGCAGTGCATGCTGGTAGTATATAGTACATTGTGCAGTATATAGTATGTGCAGGCTGTGGTGGTATATGAGCAGTGTATGCTGGTAGTATATAGTACATTGTGCAGTATATAGTATGTGCAGGCTGTGGTGGTATATGAGCAGTGTATGCTGGTAGTATATAGTACATTGTGCAGTATATAGTATGTGCAGGCTGTGGTGGTATATGAGCAGTGTATGCTGGTAGTATATAGTACATTGTGCAGTATATAGTATGTGCAGGCTGTGGTGGTATATGAGCGGTGTATGCTGGTAGTATATAGTACATTGTGCAGTATATAGTATGTGCAGGCTGTGGTGGTATATGAGCAGTGCATGCTGGTAGTATATAGTACATTGTGCAGTATATAGTATCTGCAGGCTGTGGTGGTATATGAGCAGTGTATGCTGGTAGTATATAGTACATTGTGCAGTATATAGTATGTGCAGGCTGTGGTGGTATATGAGCAGTGTATGCTGGTAGTATATAGTACATTGTGCAGTATATAGTATCTGCAGGCTGTGGTGGTATATGAGCAGTGTATGCTGGTAGTATATAGTACATTGTGCAGTATATAGTATGTGCAGGCTGTGGTGGTATATGAGCAGTGTGTGCTGGTAGTATATAGTACATTGTGCAGTATATAGTATCTGCAGGCTGTGGTGGTATATGAGCGGTGTATGCTGGTAGTATATAGTACATTGTGCAGTATATAGTATGTGCAGGCTGTGGTGGTATATGAGCAGTGTATGCTGGTAGTATATAGTACATTGTGCAGTATATAGTATGTGCAGGCTGTGGTGGTATATGAGCAGTGTATGCTGGTAGTATATAGTACATTGTGCAGTATATAGTATGTGCAGGCTGTGGTGGTATATGAGCAGTGCATGCTGGTAGTATATAGTACATTGTGCAGTATATAGTATCTGCAGGCTGTGGTGGTATATGAGCAGTGTATGCTGGTAGTATATAGTACATTGTGCAGTATATAGTATGTGCAGGCTGTGGTGGTATATGAGCAGTGTATGCTGGTAGTATATAGTACATTGTGCAGTATATAGTATGTGCAGGCTGTGGTGGTATATGAGCAGTGTATGCTGGTAGTATATAGTACATTGTGCAGTATATAGTATGTGCAGGCTGTAGTGGTATATGAGCAGTGTATGCTGGTAGTATATAGTACATTGTGCAGTATATAGTATGTGCAGGCTGTGGTGGTATATGAGCAGTGCATGCTGGTAGTATATAGTACATTGTGCAGTATATAGTACCTGCAGGCTGTGGTGGTATATGAGCAGTGTATGCTGGTAGTATATAGTACATTGTGCAGTATATAGTATGTGCAGGCTGTAGTGGTATATGAGCAGTGTATGCTGGTAGTATATAGTACATTGTGCAGTATATAGTATCTGCAGGCTGTGGTGGTATATGAGCAGTGTATGCTGGTAGTATATAGTACATTGTGCAGTATATAGTATCTGCAGGCTGTGGTGGTATATGAGCAGTGTATGCTGGTAGTATATAGTACATTGTGCAGTATATAGTATGTGCAGGCTGTGGTGGTATATGAGCGGTGTATGCTGGTAGTATATAGTACATTGTGCAGTATATAGTATCTGCAGGCTGTGGTGGTATATGAGCAGTGTATGCTGGTAGTATATAGTACATTGTGCAGTATATAGTATGTGCAGGCTGTGGTGGTATATGAGCAGTGCATGATGGTAGTATATAGTACATTGTGCAGTATATAGTATGTGCAGGCTGTGGTGGTATATGAGCAGTGTATGCTGGTAGTATATAGTACATTGTGCAGTATATAGTATGTGCAGGCTGTGGTGGTATATGAGCAGTGCATGCTGGTAGTATATAGTACATTGTGCAGTATATAGTATGTGCAGGCTGTGGTGGTATATGAGCAGTGTATGCTGGTAGTATATAGTACATTGTGCAGTATATAGTATGTGCAGGCTGTGGTGGTATATGAGCGGTGTATGCTGGTAGTATATAGTACATTGTGCAGTATATAGTATCTGCAGGCTGTGGTGGTATATGAGCAGTGTATGCTGGTAGTATATAGTACATTGTGCAGTATATAGTATCTGCAGGCTGTGGTGGTATATGAGCAGTGCATGCTGGTAGTATATAGTACATTGTGCAGTATATAGTATGTGCAGGCTGTGGTGGTATATGAGCAGTGCATGCTGGTAGTATATAGTACATTGTGCAGTATATAGTATCTGCAGGCTGTGGTGGTATATGAGCAGTGTATGCTGGTAGTATATAGTACATTGTGCAGTATATAGTATGTGCAGGCTGTGGTGGTATATGAGCAGTGCATGCTGGTAGTATATAGTACATTGTGCAGTATATAGTATGTGCAGGCTGTGGTGGTATATGAGCAGTGCATGCTGGTAGTATATAGTACATTGTGCAGTATATAGTATGTGCAGGCTGTGGTGGTATATGAGCAGTGTAGGGTGGTAGTATATAGTACATTGTGCAGTATATAGTATGTGCAGGCTGTAGTGGTATATGAGCAGTGTATGCTGGTAGTATATAGTACATTGTGCAGTATATAGTATCTGCAGGCTGTAGTGGTATATGAGCAGTGTAGGGTGGTAGTATATAGTACATTGTGCAGTATATAGTATGTGCAGGCTGTAGTGGTATATGAGCAGTGCATGCTGGTAGTATATAGTACATTGTGCAGTATATAGTATGTGCAGGCTGTGGTGGTATATGAGCGGTGTATGCTGGTAGTATATAGTACATTGTGCAGTATATAGTATGTGCAGGCTGTGGTGGTATATGAGCAGTGCATGCTGGTAGTATATAGTACATTGTGCAGTATATATAGTACCTGCAGGCTGTGGTGGTATATGAGCAGTGTATGCTGGTAGTATATAGTACATTGTGCAGTATATAGTATCTGCAGGCTGTGGTGGTATATGAGCAGTGTATGCTGGTAGTATATAGTACATTGTGCAGTATATAGTATCTGCAGGCTGTGGTGGTATATGAGCAGTGTGTGCTGGTAGTATATAGTACATTGTGCAGTATATAGTATCTGCAGGCTGTGGTGGTATATGAGCAGTGTATGCTGGTAGTATATAGTACATTGTGCAGTATATAGTATCTGCAGGCTGTGGTGGTATATGAGCGGTGTATGCTGGTAGTATATAGTACATTGTGCAGTATATAGTATGTGCAGGCTGTGGTGGTATATGAGCAGTGTATGCTGGTAGTATATAGTACATTGTGCAGTATATAGTATGTGCAGGCTGTGGTGGTATATGAGCAGTGTATGCTGGTAGTATATAGTACATTGTGCAGTATATAGTATGTGCAGGCTGTGGTGGTATATGAGCAGTGCATGCTGGTAGTATATAGTACATTGTGCAGTATATAGTATGTGCAGGCTGTGGTGGTATATGAGCAGTGTATGCTGGTAGTATATAGTACATTGTGCAGTATATAGTATGTGCAGGCTGTGGTGGTATATGAGCAGTGTATGCTGGTAGTATATAGTACATTGTGCAGTATATAGTATGTGCAGGCTGTGGTGGTATATGAGCAGTGTATGCTGGTAGTATATAGTACATTGTGCAGTATATAGTATGTGCAGGCTGTAGTGGTATATGAGCAGTGTATGCTGGTAGTATATAGTACATTGTGCAGTATATAGTATGTGCAGGCTGTGGTGGTATATGAGCAGTGCATGCTGGTAGTATATAGTACATTGTGCAGTATATAGTACCTGCAGGCTGTGGTGGTATATGAGCAGTGTATGCTGGTAGTATATAGTACATTGTGCAGTATATAGTATCTGCAGGCTGTGGTGGTATATGAGCAGTGTATGCTGGTAGTATATAGTACATTGTGCAGTATATAGTATCTGCAGGCTGTGGTGGTATATGAGCAGTGTATGCTGGTAGTATATAGTACATTGTGCAGTATATAGTATCTGCAGGCTGTGGTGGTATATGAGCAGTGTATGCTGGTAGTATATAGTACATTGTGCAGTATATAGTATCTGCAGGCTGTGGTGGTATATGAGCAGTGTATGCTGGTAGTATATAGTACATTGTGCAGTATATAGTATGTGCAGGCTGTGGTGGTATATGAGCGGTGTATGCTGGTAGTATATAGTACATTGTGCAGTATATAGTATGTGCAGGCTGTGGTGGTATATGAGCGGTGTATGCTGGTAGTATATAGTACATTGTGCAGTATATAGTATCTGCAGGCTGTGGTGGTATATGAGCAGTGTATGCTGGTAGTATATAGTACATTGTGCAGTATATAGTATGTGCAGGCTGTGGTGGTATATGAGCAGTGCATGATGGTAGTATATAGTACATTGTGCAGTATATAGTATGTGCAGGCTGTGGTGGTATATGAGCAGTGTATGCTGGTAGTATATAGTACATTGTGCAGTATATAGTATGTGCAGGCTGTGGTGGTATATGAGCAGTGCATGCTGGTAGTATATAGTACATTGTGCAGTATATAGTATGTGCAGGCTGTGGTGGTATATGAGCAGTGTATGCTGGTAGTATATAGTACATTGTGCAGTATATAGTATCTGCAGGCTGTGGTGGTATATGAGCAGTGTATGCTGGTAGTATATAGTACATTGTGCAGTATATAGTATCTGCAGGCTGTGGTGGTATATGAGCAGTGTATGCTGGTAGTATATAGTACATTGTGCAGTATATAGTATCTGCAGGCTGTGGTGGTATATGAGCAGTGTATGCTGGTAGTATATAGTACATTGTGCAGTATATAGTATCTGCAGGCTGTGGTGGTATATGAGCAGTGTATGCTGGTAGTATATAGTACATTGTGCAGTATATAGTATCTGCAGGCTGTGGTGGTATATGAGCAGTGTATGCTGGTAGTATATAGTACATTGTGCAGTATATAGTATCTGCAGGCTGTGGTGGTATATGAGCAGTGCATGCTGGTAGTATATAGTACATTGTGCAGTATATAGTATGTGCAGGCTGTGGTGGTATATGAGCAGTGCATGCTGGTAGTATATAGTACATTGTGCAGTATATAGTATCTGCAGGCTGTGGTGGTATATGAGCAGTGTATGCTGGTAGTATATAGTACATTGTGCAGTATATAGTATGTGCAGGCTGTGGTGGTATATGAGCAGTGCATGCTGGTAGTATATAGTACATTGTGCAGTATATAGTATGTGCAGGCTGTGGTGGTATATGAGCAGTGCATGCTGGTAGTATATAGTACATTGTGCAGTATATAGTATGTGCAGGCTGTGGTGGTATATGAGCAGTGTATGCTGGTAGTATATAGTACATTGTGCAGTATATAGTATGTGCAGGCTGTGGTGGTATATGAGCAGTGTAGGGTGGTAGTATATAGTACATTGTGCAGTATATAGTATCTGCAGGCTGTGGTGGTATATGAGCAGTGTATGCTGGTAGTATATAGTACATTGTGCAGTATATAGTATGTGCAGGCTGTGGTGGTATATGAGCAGTGTAGGGTGGTAGTATATAGTACATTGTGCAGTATATAGTATCTGCAGGCTGTGGTGGTATATGAGCAGTGTAGGGTGGTAGTATATAGTACATTGTGCAGTATATAGTATCTGCAGGCTGTGGTGGTATATGAGCAGTGTATGCTGGTAGTATATAGTACATTGTGCAGTATATAGTATGTGCAGGCTGTAGTGGTATATGAGCAGTGTATGCTGGTAGTATATAGTACATTGTGCAGTATATAGTATGTGCAGGCTGTGGTGGTATATGAGCAGTGCATGCTGGTAGTATATAGTACATTGTGCAGTATATAGTACCTGCAGGCTGTGGTGGTATATGAGCAGTGTATGCTGGTAGTATATAGTACATTGTGCAGTATATAGTATCTGCAGGCTGTGGTGGTATATGAGCAGTGTATGCTGGTAGTATATAGTACATTGTGCAGTATATAGTATCTGCAGGCTGTGGTGGTATATGAGCAGTGTATGCTGGTAGTATATAGTACATTGTGCAGTATATAGTATCTGCAGGCTGTGGTGGTATATGAGCAGTGTATGCTGGTAGTATATAGTACATTGTGCAGTATATAGTATGTGCAGGCTGTGGTGGTATATGAGCGGTGTATGCTGGTAGTATATAGTACATTGTGCAGTATATAGTATCTGCAGGCTGTGGTGGTATATGAGCGGTGTATGCTGGTAGTATATAGTACATTGTGCAGTATATAGTATGTGCAGGCTGTGGTGGTATATGAGCAGTGCATGATGGTAGTATATAGTACATTGTGCAGTATATAGTATGTGCAGGCTGTGGTGGTATATGAGCAGTGTATGCTGGTAGTATATAGTACATTGTGCAGTATATAGTATGTGCAGGCTGTGGTGGTATATGAGCAGTGCATGCTGGTAGTATATAGTACATTGTGCAGTATATAGTATGTGCAGGCTGTGGTGGTATATGAGCAGTGTATGCTGGTAGTATATAGTACATTGTGCAGTATATAGTATGTGCAGGCTGTGGTGGTATATGAGCGGTGTATGCTGGTAGTATATAGTACATTGTGCAGTATATAGTATCTGCAGGCTGTGGTGGTATATGAGCGGTGTATGCTGGTAGTATATAGTACATTGTGCAGTATATAGTATCTGCAGGCTGTGGTGGTATATGAGCAGTGTATGCTGGTAGTATATAGTACATTGTGCAGTATATAGTATGTGCAGGCTGTGGTGGTATATGAGCAGTGCATGCTGGTAGTATATAGTACATTGTGCAGTATATAGTATCTGCAGGCTGTGGTGGTATATGAGCAGTGTATGCTGGTAGTATATAGTACATTGTGCAGTATATAGTATGTGCAGGCTGTGGTGGTATATGAGCAGTGCATGCTGGTAGTATATAGTACATTGTGCAGTATATAGTATGTGCAGGCTGTGGTGGTATATGAGCAGTGCATGCTGGTAGTATATAGTACATTGTGCAGTATATAGTATGTGCAGGCTGTGGTGGTATATGAGCAGTGTATGCTGGTAGTATATAGTACATTGTGCAGTATATAGTATGTGCAGGCTGTGGTGGTATATGAGCAGTGTAGGGTGGTAGTATATAGTACATTGTGCAGTATATAGTATCTGCAGGCTGTGGTGGTATATGAGCAGTGTATGCTGGTAGTATATAGTACATTGTGCAGTATATAGTATGTGCAGGCTGTGGTGGTATATGAGCAGTGTAGGGTGGTAGTATATAGTACATTGTGCAGTATATAGTATCTGCAGGCTGTGGTGGTATATGAGCAGTGTAGGGTGGTAGTATATAGTACATTGTGCAGTATATAGTATGTGCAGGCTGTGGTGGTATATGAGCAGTGTATGCTGGTAGTATATAGTACATTGTGCAGTATATAGTATGTGCAGCCTGTGGTGGTATATGAGCAGTGTATGCTGGTAGTATATAGTACATTGTGCAGTATATAGTATGTGCAGGCTGTGGTGGTATATGAGCAGTGTATGCTGGTAGTATATAGTACATTGTGCAGTATATAGTATCTGCAGGCTGTGGTGGTATATGAGCAGTGTATGCTGGTAGTATATAGTACATTGTGCAGTATATAGTATCTGCAGGCTGTGGTGGTATATGAACAGTGTATGCTGGTAGTATATAGTACATTGTGCAGTATATAGTATGTGCAGGCTGTGGTGGTATATGAGCAGTGTATGCTGGTAGTATATAGTACATTGTGCAGTATATAGTATCTGCAGGCTGTGGTGGTATATGAGCAGTGTATGCTGGTAGTATATAGTACATTGTGCAGTATATAGTATCTGCAGGCTGTGGTGGTATATGAGCAGTGTATGCTGGTAGTATATAGTACATTGTGCAGTATATAGTATCTGCAGGCTGTGGTGGTATATGAGCAGTGTGTGCTGGTAGTATATAGTACATTGTGCAGTATATAGTATCTGCAGGCTGTGGTGGTATATGAGCAGTGTATGCTGGTAGTATATAGTACATTGTGCAGTATATAGTATGTGCAGGCTGTGGTGGTATATGAGAGGTAGGGGCCTCATTTCCCTGTGTATTGTGTCGCTGTATATTTGGGGAGTATGACAATGATTTCTCTTCTCATTACATACATTTGGGATTGTTTTGTTTGGGATGATTGTTCCCCGCGTTTCGGAGCCGTCACACGCATGGGTTATTTTCGGAGGGATGAATGAGGGGAAGAATATAGAAGCAGACAGGAGATCTCTCGGTCCTGTTTATCATTCTGCACCGCACCCTCCATCTCTCATAGCGTGAACCGGGGGTCACTAACTCAAATACTTCTCCCCCCGCTCTGTTAACTCCTTCATTCCCAGGAGCAAGTCTTCCCTCGTGGTAATTGCCACGATTCAGCTGGATTGTATCTGTACAGAACTAACAATTCCCTAATATTATGTCACTGTTGACATAAGGAGCAGTCTAGTTACATAAGTTAGATGTCTGATTACACATCTCTCCAGGGACAATACATAACACTGGCTGCAGAGAGCACAGAGCACAGCAGTGTGAGGTCTGATTACACATCTCTCCAGGGACAATACATAACACTGGCTGCAGAGAGCACAGAGCACAGCAGTGTGAGGTCTGATTACACATCTCTCCAGGGACAATACATAGCACTGGCTGCAGAGAGCACAGAGCACAGCAGTGTGAGGTCTGATTACACATCTCTCCAGGGACAATACATAACACTGGCTGTGGAGAGTACAGAGCACAGCAGTGTGAGGTCTGATTACACATCTCTCCAGGGACAATACATAACACTGGCTGCAGAGAGTACAGAGCACAGCAGTGTGAGGTCTGATTATACATCTCTCCAGGGACAATACATAACACTGGCTGCAGAGAGCACAGAGCACAGCAGTGTGAGGTCTGATTACACATCTCTTTAGGGACAATACATAACACTGGCTGCAGAGAGCACAGAGCACAGCAGTGTGAGGTCTGATTACACATCTCTCCAGGGACAATACATAACACTGGCTGCAGAGAGCACAGAGCACAGCAGTGTGAGGTCTGATTACACATCTCTCCAGGGACAATACATAACCCTGGCTGCACAGAGCACAGCAGTGTGAGGTCTGATTACACATCTCTCCAGGGACAATACATAACACTGGCTGCAGAGAGCACAGAGCACAGCAGTGTGAGGTCTGATTACACATCTCTCCAGTGACAATACATAACACTGGCTGCAGGGAGCACAGAGCAGAGCAGTGTGAGGTATGATTACACATCTCTCTAGGGACAATACATAACACTGGCTGCAGAGAGCACAGAGCACAGCAGTGTGAGGTATGATTACACATCTCTCCAGTGACAATACATAACACTGGCTGCAGAGAGCACAGAGCACAGCAGTGTGAGGTCTGATTACACATCTCTCCAGGGACAATACATAGCACTGGCTGCAGAGAGCACAGAGCACAGCAGTGTGAGGTCTAATTACACATCTCTTTAGGGACAATACATAACACTGGCTGCAGAGAGCACAGAGCACAGCAGTGTGAGGTCTGATTACACATCTCTTCAGGGACAATACATAACACTGGCTGCACAGAGCACAAAGCACAGCAGTGTGAGGTCTGATTACACATCTCTCCAGGGACAATACATAACACTGGCTGCAGAGAGCACAGAGCACAGCAGTGTGAGGTCTGATTACACATCTCTCCAGGGACAATACATAACACTGGCTGCAGAGAGCACAGAGCACAGCAGTGTGAGGTCTGATTACACATCTCTCCAGGGACAATACATAACACTGGCTGCAGGGAGCACAGAGCACAGCAGTGTGAGGTCTGATTACACATCTCTCCAGGGACAATACATAACACTGGCTGCACAGAGCACAAAGCACAGCAGTGTGAGGTCTGATTACACATCTCTCCAGGGACAATACATAACACTGGCTGCAGAGAGCACAGAGCACAGCAGTGTGAGGTCTGATTACACATCTCTCCAGGGACAATACATAACACTGGCTGCAGAGAGCACAGAGCACAGCAGTGTGAGGTCTGATTACACATCTCTTTAGGGACAATACATAACACTGGCTGCAGAGAGCACAGAGCGCAGCAGTGTGAGGTCTGATTACACATCTCTCCAGGGACAATACATAACACTGGCTGCACAGAGCACAAAGCACAGCAGTGTGAGGTCTGATTACACATCTCTCCAGGGACAATACATAACACTGGCTGCAGAGAGCACAGAGCACAGCAGTGTGAGGTCTGATTACACATCTCTCCAGGGACAATACATAACACTGGCTGCAGAGAGCACAGAGCACAGCAGTGTGAGGTCTGATTACACATCTCTCCAGGGACAATACATAACACTGGCTGCAGGGAGCACAGAGCACAGCAGTGTGAGGTCTGATTACACATCTCTCCAGGGACAATACATAACACTGGCTGCACAGAGCACAAAGCACAGCAGTGTGAGGTCTGATTACACATCTCTCCAGGGACAATACATAACACTGGCTGCAGAGAGCACAGAGCACAGCAGTGTGAGGTCTGATTACACATCTCTTTAGGGACAATACATAACACTGGCTGCAGAGAGCACAGAGCACAGCAGTGTGAGGTCTAATTACACATCTCTTCAGGGACAATACATTACACTGGTTGCAGCAAGATGAGAGCAAATCCTGGAATATAAATCCATCGTTCACAGTCCTGCTGCTACTAACAGCATACACAAAGGTCTGATTACACTTCTCTATAAGTGAAACATGTTTAAAGGTGGTCTTTAGTCAAGAATGCCTAAGGGTGGTGAAAATGAACAATGCCCATGGGTAGCATTTATATGAAGAATGGGTGTCCATTAGAAAATAATTTCCAATGTTGGTCCTAATTTATGTAAATCAATTGTGGCAATCTATCATCATAATCCATCATGATAAACCAGGGAAATGTATTCATAGATCCAGGCACCGTGACATATTTGTTATCCATGGCCTCCTCCCTTCTAAAATTAACTTTAAAAATGATGCTAACGATTCGGAAATGTTACTGTAGGAGTTCTCAGAGCCTTTCTGTGCTCCAGATTCACAGGCTGTTACACTGTACAGGAGCACTTCCCCCTCCAACTGTGTACAGAAACTTTTCTATGCTGCAGTAAGATTACATCAGGCAGAGGGAGGGGGAAGTGCTGAGCGTGCAGGATAACAGCCTGTGAATCTACAGCAAGGAAGGACTCTTGGAACCTCCCCAGAAGCCTTTCAGGCTCAGTAGAATCATTTTACAAGTTGATTTTAGTAAGAAGAAGGCCATGGATAAGAAATATAAGAAGATTACCACAGTGCCGGTATCTGGTTTATATTGATGGTCTTCATCCAAGTATGTCCATAGTTTCCCTACAGCTAATATTCTTGGGTGGTCTTTTAGTGAAGCATATCCGGGGTGGACCGGCCATGTGTAGGTCTTCAGAGAAGCATGTCCTTTCTATGAGTTGGTCTTTGATGAAGAACGTCTAAGGATGGTGCACATTGAGCTAGACCCATGAGGCGGTGACTGACCATCCTAAGTAGGGCACCAGATCTCCGGCTCCGGATCTGCCTACTTTGTGCACAGTCTATAGGATTTTCTCTCTCCATCGCCCATCCATACGTCTGTTGCTCGTCTCTCGCTGTTGACCCTTTCCCTGCCCAGCTCATTGTTTATAATCTCAGAGTCTGCTAGAGGAAAACCAATTAGAAGCTGACAAAACTGATTTATCTCATTAGCGAGCTTCCATCTGGCTGTGTGCAAACGCCTGGCATGGTAACAATCGTACGCCATGCATCTCTGGAAGGTCTGCTCGTCGTGTCATGGCCGCCATGAGCGCCGGAGGGTGCAGGCACGATGGCGGAACGGGAGGGGACCACATTGTGCAGAACATACAGAGATTGTGGCTTTAGACATGTGTTTTATGTCTCTTCTAGTCATTTATAGGGGACATGATCAGGTTTTATATATACTGTATATTGTTTCATAGTTTTTCTCTGTTGAACATCATCAGGTTGGTAGGAAGATAAAAATAAGTTGTGACTTGTGGGCCATGAGAGCCACTCTCCATCTGCTGCTATCTTACATGTTTACGTCTCCTCTGACCCCTTTACCGTGTGTCCACATTTTCATTTTAGATATTTTTTCATCCATATATCTGTTCCAAAGATTTCCGATGTTAGGAGAACCCTTCCATGGTTTCTCTATTACTGATGGCGGCTGTGCACTCGTCCTTCCCTCCTTCCGCAGGTGCAGATGACTGCAGTGAGACGGGGGATTAATAGATTCCTCCGAGCAATGAGACCATTGACCATTAGTAATATCAAAGTAATGAACCCAGAACATTAGAGGATTGTGTTTATGTGGGAAGTAGAAGCTCAGGGAGATGGATGGACGTCCCACCACTGAGCCGTGAGATTTACAGCTGGATGGGAACAGCTGAGCTCTCCGCAGTGTGACACAGGCAGTGATATATAGAGAGATGCACAGATCACACACAGAGACCCCTCAATACTGAGCCCAGGACTCGTCTACAGTACAAAGCCCCAGTCACAACATAAACTTGAATAGTACAGAAATCAGAGTAACCGAAAAAAAGACTATAATGTGTGAAAAATAGTTTTTCGTTAGAGATAACTGAGGTGTTAAGGACGAGCGGAACTGTATTGTTTGTAAATACTCAAGATGTTGCTAAATTGTCCTTCCACAATCAGATAATTTGATACAACGTTGTAAAGATGTTGAATATGTATGGAATGACTAGATTGTCTTATAGTGCCCCATACATTGGCTATGAATGATGACAGATGCAGGGTCACATAGTACAGTAATACTATCAGCATTATATGAGCAACTCACTGTTTAGATGATATCAGGATGTCAGGGTATCCTAGGTGCCGTGGATTAGTGCTGAGATATAACTTTTTTAGTTATCATGTGACATTGCATTGAAGGGGGCGTCCGGTGCTCAGTCGGACCGCGCACCACATTAATCATGCAAAGTCCGACAGAAGTGTGTCGCACGCCCCATGTTAAAGATGCACCAACAAAAAAAAGTGGTGCCCTCTGTCGGAGCAGTGTAGGGGGCACCAGATTCATGAAGAACGTGCACCAGAATCCGGCGCCCCCTGCACAGGACACTGCACCTAGTCTTAGTAAATGTGCCGCAATGATTAGATTTACCTTTAGTGATGCTGTGGGTACTATGTGCAGTTTGCCTCACTAATGTGCAGGGCACCACAGATTCATAATGCACAGATCTTGGTCTTCATGAACTGTGTGCACCAGATATGTGCACTGGAAGGCCCACTTACGTGCACGCGATTGTGTCGATAACGTGTTACTGATCACTTGCATTTCCATATGCGTTCCAGCCGAGGCCCATTCCCGTACCCTAGCGCTGCATTTGTAAACACAACGCAAGTGCCATGTGTGACCGTACCCTAAGCCATAAGGACCTGTAGTTGATGTAGGGTTCTGAATCCTCTTTCACCATTATTTACTGTGCCTATTATTACTGTGTCTTGTTATATTTATATGGATAATATTTAGATTTATTTTTTCCATCATTAAGAATCCTGAATTGTCAGACCCCAGACCAGAACCCACAATGAATTCAGTACCCAAGTACTTAATTTATGGGCTTCTTCTTAAAGGGGTTATCCGGGTTTTAAAAATTACTGAGGGCGGGGCTGGGGAGGGCTATTTAAAAATAATAAACATGTACTTACCCCGTCCAGCGCCACCGATGCCCCACGCCGCGGCCGGTCTTCTCTGTGGCCGGTTTCATTACAAGGGTGCACAGGGAGCTTCCGGCCGGCAGCTTCCATCCGACACCATCTCCCAGCGCTTACGGCGCTGAGAGATAGGGACGGATGGGAGGAGCCGGCCACATCCCGGCCCGGGAGCTCCCTGTGCACAGCTTCCGTGCCCCTGTAAACAAACAGGGGCATGGATCGAAGGGACCACGGTGCCGCCGGAGGAGGTAAGTACATGTTTATTATGTTTAAATAGCCCCAGCCCGGCCATAAGTAATTTTTAAAACCCGGATAACCCCTTTAAACTCAAATCCCAGACCAGATATTTTAAAGGTCCTCCACCTCCACCAAATTCCCTTTGATTAACGGATCCAAGAGCAGACTGCTTAGTTCTCAGAAGCCGGACCAGACCCCAAAATTATATAATGACGCCCCTAGATTATATTAACCCAGAACAAACTGCTATAATCTTCAGCCCCAGTCCAGACCTAACATTCTCAATCAAACCCCTAATTTATCAATCCCTGGAGCAGACCCCAATATTATTAGATCCTAGTTCAGACCAGAGATGATCTGACCCGAGAGAAGACTCCAAAATACTTACCAGTCTTGGATCTTATGGCGGCATTCACACATTAGGGAACATTTACTACTAAGGTTCCTGCGGCCTCGATTCCGTCGGGTTTTCCAGAATATTTCTGATTTGCGCCGCTTTGCGTTGAATTGCCACAGGTTTTTGCGCACGAGATCGATTGTGTCGCATCGGCGCCGCAACAGAAATGGGGGGGGGGGGGGGGCATGGCCGTCGGACAACCCGACTGCTTCGAAAAAACTGCAGAATTTATAAAAAGATTTGTGTCGCAAGATCAGCACTTACATGTACCAGGAAGAATAAGGTGAACTCTGGCGGACCTCAGCGCAGCAGCGACACCTGCTGGATATCGGGCACACGACCTTAGTGAATCCCGGCAGACCCGAATCCTTGTCGGACAACGCGCCGCGGGATCGCGACTGGACCGGGTAAGTAAATGTGCCCCATTGCGTTGTCATTGAGCTAACATGGCAGCCTAACTCTGGCGGCGCCCTGAAGGAGCCTTTGAGGTTGTCTGCACCACCGGGATACACGGCCAAGTCCAGTGGCTGATCCTCACCCATATCATCACCACTTCACTGGTTCCTGGTCATTGCGGACTATCAGTAGCAGAGAATAACTTGCAGCCCCGTCTACATGAACACATAAAGTAAACTCCTGACTTTAATTTATGGGGGGATTCCATCTCGGGTGCATCAGAGGATCTTTCAGAGGAGATAATAGGATTTATATAACACGAGGACCCTCACATGCTTCTTATTACTTTGATGTTTTATCTTCTGTTGCATCTATAATCACTTATAAAATTGCGTTTAAATGACTGTAAAGCCGAGCCGGCTAATTACTGCCATGAATAATTAGTGCATGTTAATGATCGCAGTGGAATACGTCGGGTAGGCTGCAGCTCTGTGCTCTGCTGCGGGAGCCTGATATGGTGCTGCCTCCTGACCCCATGGGAATACAGTCAATTATTTGGACTATAACTTTTCTATCATTAGGCCCACATTGGTTTCTTATCACGTCCTGGAATATAAATCCATATTTCACAGTCCAGCTGCTACTAACATACACAGAAGTCGGATTTCACATCTCTCCGGGGACAATACATAGCATTGGATGCTGATGGTCTTCTTTTAAAAAGTTGTAATTCTATTAAATTCTAAGCCTAACAATGCAGAGCAGGAAAGTGTTTTTGGTGCCGACCAGAACCAGCTGAAAGCCAAATTCATTTGTAATTCTTGACTTTAGACTGTAATGGGCGATGCAGTGCGGTGTTCATGCTGCACACTGATGACTATGCTGATGTAAGGTCACTTTACTTGCCCCCATGGGTGGGTGAGGTATTTTGTAGCCCCACAGTGGGGCCTGGATGATGGGACAAGGGGCGCGGTGTGCGACTATTGAAGTTTCCTCGAGGCCGCAGTCCTGTCACTGATCGCTCGGTATTTCTCTAGACGCAGGATTTGCTATCTGGGTTTTGTTATTAGTTTGGGTCCAGTCCAGAGAACAATATTCGGCAACGTCTTGGCTCATTGTCCAACAATATGAAAATCCTTGCGGCTGTCGGGGCCTTGGCGCCATTCCCGGCTTATATGTTGTGTATCTGGAGTAATCCACCACAGCTGTTGGGTCCCCCCCCCCCACATTATCTACCTGTTCTTCAGCCACTGAAATCTTCTCACTTGTTTTTCTTCTTGCTGATTAAGTTTTGCTACAATGTATCAGCGCAGGTCGAATGTACTGATTCAAGTTTCTCTGCGTCCACACATGGCGCTTACATTGCATTTTGAAATGCAGCTGAGAAGAGGAAATTTGCCCAAATACATTGTGTTAACAGTGTTCTGTAAATGCAAATGTTAACTAAATGTAACCATAGTGGGATTACATTGGGGCACATTTACTTACCCGGTCCAGTCGCGATCCCACGGCGCGTTGTCTGACGAGGATTCGGGTGTGCCGGGATTCACTAATATCCATGCGCCCGATATCCAGCAGGTGTGGCTGCTGCGCCGAGGTCCGCCGGAGTTCACCGTCTTCTTCCCGGTG